>NC_134875.1:91877481-92179981 GCF_049852395.1 Peromyscus maniculatus bairdii
CTGAGGTAGAAACAAAACCACCGCAGCAGAGGTAATAATAAATCAGATTTTGCATAGATTTTGGATAAATGAAATTTGGAATAAATTGGATACAACGTATGAAAGAATGAGGAGCTAGGATAATTCCAAAATAACTGGGCAGAAGAGCTGAACCACTTGGGTTACCATTCTTGGGATGGGAAAGGTACTAGCAGAGGAAATCTGTGGTAGGAAGGATGCAGAGATTTGGGGTTCTTTTCTCCCTCATTTTGACATTCCTGTTAGATCTCCAAGTAGGGAGGTCAGGCCTGTATGTACAAGTCTGACGTTTGGGAGAGAAGACTAAGCTGGCAATAGGAAGATGACTGAATATAAGTGATACTTAAAGCAATTAGAATAAACTCACATTGTAGCATTTCAAAGCATGAATGCAGGTAGAAGAGGGGTCCAAGTTGGCAAATGAGGAGACACTAAATTTGTAGCCAGTCTTTCGACACCATTATGGAAACTCCAAGAAAGCATGGACTTGGTCTGCCATCTTTGTTGTTATAGCTCTACTCCCTAATGCAGTACCTGACATAGAGTAGGTCCTTAATAAATACTTGTTGGGTGGTAGTTGGAAAAAGTGATTACTGATAAAGACATAAATAGACATTAAACTCAGGAAGGAAGTGCACATATTAACAGTATGCCATAAATATCTCTTATCATCAAAGTATATTTTAGGAAATTAGGGAAAGTTAAGAGAAGAAAACAAGTCTCCAATAATTGTTTTCCAGGGTCAACTGTTGCTAATACTTTTTAGGTTTAGTTTCAGTCTTTCTGATATGCCATGTATACATAGTAACAACTTTAGAATTTCACTGCATAAGTCCTGTTTTCATCCAATACATCATGAGTATTTTATCATATCATTTAAATAGTTTCCAACCTCACTAATTTGGAAGGCAATAAAATATTACACTAAATAGGAAAATCATAAATAGAGCCAGAGAGATGGCTCAGTGTTTAAAAGTGCATACTGCTCTTGGCAGAAGACCTAAGTTCAGTTCCTAGCACCCACATCAGGCAATTCACAACAGCCTATAGCTCCAGCTGCAGGGAACTGGATACCCTCTTCTGGATCCTATGGACACTTGTGCATACACACACACATACCCATGCACAGACATGCACATATACACATAATTAAAAATAAAATAAATCTTTTAAAAAGTCATAAATAGTTCCCTATTGTTGAGGGTTAATTTTTTTAAATGTTTTCACAATTCAAGTAACATTCTAAACATAATTGTGAACCTCTGATTATTTTCTCTCCATAGATGCCTGGGAGCCAAATTACTTAGATCAGGGGTGTAAACATTTTAAGGATAAACATTTGAAGAATGTTTTAACATATATTGGTAAATTACCTTCTACAAAAGCTGAATCATTTACACTCACATTACAATGTAGGAAAAATGCAATCTCACTGGCATTAAGTATTATCTTTGTCAATTTTATAGACCAAAAATGGCATCATGCTGTTTCAATTTGCATTATTTTGATTAGAAGAAAGATTGAACATTTTTCAAATGTTTATTAGCCATTTGTATTTTCTTCTGAGAATAACCTGTCCTTGCCCACTTTTCTATTGTTGGGAATAAGTAGGTTGGAGCTGTTTAAAAGCAAAACAATACAGCACAGTTAAAAAGTTACCTGAAATATCTTTTAAAAATGCATTTGCTACTTTATTTAGATTTGCGTTGTAAGAGCTCCATTAAGGAAAAAACCTCCACACAACTACTTCATTGCAGTCATCTGGACGTGTGAGGGCTGCTGGAGTTACGGACACGCAGTGACTGTGCATTCATGCACAGAGCTGCACAAAATCCAGCCAGATCAAGTCCAAGAGCAAACTGCATTAGGGAGGGAGCCCCAAAGTACCACCACTACCCGAGGAGCTGTTGGCAGTTAATGGCTGCTGGGAGAAGAGTTTTCTTCAGGGATGCAGCACCTGAGAGCCTATTCTTGCGCCAATGAATGGTCCCACACCCATCTCCATACAGGAAGTACTAAGTGGACTCCATGGGCTTAAAAATAATAAAGCGCATGAAGTTAAGAGGGAAACATGTTGAAGGGGATATGGGAGGCAGTGGAGAAGAGGGAATGGGGAATGTAGATGGGTTTGATAGTTTAAACATATTTAAAAACATAAAAATTAGACCAGTTGTATGTGGTGGTGCATGACTTTGATCCCAGCTGGAGAGGCAGAAGCAGGTGTTTATCTGTGAGTTTGAGACCATCCTGGGTTACATAGAGAGTCCTAGGACAGCCAAGGATACAGAGCAAGACCTCGTCTCGGAAACAAAACAAAAACACAAATTAAAAAAACAAAACAAAACCAAGTGAGTGTCTATGCACCTGCATCTAAGTCAGACTAGTAATCACTGCCCTCTGGAGATCAGGGGTGAGACACTGTATTATGCCCTGGTGTGTGGGCTTTCTAAAAACAATGGCCACCTATAAACTGCAAGGCCCTCCCCATGTGGTTACCTTCAGAACACACAACAGTGACTTTCAAATAGCATGAAGAATCCTAGAACTCGACCTGAAATCACGTTTCACTGATTGTAAAATGTCTGTTTCCTTCCCTCATATTTTAATGGGTTCAAGATTAGGAAGTGTCTCCCAATAAATCTCGCCTTACAAGCAGTGTTGGCTGTCGTTTCACACATTCCACCTCTGAAATGGAAGGGCAGCTTACAGTTATCAGATCTCAGATTCATGGCATTAATAGACACTGATACGAAGAAAAGAATCTTTACCTGGAGATAAGAAATTCCTTACTCCAAGTTATGTTTTCTTAGGCAGTGGAGCTTTAAGGAGCTTATGATGAGCATCAGTCACGTATTATACTCTTATCCCACTCTTATCCCACTTCCTCCCCTCCAAATCTTCAAGTGGCTTAAAAAGAGTCAAAATTGGGAGTTTAAAACTGGCTTGATTTGGGGAAATAAGGAAATATAGATGAGTTTTTTAAGAGACCCTGGGTAAGGGCCGGAAGTGAAGCTCTGTGCTAGAAAGCTTACGTGGCATGTGCTAGTCTGCGGGCGCTGGCTCTAAACATCAGAAGATAAGATCAAGAGGAAAGGAAGCGTGTGAGCGTGCAAGAGTGCATGCTGTAATCATCAGCATTTTAGAGAGGTGGACTGCAAAGATGACTTTAACTCTGAGCAGCCCCAGCAACAAGGAGAAGAAAGGTACCAGGTAGCATCATTGTTCTTATGTTTAAGGGGAAAAAGAGCTATTGAGAAAATCCCAGCATTCCTGGTGGCAAGTTCTGGAAGAAATCCCCTGCACCATGCCACCTAAAAACTATGTTACATGACGTGGTCGCAGTCCCCGCAAGCTCAGTAGCAGCTCCTAGATGAAGACAGTTTTGTTTTGAAGGTTTGCCTTCATAGCATTCCCCATGCCAGGGAGAGCCCCAGAGCCAAAGAAAGAAAGAGCAGCTGAAAAGCGTTTCTCTAAGGGACACAACACACAGTCTACAAATGCAGATCTCCCCCGTTACAGTGGCACCCAAGGGCAAGATCTGGAATGTATAGACTATTGGCTCCTTATGCAAAAGGCAGAACACACAATGCAGTGGACAGTGACTCTTGTGCTTATATTTTGATTTACTTTTCATCTCAGTATTCAAGAAAGGCAGCATTACTAATACCTAAGTCTAACATATGGATTTACACTGGCACTCCATCCCTGTCGTGGTCAAGTATATATGGTGTCTGTGGTAGTGTGAATGTAGATGGCCCCCATAAACTTATAGGGAGTAGCATTTTTAGGAAATGTGTCTTTGTTGGAGTACGTGTGGCCTTGTTGGAGGAAGGGTGTCACTGCGGGGGCAGGCTTTGAGGTCTCCTTTGCTCAAGCTTTTGATCAGTGTGACACCCATTTCCTGTTACCTACAGGCCAAGCTGTAAGAATTCTCAGCTCCTTCTCTAGCACCATGTCTACCTACATGCTGCCTTGCTTCCCACCATGATAATGGACTAAACTTCTGAACTGTAAGCCAGCCCCAATTAAATGTTTTTCTTTATAAGAGTTGCCCTGGTCATAGTGTCTCTTCACATCAAGAGAAACCCTAACCAAGTCAGTGTCCTAAAGGGAGAGTTCAACTTGGGTGGCCTGACTTATATATAGTTCACCTAGGCTTTGATCAATGCCTTTGTGGATTGTATCACCTAATTTTAACTAGATAGATACTCACAAGAGCAGCTATGTGGCTTAAAATATTTCCTGCAATGAAGGGCTGAAGAGATGGCTCCACGGTTAAGAGCCTATAAGAAGGACTGGAGATCGCTCTGTAGTTAAGAGCCCATATTGCTCTTGCAGAGGACCTGAATTTGTTTCCCAGTACCCACATACAGGCAGCTCACAGCTGCCTATATCTCCAACCCCAGGAGGATCCCATGCCTCCGACCTCTGAGGGCATCCACGCTCATGTGCCTATACTCTCCGCATACACACACACACACACACACACACACACACACACACACACACACACACAATTAAAAATAATAATGAATCTTTCAAAAAAACATTTCTTACAACAAAATAGGGAAGCAAGAATAATAGCAGCAGAGGTAAACAACAAGAAGATGGCGGACCTTGGACTAGGGATGTAGCTCAGTTGGCAGAGTACTTGCCTTGCATATACAAAGCCATGAATTTCATCCCCAGCACCACTCAAAACCAGGCTTGGCGTCACATGCCTATAATCTCAGGACTGGAGAGGTACAGGCAGGAGGATCCAAAGTCCAAGGTCATCGTTGACTATATAGCAAGTTGGAGGTCCGTTTGGGATACATTAACTCTGCCTTAAAACAAAACAAAATGAAAAAAAAAAACCGGATGGGCCACAGAAAAGGAAGAGGGAGAAGAAGAAAAGGAAGCAGAATGACAGAGCTGACTCTTTTATTCCCTGTGTGAGTGCTGCATCAGCCACACGATCAGGCACAACCAATGATGACGTAATCTCATCTGACAAGAAGACAGCTAAAATGAAAATTATTATACAGAAGCCTATCAGAAATGCCAAGACATTCCAGTGTGAGCATAATCTCATACCTCAAGATATCAGCTAATGGAGGCAATATAAATCTATTGTAATTAGCACAGTGTTCTAAGATGAAGCATTCAGAACATGAAGACAAACGATTCTTTTAAGTTTCATGTTTCAAGCCATGGGATACTCAACCCAACAATTTAAAAATACTGTCATATGTAATGATAAATATTTAGAAGTATTTTTTCAGTTTCCTGTTGTTTAAAAGAGAAAAAAATCTCTTCTTCCTGCCACAGTAAAACAAGTAACTCTAACATGTAGGAGGAAAAAAAAACCAATGTCAAACTAAAATGCATTCTTTTGTCAGAAAATATGTTTAGAAGACATATAGAAAACATTGCTGAGGATTGGAAGAAACAAGCATTAGAACAAATTATGTAGTGTGGGAGGTTTGCTATGCAGTCAGATTGAGTACAGCTATTTCTAACATGTCTCAGCTTGAAGTATGCGCAAGATTGGATTTTAATAATAAAAGTGTTTTTCTGAGCAATGGACAAATATGCTCCAAAGAGGATACTGTCTGCAAAATATACAATTTCTTTAGCCAAGACTAATTTATTATTTTATGGGGAAGCAATGGAATTATCAATGAAGTAATGGTGTTGCCCTTGGACTCCCAATGTCCTGCCTATATAAGGAATATCATTTTGTCTTCTTCATGGGAACCATCTTCCATTAGCCCTCAAAGTGTTGCTCCCAGGATTCCGTCCTGGGAGACTGTGGGGGTGAAGAAGACTAATTTAACCAGAATTCCTGTAGAGATCGGCAGATATAGGAAGGACTAGATAGCCTTAACAACAGCTCTTTGGTTTTCCCTTCTAAAAACCTGGCTATACAGGGCATCCAGATCAAGTCACTGACCTTTGCTATCATTCATCCCATGCCCCTCCCACTATATGCTGACTTCTAACATCACTGGTGAGCTCTGTTTATCTTATTTTGTATATTATGGAAAGAAGACAATGTGGTACATATTACTTCATGTCTGGCTTGTGAGACTTAACTACATTCTTGCTGGTGGTTGTCTGTTCTTCATTCTCATTTCATATAGATATACTAGAACTTATTTACCCAGTCCTCTTCTACTGAGCATTTGGGTAAAACATACGAAGGAGTTGTGTGTGTGTGTGTGTGTGTGTGTGTGTGTGTGTGTGTGTGTGTGTGAGGTCATATGTACATATGTGTGAATGTATCATATGTACAAGTTTTTTGGGGAGGAAATACTGGGTCAAAAGTATTTCCTTTGAGACTGGGATGTAGCTCAGTGATAGACCACATGCCTAACATGAAAAGGCCTGAGTTCATTCCCCAGCATTGTAAAAAATAGTGCTTTGAATTTGTAGTTTTACTACAAAAAGTTTAGCTATCAGATTTGTTTCTCAGCCCCAGTCCTGAAAATTAAAAATGTGCCATGAGAGGGCTAAATACAGTATTCCTCAAACTCCATCCACACACATACTGTTTCTGAATTCCCTGGGGGCTTGAGCAGGTAACTCGTGGCTCACTGGTTTGAAGTTGTATGTAGTTTAGAAGTGAGATAGAGCTACTTTGAAATCTCTGCTTAATCGGTTAGTATCTGGTGTTTGGGATTTTTTCTTGATTTTCTTATAATGTAAGGAATAATAGTTCTTATTTCACGAGTCTGTGGCCTGTTTAAATGTATTTAACACATATAGGGCATTCAACACAGTGCCCAATACAGTGTGACTATGAATGGCTGTACCATTTCTCCATCACCTACAGAGAAAAATGAGTAAGACCTCCAGCCTGGAACCAGGATAGAACAATTACCTTATAACTAAACAATTTGGAGCTACAATACAATTTATTATTATGTGACTGTGCCTACAATCACTATTAGGCAAACTAGAGATGAAGCATAGAAACCTGTGTGTCCTAGGAATGGGCTTTCAACATCATTCATTTGGCAATACACTCTACACATCATTCATGATGTTTCTATTAACCTATTATTGCTGTTGTTATTTTTCTTAAATGCCCATTTAAATAACCCTCAGTGTTCTTTTACACTGATGTCAGGTTCAGCATGCATGAATTACGGAGTGGAAAACAAAAACACCAAGTCAAAGACTTTGGCTGGAGGGAGGAGATTATATGAAAATGAATCCTGCTCAATAGGCTAGCCCTGTGTGGCCCTGCACATTATTACACAGGCTTACACTACCAGGGCTCACTGCTTTATTTTCTAATCACTGTGTTTTCAAGTCCGCCTTCAAGATCATTGAGTGCTAAACTGTCTTTCCCCAAGCAGGGTCAGCTTCTCTAGCCCCCCTTCTAACCCAGTTCATGCTGGGATAAAGAGGAAGGTAGGAATGTTAAAACAATAATACTATGGTCTGAGGCCAGCAACGGGTAATCAGACCCTAGCAAGGTAGATGCTGTTACCTGGGAGATTATTGGGAGAAAATGGGCTTGCAATGCCTTAGTTCATTCCCACTTTCCTTCTTTTCTCCTTTTCTTCCTGCCCCCTGTGATCAGATAGAAGAGTTCTTTTTTTCTACGTTGATTTCCCTAAGAGTCACTGAGAAGCTTTGCTCAGGCATTAGCTAAAGACACAGGAGCTTCAAGACTATTGCTTTTCCCATTGCTGCTAGATTTTAAACCCAAGCACTGAACTTAGATGGACAGCCTCTGTTAAGAACACTCCTCTAATTCAATGTGCTACTGCCAAGCCTTGAAGAAAGCCAATGTTTCAAACTTCAGTATTATGAAACAGGTAAATTAGGAGGCTATTGTTCACATGAAGAGAAGATTCAACATAGCTTTCTTTAAACAATGACTAGAATATAACAAATACAATTTGGAATACATTTAATCTTTTGAGGAGGCAACCAAGACAAAAAGCCAAAGTCAGAAGTGGTTTGTACAAGATTCATGCAAAATTTCAAAGTACTTTGTGAACATTTCTTACAAGTATTTAGCCGGTGTGTCTTACCATAAGATCATTCAACCTATCTTGGCCCAAATGGATAAAATGAAAGAGAAGCAAGGAGTGGCAGAGACCTGACTTTTGACTGGAGCAGCAACTCAAACAGACATACCACAGTGGCTCACACCCCATGGTCAACCATCACCTAGTTGACTCATTTAGGGTGCTAAAGTTGGAGTATAGAAGAAAAATGGTTTGCTTGAATAATTTCAAGACAAAACTGTGACTGAATGACACAGCAGGCTTCAGTGAGTGGAGACTAGGTTTCAGCTTCACCAACTCCCAACCCTTTCACTGTGGGCCAGTCCAGTTCCCTCTGGCTAATCCTAGGTTCATCTTGTTGGCAGTTGATGTAGAGCTCTGGAGGCCACAAAGGACCAGGTTTGCTCTCATCATTCTGCCTTATCAAGAACCAACATACCTTTCCCCCCATCTTTCTGTCTCTGTCTCTCGATTTGTAGGCGAGTGTGTGTGCGCGTGCGTGCATGCGTGCGTGTGTGCGTGAGTGCGTGCACGCGTAAGTCAAATGTTGATTTCGGGTGTCCTACTTAATTATTCTCGCCTTTTTGCTTGTTTGTTTGTTTGGTTGGTTTGATTTGGTTTTGGACTGGTTTTGAGACAGAGTCTCTCTCTCTGAACTTAGAGCTTGTTTCATTGGCTAGATTGGAAGGACAGCCCCAGAGAGCCTCTTCTCACTTCACAGAGCTGGGATTACAGGCTTTGTGCCCAAGTTCTGGATCAAACTCAGACCCACATGCTTGTGTGGTAAGTATTTTACCAAATGACCTCTCTCTCCAGGCATTTCTACCTGTCCCTACTCCTGGTATGACAATCTCTAGAAAACACTCTGTGACAGGACCTAGCATCCCAGAATACCACAGACTGATACTTTTGCACCTGCCAGAACCAAGCCGCTTTAACTTTCCCTCTCCCTTTGCAGAAGCTATCAGATAAGAGGGACCCTAAACTTTCACTAGTCTTTCTCATAAGTTAATTGAATGCAAACATTCCTTTCTAGTGTTTTCCAATGTAGTGAAGCCAATGTTTCTGTATTGCATGGCTGCCCAACCTCTTCAGCCTCAAGGGGAAATTTCATCCTTCAGTTCTCTCGGCTACCTTCACCTCCACCTCTACCCTCTCCCACTGGCCCTTCCCTATTTACATTCAAGTACAAGTTCTGTCATCTTAAAAGAATGAGCCAACCAAAAGTATTGGCATCTTGGATGAATGGAAGGAAAGAAAACCAGAAGAAAAGAAAGACAGCTGGAGGGAGTGAAGGGAAGAAGAAAGAAGGGGCAAGCTAGTCTCCCCTGATTCTAAACGCTGCTTTTCCCACCTCTGGGCACTACAGATTCTATTTGCTTTCTTCCCTCTCAGTTCAGCATCTACTTCCTCTAAAGTGTCCTTAGCCTAATGCCTGTTAGCTGACCTCTACTCACACAGCTTTACCAAAACATAAGCGCTGACCATTTCCTAAATCCAGCAGGAAATTCTTCCTTCTCTCTTTTCGCCTCATTTGATCTCTCTGCTGACGTTGGATGTTCTCGCTGGGAACTTACCCTCCCCTTGGTACCCTGATCTCTCAGCCATTTAAGAAACATATTTCTCTTTCCCTTCCATAATCCTTCCTCTGTTGGCTCTTTAAATGTCTTCCTTGGGATTCTGTCCTGGGAAGATTTAAGGATAAAAATAAATTAATTTAGCCAAATTTCATGTACAGATGGGCAAGAATTAGGAATATTCTAATAGATTTAATTGCAGCTCTTCTGTTCTCCTTCCCAAGAATACTCTAGGATGATTTAGCATACATGGATTCTGTGCTGGTTAGTTTTATGTCAGCTTGACACAAGCTAGAGTCATCTGAGAGGAAGGAACTTTAATAGAGAAAAGGCCTCCAGAAGATTGGGCTGTGGGCAAGTCTGTGGGGGTATTTTCTTGATTGAGTGATGTGGAGGGGTCCAGTTCATTTTCTTAATTAGTGATTTGTGGGAGAGGGTTCATCCCATTGTGGGTAGGGCCATCCTTGCCTAGTGGCCCTGGATTCTATAAGAAAGCAGGTTGAGCAAGCCATAAGGAGCAAGCCAGTTAGCATTCCTCCATGGCCTCTGCATCAGCTCCTGACTCCAGGGTCCTGCTTTGGCTTCCCTTTACGGACTGTGACTTGGGATGTGTAAGCCAAATCAACCCTTTCCTTTCCAAGTTGCTTGTGGTCAGGTTGTTTCATCAAGGCAACAGTAACCCTGACTAAGACAGATTCCTAGAGTTAGCCTTGCCACAGGATTGTTTAGGGTGACTGATGATTGGGTTTGGTTAGATTTGGGGTTTGTTGTTGTTATTGTGTTGTTGTTGTTGTTGTTATTGTTGTTGTTTGGTTGGTTGGCTGGTTTCTGTTTTTTATTTTTATTTTTTCAAGACAGGGTTTCTCTGCGTATCCCTGGCTGTCCTGGAACTCACTTTGTAAACCAGGCAGGCTAGCTTCGAACTCAGAGTTCTGCCTGTCTCTGCCTCCCGAGTGTTGGGATTAAAGGTGTGTGCCACCATGGCTGGCTGATTTTGTTTATTTTATGTGGGGTTTTTGGTGTTGTTTCTGAATCAAAGTCTTGCTATATAGTACAGGCTGGCCTCACATTTGTTAATATTCCCATCTGTCTTAATTAGAGTTCCTATTACTGTGATAAAACACCATGAGCAAAAAGCAATTTACAGAGGAAAGGCTTTATTTTAGCTTACAGTTCCACACCACACTCTAGCACTGAGGGAAGTCAGGACAGGAACTCAGACAGGGCAGGAACCTGGAGGCAGGAATTGATACAGAGACCATGGAGGAGTGCTGCTTACTGGCTTGCTCAGCCTGCTTTCTTTGACAACAGAGAATGGGCAGCTCAGGGTTATCACTACACACAGTGAGCCACAACCCTCCCATATCAATCATCAATCAAGAAAATGCACTACAGACTTGCCTTAAGGCAAATCTTTGGTTTTTTTGTTTGTTTTTGTTTTGTTTTTGAGACATATCTCTCTATAACCCTGGCTGTCCTGTAACTTGCTAATGTAGACCAGGTTGGCCTTGAACTCACAGAAATTCACCGTTTTCTGTCTCTCAAGTGTTGGGATTTAAAGGCACGCCTAGTCCAAGGCAAATCCAAGGTATTTCTTAACTGAGAGTCCCTCTTCCCAAATGACTCTAGCTTGTGTTGAGTTGGCATAAATCTAGCCAGGCCACCACCTTAGGCTCCAAGTGTTGGTATTACAGGAGTGAGTCACCCGCCATTAGTGTTATCCTGAGGCATCTTTCCTGATAATTATTTCGATCCACTTCCTTCTATATCCAGAAGGTGACCCCCTTTCAGTGTCATCAATTTGATGTCTCTCTCTTCTGTGCTGTTTCTACAGTCTCTACCATCAGTTGAAAAGTCTCCCCTGAGTTCCACAAACACTAACTAGATAATAGCAAATGGAAATCCCCACAGTGTCTTCCACATCACCCACACACTCTTCCTTCTTAATGCTCACTTGCAGTGATGGTACCCACTTAGTGGAGCTAGGAAAACTAGTCTTCCTTGACCCTGCCCCACTCTCAGACCAAATTATCAAATCCTGATGCATTTGTCTCTTTAATATCTCCCAATTCTGTCCAGGTTTCTTTCCCCACTTACCCCATAACCTCAAACCCATTAACTCACATCTAGATTACTGCAATAGCCTACTAACTGAAATAGAATAGATTAACATTGAAAATACAAGAGTACAAAATGGGAGGTGATGTTCAATGCTTGTTATGACTACATGTATGTATGTGTGCATTCAACAGTGAAGCTTCCTCTTTTTTTGGCAGTACTGGGGGTTAGACCTAGGTCCTCATGGATGCTAGGCAGCAAGTGGTCTATCATTGAGCTACAGTCTCAACCTTATATTGTGAATCCTCAGATCTTATCATGAACTGGCCTAGGCAAAAAGGTGTCTGAGTTTCCTTGAAAGCCATATATGGCTACTGAGCACTTGAAACTCTATTATGAATTGAGATGTATTTTAAGTGTAATATATGTACTGGATTTTAGACTTTGTATGAATAAAAGAATAGAAAAAGCCTCAGTGGATAAGAGTACTTGTCACCCAAGCCTGACGGCCTGAGTTCAGATCCCTAGAACCCATATGAATGCTTGATATGGTGGCACATATCTGTAATCATATGTGCCATCTCATGCACCCTCACACACAATCATGTACACACATACCATATGCACACAAATATATTAAATAATAATTTTATATGGCTGGCATGTTGACATAATTGTCATGATATGACATTAAATAATAAGGTTCATTGTTACAATTGTTTTCCCTTTTTAAACTGGGGCTGCTTGATAACTTTAAATTACATATATGACTTGAACTGTATTTCCATTGGATAGCACTGCTTTAAAGGCTGGAGTGTGCCGCTCACAACAGATCTTTAAGAGACCCTAAAAAGTAGACTAATTGTGTGTGTGTGTGTGTGTGTGTGTGTGTGTGTGTGTTTGCACATGTGAGGGTACACATATGTAGGTATGGAAGCCAGAGATTGACACTGGGTGTCCTCCTCAATTGCCCTCCATATTATATTTTGAGATAGAGTCTCTTATTGAACCTGAAAATTTCCAATTCAGCTAGATTGGCTGGCCAGCAAGCCTGAGGGATCCTCCTGCCTCCACCTTTCCAGTGCTGGGGTTATAGGTGTGTGCTACCATGCCCAGCTTTTACATGGGTGCTAGGTATCAAACTCAGGTCTTCATGTTTGGGAGACAAGCACTTTAGCAACTGAGTCATTTCCCTAGCTCCAGATTGATCCTTTTCTTGTCTCAAAATGCAGTTAAGGCTTAGAAAATAGAATCAGAAAATAGAATATTTCCCTCAAATGGTGGGACTTTTCTTAACTTGGGGATAAGGTTAACAGAGTCTTCCCTGCTCAGAAGTACTGCTCAATGGATAAAATATGGCCTTTAAGAAAACCCAAGGGCTGGAGAGATGGCTCAAAGGTTAACAGCAGGGGCTGCTCTTCCAGAGGACCTGAAGTCAATTCCCAGCACCCACATGGTGGCTCACAACCATCTGTAATGAGATCTGGTGCCCTCTTCTGGCCTGCAGGGACACATGCAGGTAGAACACATAATAAATAAATCTTTAAAAATTTTAAAAGCCAGGCGGAGGTGGTGCATGCCTTTAATCCCAGCACTAGGGAGGCAGAGCCAGACGGATCTCTGTGAGTTCAAGGCCAGCCTGGTCTACAGAGAGAGAGAGAGATCCAGGACAGGCACCAAAACTACACAGAGAAATCCTGTCTTGAAAAACCAATAAATAAATAAATAAATAAATAAATAATTTTTTAAAAAATTAAAAAAAGAAAGCCCAATATATTAAAGTCACACTTACAAAAATGTTCTCAGGGGATTTCAGCATCCTGGCATGCATTCACGTACCAGACTACTGTGTTCTAGTAAGTGGAAATGATCTTTAAAGGTGGGGGCTATGGAGTCACTTCTTTTAGTCATCTCCACATCACCGGGCATATTGCTGTATTTAGAAGTTGTCACCCCTTGAGTGGCTGTGAATCTGCTTGGTAAGAGACTGAGGGTTCTCTCAGTTACTTTCTAAAGTCCTGTATCTTTTGGATGTCTTCAATCCTCCAACTGTCTGAATGATTAGCTATGCCTCCTTGCGATTTCTATATGCCCAAACACCAAAATAAAGCAAAGTACTGATCTTTTATTTGACTTAAGCTTTTTTCCCATAAGAAGTTTAGCATTAGACAAATGGGGGTGCTAGGAAGAATAGTGAGAGGAATAAATCCATTGGTTTCATGGGCAATACACTGACAATTATCTATCGGTAAGAAATGGATGTTGCCTTTGGACAGGGATCAGCAGGAAGATTTCTAACAATAACCTTGGGCAGAATTCCAGTTGGCCACAGTAAATAACCAAGGAAGCTTATGTTCATTTATTTGCACCAATGCAGCACATTAAAAGCATCTTGCTTTTAAAATGCATGCTGCTCTAAACAGATGGTGATACTAGTAAAGGAAATATACTGATAGCTGGAAATCCAGTCGTCTTTTTGAGTACCAGTGGGGAAGTATCTACATCCCAACTGACATAAAGCACCTTCTGCAAGACAGCAGTCTCTTGGCGCTTCTCCACGTTGAAGTAAAACCCCAAATGAACTCCTGCTAACACGGCATATTGAACCAGCCCCCCCCCCCTTTTTAATTTCCAAAGCCTTCTAAGTTGATCAGGGCCACATCCATCTTCATGGAAGTGACCATTGTAGGCTAGAATTACAGCTTCCTTCTGACAACAGAATGTACCCCAAAAGAACTTGACCAAGGTCATTAACTAAATCCTCAAGCAGACAGCTTTTAGGACAGCTGGTCCTTGTTAGGAAGGGTTTATGGAGCCCCTGCTGGTCCCAGAGGATTTGTCCAGGCATAGTCAGAGGGCTGGGGAGATTTGAGGACAGTCCATGCCTGAAAGGAGCGCTCCTCCCTCAGGAGTTAGGTTTCCAAGGAGGGTTGTTACATCATATCACCCAAGGCCACTCAGTTTTTCTTCTTCACATTCAAGCTTCTGAGTCACCTTGCATCATATTTAAGCAGGAAACATTAAGGAACAGAAAACCAGTCAAGAGTAAATATAATAAAATGAAAAGTTCTCAGAAACATCTCCAACTGGATACCATGGTAATATGGGCTATAAGGTCATACTCCTAAAATATAAACTACCATAAAAGTGAAATAATTTTTAGTGATTATTTTTATAATTTCTTCAGCAATGCTAATTTATTCTATTTAGTCCTCTCATTTTGAATTTTTCTGCAATGTGGAATAAAGCAGCTGGAAAGACTATGTTTTCCCTTCAGAAAAAAATTTCACCTTCAATAGTATCAATACCATTATAGATTTGCACTTAAAATATGGATCCCTTTAGAGTCTTTTTTATTCAGGAAATACCAGCTCTGTCTTCCTCAATGACTGAGAGAAAGGACCTGACATCTGAAGTGGAATTTGAGTATGGAGTTTCATTCCTAAACAGGCCTCTCTCAACTCCTTCATGAACTTTCCAAAGTTACTTATGCAACTCAATATCCACACCCCGTAGATGGCTGTATCATGAGTGACCCACATGTGATTAGCTTGGGTAAGTGGACAAACACAGACTTAATAGCATTGGAATGATGGAATTATTGGCAGTGCTTTATGATCAACAGAAAGAGCTAAAGAACCCATTTCATTGTGCTGCTCCTCTTCAAAAAAAAAAAAAAAAAAAAACTTCATTAAGTAGTTAGCATGTGCCTTAGTTACTGAAGTAAAATCCCAGGCAAAGAAAATTTAGCTGTGATAATTAAATCAAAATTTAGAACATAAGCAACTCCACAGTGATCAAAGTTTGCTCCTAAGAAAAAAGAATCTTCATAAAACTTAGTTTAAGCTAGTATATAAACTGCCAATTTCAGAAGCCCATGTAAACTTTTTAATCAAAGTAGATAAAAACAATTATTTCAACAGTTCAGTTTAGGGACATACCTCTCATACCTCTGATGTGCTTGTATCACCCACCCCCTCCAAAAAGAGAGAAGAGACTATATCTCCCTTGAAGAATATGTTCCACAGGAATGAGCTTGGACTTTTCAGGTATATTGTTCTGGGCTTAGTGCCCAGCTGTGACCCTTCAACGTGGCAAAGGGAAGTCACTTATATTCTCTGAAGGCATTCTCTCAAGTCCTTATTTCTGAAAATGGGTGGAAAGGGAAAGTGTGGCCCCTGAGAGGAGCTGTCAAAAGTGACAGTGAAAAAGCCACTTGAACTTGATTATCTGTGCACACCTCTCTCAGGCCAGCAAAGCAAGGAGCAGAGTAGCTAAAAGATGAAAGAGAAAAGATGAAAAGAAGTAATAAAAACCGGTGCTGGATCACGCCTTTCTCTCCGCTGCCCTCTCTTCATCCAAACATACACGGTTTCAAGTTTTTGTGTTGCATTTACTTAACAGTATATATCGTGAGAGATTTTGTAACACACCTTTAGTGCTCACCTTTTTTCCCACTGCCAAAGCTTGAATTGTTTAGTGGTTCAGAGGGGGTAACCGCGTTAGTAACCAACTTATCAGAACAATGTACATGATATAAGAGCACAGGTGCTGCATGAGGTATGCCATTCAGTCACTGGCTAAGAAGCAGTTAATCCAAAATTACCCTAAAAGCATGCTTCAAGACATAGAGACTGCTCTAATATAACTTCCCCTGTTTTTCTGATTTCAGAAAGTTGATCCAAGCCTGCCCTCAAACCCTTATTAAGAAATAACACTTCCATAATGCGTTGAAATCTGTAAGTCCAAGTTATGTGGGGGCTCACAGAAAATTCTACACCAAAGAAATCCTTTAAAAAAAAGTCTCTCTAGTGTCAAACTCCACAGCCAATCAAAACATTTTACGTTTTAACTTGGGAGAATCACTGAAAAAAAGGATCCCTCCAGTGTGTGTCTTGGATTTGGGGGTTCAAAGAGCAGTTTCCCCAAGTTCTATAGGACTTCAAGTCACAGGAAACCCACAACCCATTTGACATGTTTTTAATTCCTTGAGGCTACTTTGTTGAAGTGTTTGAGAAGAAACTTCCCCATTTATCTAAGGGGTCAGAACCAGTGGCAGAGAAGCTGATCAATGGAGCCGCAGTTTCTGAGAAGGAAGCTCGAGTACCCTGTTTCCATACTCTCATTCTTAAAGGCATGCGTCCCCATTCTAAATAAATGTAGCGTCTCCAGGTTGCCATTGCTTGACTAGAAACCTCCAGTACCCTCCGAAAAGGGTCACGTTTCACTTTAAATGCGCATTATTTCTATATGCATCCTCGAGGGACTATTTATTTATTTTGAAAATATCAAAGGAAGGGGGGAGTTTTGCTTCTATGTCGTTTTCGTTTTTTACCAAAACAGACATTAGATATATAGAAAGAAAGAAAGAAAAAAAAAAAGAAAGAAAACAGTTGAGGAGGACAGATCATTCCCGAGCTAGAATTTAGAACTTCACCGGGGAAGCAGTCCAAGGTTTGTGAAGAAAACCATTTTAAAAACTGTACTGTAGGATTTTTACCTCTAGATGACAATACGCCTAAAAGGGGGGAAAAGATCATTCTTTCTCCTCCCAAAGCACAAAAAACCGCACCATATCCCGAGAAGCCCGTTTCCTACCCGGCCAATACAATAATGCTTTGTAAGCTGAGAACTGTGTCCGGTATAGGAGCTAAGTATAAACAGCTGAGAAGGATTAGGCTGCCGCTCCGTTCTCATTTACATGAAAATCCTGTCAGCATCGTTTTTTCCTCGCTGACTGCGGGCACAGAAGGAACTCTTTTGTGCCATAGCCACGCATACATTTCCATCCTTTGTCTTTACTTACCAGTCGAGGCTGTGGGCATGTGTGCTCTATTTCCTCCATGGTTTCTGAGGGAGGCTCATTGGAAAGGGATTTTGGGATACCTGTTTCTGACTCAGCATCAGTGGTAAGTACTGGCATGGCCAGTGAATGCTCCCTCCGGCTCTACACCCTCTGGGAGTCTCCTCCCAGGCAGAGAATGTTTTCTTTGTCACGTATTTTTCTCTTCCCTACCCATCCCCCTTCTTCTTCCCTTCTTTTTGTCTTCCCTGGGGGGAAGTAAAAAGGTTACCCCCCCCTAGCGCGCGCGCGCGCACACACACACACACACACACACACACACACACACACACACCACCCCTTTCTCAGAGAAGCCCAGAGGCAGGGCCTCAGTTTATCACTATAACAACCAGACAGCACTGGAGCGTCTGGTGCGGATACAGTATCCTCATTTGCATGGAGCGCGCTGGTTGGTTACTGTCATCATAGTACCACTCCACCTGGGAGCGGCCGGGGCCCATTGGCTGGCCTGCTGTACCCACGGGGCCTGAACTTGCTGGTTTTGTTTTTTTGTATTTAATTCAGTTGTGAAGGTCTCTGTCCGTGCCGGGTAAGGACTCCCTGCACTTCCTAGATAAGATAAAGCTGTTTCCTGAGGTGCCCCAGACGCCTCGCTTAAAGAGCATAGCTGTAAGGGACCGTGTCTCTGGCATGAGTGTATGATGCAGTTGTAGTCAGAATACTTGCTAAATAGGAGTCACTCTGAAGACAGAGCCACTTTAAAGCCCCAAACCACTGGGCCAATTGCCAGCTGCCTCTGAGAGCTTCTCAGGGAATTCACTGAGGGCACCTGAGTGTTCACCTTCTGGACGGCATAAAACGGGAATTCTGGCAGATGCCTAAGGCCTGTTGTAACCCTGGAGTCTATCCCTGGGGCTGCTACAAGAGGAACTTTGAAGGCGGTAGGTTGTCTTTGACAGCCTTCCTGCCAGGTCTGACTGCCCTCTCTTCCTCCCTCAGCCAGTCTTTCCCTCTTAGTCTTCCTGTCAATTGTTCTTCAGTACTCTTATCTAGCGTCCCTATATTCATTCCTACAGTATAGGACCTATCCTCTCATCTTATCAGTTCCAAGTCCCTTTTCCTAGCACCCTGCTCTCATCCAAGTGCTTATGGCAATCTGAGAAAAACTACAGAATGATGTGTCTTAGTGTTTACATTGTCCTAGAACATCAGTTTAAGAGGAGCATTCTGAAGACACACACTCAAAGGAAAGAACTTGCAGAGGTATTTGTTCTAGTGAAAGGCCATGTCTAATATTAGTAAGAAATAAAATCACTAGTATTTATTAAGCACAGATGCAGTGCCAAGTACTGTACTTAGATCTTCCTTAATCTTCATAAGAACCCAAAGCAGATCCTATTATTATCCCCACTTTATAAGTAAGAAAATTGCAACTTAGAGTAATTGCTTAGGGTCTCAAAGTTCATAAGCAATGGAGCTGACATTTGAAGAATGTAGGGTGGGGAGCAGAGATGCAGCAGGTATAGCAGAAAGGAACTAAGGAAGAATCCGCTTAAGACAAATCTTGTGCTTTGAAATCTTTCATTTTTGTCTCTAACCATGGTTTTTATCCAAGTGTGGTCCCAGACCAGCAGTAATAACATCAGAATCACTGCCAGGGAATGTTTTAGAAATGAAAATTATTAGTCCCATGACAAATCCAAACTTTGTAGGTTTGAGATGGGGCCTGTATTTGCATTTTTAATGAGCTTCTAGGTAATTCTAACGCCACAGGTACAGAGACCATAATTTGAGAAACAGCACTTCAAAGGATGGAATAAAAATACCCAGCACTCTGGAGGCAGAAGCAGGTGGATCTCTTGAGTTTGAGGCCAGCCTGGTCTGCAGATGGGCTACACAGGGAAACCGTGTCTCAAAAAACCAAACCAAACCAAAAAACAAAAACCTGGCCATTTAAGTCAGGATGACATCACTTGACAGTGTATTACCTATGCTTAAGAGAACTTAGGGACTAGAAAGATGGCTCAGTGCTTAAGAGGAGATACTGCTGCTTTTGCAGAGGACCTGAGTTCAGTTGCTAGCACCATTGCTGGACACCTCACGGCTGCCTGTAAGTCAAGTTCCAGGGAGATCCAATGCCTCTGGCCTCCACAAGCACCAATATTCACATACAACCACCTACCTCCTCCGCAGACACGTACACACACACATAACTAAAAATATCGCCCAGCGGTGGTGGTGCACGCCTTTAATCCCAGCACTCGGGAGGCAGAGGCAGGTGGATCTCTGTGAGTTCGAGGCCAACCTGGACTATAGAGTTAGTTCCAGGAAAGGCGCAAAGATACACATAGAAACCCTGTCTCAAAAAGCAGTACAAAACAAAACAAAAAATATCTTTGAGTGAAAGATAACTCTAGTAATGCAAAAATCCCAGCAACTATTGGGTCATCTCAAGAGGGGTCCTTTCCTTCCTATTCTACCTGCCCTTCTAGAAACCCAAAACATCTCAAGCTACAGGCTTTGCTCTACTGAGGTGATCAGTGTGTAAGAAGCAAACCCTGCACTATATTTTAAAATAAAAAAGATCACTTTATTGTAGTGAACTCACAAATGAAAAAATCATACAACTAGATTAAGGTAGCCACTCAAACAGTCCCAAGCTCTATACATCTCAATGAACTTTTTCTTTTTTTTTTTTTTTTTTTTTTTTTTTTTGGTTTTTCGAGACAGGGTTTCTCTGTGTAGCTTTGCGCCTGTCCTGGAACTCACTTGGTAGCCCAGGCTGGCCTCGAACTCACAGAGATCCGCCTGGCTCTGCCTCCCGAGTGCTGGGATTAAAGGCGTGCGCCACCACCGCCCGGCTTCAATGAACTTTTTCTATATGGTTAGAATAGTCATTCTGAAACCCCTGAGTTTCACTTAGGCTTTTACTCTTTTATTCTTATTTAAAAGCTCCTTTCCTCCTATGGTGGATGATGTGAGAGTGCCATTGTCATTCTTACTCTTGACATTTTCCATCTGGATATTTATTTGTTTGTTTATTTATTTATTTTGTTTTGCCTTAGGGAAATGGCTCTCAAACTGTTATGTCCTGAAGAGCAGCTGCAAAAATCCTGGTAACTTGTCAGACAGTCTCACCCATCTCAGACCTGCTGAATGAGAAACTGAGGTAGTGGAGGCTGGGGATCTGGGTTTTTAAGAGAAACCCCTGGTTTAGTAGGTATTGTAACATATGCTAAAGTTTGTAAACATTGGGCTCCAGTCACTCACATGTTCACACTGGAAAGCACCTAACTCCCAGGGTATTCTGGGTCACTGAGCTGCCGATAGGGTTCTTAACTGGTCCTTTCATTTCTTCTCTAGAATAGGAGGCTCACCGCAAGCTAGGAAGTTTGCTTGCTTAGTTAGCTAAGTTATGATGTCTAGCTGCTTCCTGAAGCCCTCTTGTCCCAGGGCCTGGACCACAGCCTTGTACCCGCAGCCTTTTCTGTCTCTAGATGGGAAGATACTCTCCCCTCTCCTGTACTTCTTTACTTGTCCCAGCAAACCAAAGGCTGCCTCTACACAAGATGCCGATCTTCATTGAGTAACCTATGTCAGACTCTTACTTATTCTAAGTTCTCAAACCTGGCAGCTCAGGCTTCTAGCTGCCCTGGGAGCCAGCTCTATAACCATGGCCATGACCACTAATGCTATTCCAGCCTAGTCTTGGCTTTTTCTAGCCCCTTCCCCTGCAGCTGGTATTATAGGCATGTGCCACCATAAGTAGCTACATTACTTTTGAAATCGGGTAAAAGAACATTATCCTCCTTCTAAAAGGCATCAAGAGCTAGGGGTGAGGCAGGATTGGCTAGCACATGTGCAACTAGAAAGATATGTGGATCTCAGGGCAAAGAAATAAGAAAGCTGAAGTAAGGAATAAGGGTGTGGCTTACTATCTGTAATTAGTAGAGGTAGAGGAAATGTCCTAGGGCAGGTTATTTAGAACCCTCCCCCTGGCCGGGTGATGGTGGTACACGCCTTTAGTCCCAGCACTCAGGAGGCAGAGCCAGGCAGATCTCTGTGAGTTCAAGGCCAGCCTGGGCTACCAAGTGAGTTCCAGTAAAGGCACAGAGCTACACAGAGAAACCCTGTCTCAAAAAAAAAAAAAAAAAAAAAAAAAAAAAAAAAAAGATAGAACCCTCCCCCTGAGGCACATCTAGATTCTATAACCTCTCCCTCTCTTGTTGAATTTCATTTGAGTCACATCCCCAGTTGACCCTCTGTGGCTCAAGGTTAAGGTCTAAATCTGAACAGTCTGGAGAAAACCAACTATATTAAGTAATGAAACCCATGCACAAATCCTTTTCATCTACTCCAGGAAAATTATGGTAATAAACATATTTCACAATGGAGAGCATTTCACTTTTTTGTAGTGCTTTCACTTGTTAGATATTATTATAGCACAAAGTTTAATATTGAAAATTTTCAAATGATTCAGAGTGATTAGTTGACTTAGCCAGCATTACATAGTAAATGATAAAAGTCTAGATTTCTCGAATCAAAGTTGAACATTCTTTTCCAATAAGCTATACTGGTTCACTGTTCAGTATAACTCGATTTACTTTGTTAACAAAACCATTGGGTGATTCAGGTATATATCTTCATCCATTATATCCTTTATTCCTTTTCTATTGAAGTCATGAACCATGAAGCACTCTTCACTTTGATTCATATAGTTCATTTCAAATCTGTACAACCATGGATCTGAACTTAAGTTGGTGCTCATGTTTACTTATGATAGAACAATCAAGCATTTTTGTTAAGAACAAGGTTCATACAAGGCCATGATCCATAAAGGCCACTGGGAGAGGCATAACAGAACTTCAAAACTTATTTTTTTTTAAAAGAAAAATGTTCGAGAATATAGAATTAAAGTGCTTTGTTTTGTTCTTAACATGTATTTTCTTCCTTTTTCAACTTCTATGGTAACCAAAAAAAAAAGTTAGCCTTCACTCATTTGACCAAAATATATTGTTTCTGAGCATGGTTTTGTGGCACTAGGGGGCAACTGCATAAACTAACAGCTTCTATCTAGAATAAACAGGCTGGCAAGCTGGCGCAATAGGGAAAGGCATTGCCAAGCCTGATAACCTGAGTTTGGTCCCTGGATCCCATGAGGTGGAAAGAAAGAACCAACTCCCACAAGTTGTCCTCTGACTTCCACACACATGCTGTGGCGTGTGACAGATACACACACACACACACACACACACACACGCGCGCGCGCGCGCGCGCGCGCGCACACACACACAGACACACCACATAAATAAATAATTTTAAAAAAAAGCAACAAATATTTGACACTTCAAGTTCTTGGCACCAAAGGTGACAAACAGCGGAGCATAGTGGCTGTACCTGTGTTTGAGAAAGTCTTGAAAAGAAATACATTTTTCCCGCAAATACAATGCATTTATCTAAATACTGATGATTAAACTCAGTAGAAGTATGATATATATTTTCTTGCTGTTGTAAGCCAGATATAATAGGGATTTGGGGCAGAAATTCGAGTTGCTATTAACTGTAAAAAAAAATCATTCTTACTGACATTAGCAGCTGTGTAGTCAGTAAAGAATTATTGTTGTTATCACTTGGTGGTATTTATAAACACTTTTATATTCTAAGTGCTTTACAATCACTTATTGTCTAATTAATATCTAATCATCTGTTTACAAGTAATAATCACACATGTAGTGCAGTTTAATCAAAATTCCAAGTGCTGCCGCCATCACACTCAGGAAGCTGTGTAAATTTTGGTCCCTCCCTCATGGGATTTGAGTCTAATGTGACTGAAACACATAATACTATATACAAAAATGGGTAAAAATTCCCCACTTGGATTTGAGCATATTTTGAATGTAAAACTTTTGCATACTAAATTCACTCAGTGAATGTCAGCAGATGTCTTAGTCAGGGTTTCTAGTGCTATGAAGAGACACCATGACCACAGGAACTCTTATAAAGGAAAACATTTAATTCGGATGGCTAGCTTACAGTTCAGAGGTTCAGTCCATTATTGTCATGGTGGGACATGGCAGTGTGCAGGCAGACATGGTGCTGGAGATGTAGCTGAGAGTCCTACATCTTGCAGGCAACAGGAAATGGTCTGAGATACTGGGTAGTATCTTAAACATATCTGAGACCTCAAAGCCCCCCTCCACAGTGACACACTTCCTCCAACAAAGCCACACCTACTCCAACAAGGCCACACCTCCTAATAGTGCCACTCCCTTTGGGGGTAATTTTCTTTCAAACCACCACAGTAGATAAGTAAAACTCTTGATAGTTTTCTACATGTAATAGCTTAATTTCATGCATCTATGAAATTAAATTTTTGTTTGCTTAACCCCCAAAAATTGAATGGTAGTTTTGATAATTGTACAAAGCCAAACACCAATTTATTGCAACTGCTAGTCACAGTCACAGTTTCAGCAATTCTGATGAAAATCAAATCTACCAAAAGTGGGTGAAGGACCTCTGAGGTAATTCAACCAGATTTAAGTTTAGACAAAGCTACAACTGGTATGCTCGCCTGCCAGTCTTCAATGTTCACCTTAAATGGGTGTACTGCTGTCTCCCTTCAGTATCACCACGTTATTCTATATGGAATCATGGGAACCATGAAAGAATTGAAGTATGTGAATGATATGCATAGTAATCTGTTTTTTCCCATTCCAATGATTTTTCTTATAAGTAGAATTGTTAAGTCAGAGTACTTGCCTTTTCAAGGCTTTTGACATGTTTTTTGATACTGTGATCAAATTATCCCCCAATTGTTTGATCACATTTTCATTTCCTTACATCCACTTAAACAACTGTCTTCCTTGCTTAATATCTCCCATAATCAGTTCTATTATTTTTGTTCATTTGTTTGTTTTTTGGGTTTTGGTTTTTGGTTTTGTTGTTGTTGTTTTGACAGGGTTTTTTCTATGTATCCCTGGCCATTCTGGAACTCATTTTGTAGACCAGGGTGGACTTGAACTCAAAGATTCACCTGCCTCATCTCCCAAGCTGGGATTAAAGGTGTGCACCAACACCTCCAGGCTTCTATTCTTTCTTTAAAACAAAAAACAAAAACAAAACAGGGTCACACTGTGCAGTTCAAGTATGACCTTTCTAGCTTGCAAATATCCTGACTCTACTTCCTGAGGTTTGGGGTTACAGATGTGCCCCACCATGCTCAGACTCAATTTCCCAATACTACATCACATACTGTAGAGTCCTGAGGGTTTTCCCAGGAATCATCCAAGTATGGCACAAATGAGTCTGACAAGCTATCAAGATCATATGACAGGTTAAATGCAATCATTTACAAATAGATTGTTATTATGATCCTTGGATTTTATACTAACAGATTTTTAAATGTGTTTCCAATGTGACTGTCTTGCAAAATCTGCACTGAAAATCTTTGAATGCCCATCGAGTTGGTTGAATCTTCTGTTAGTTTCCTATAACTGCCCTAACAATTTATCACAAAGTTAATGGGTTTAACTATGCAGATTTATTATCTTAAAGTTCTGGACCAAAGTCAGAAACCTGAAGTGAATCTCCCTGGATTAAAAATCAACACGGCCACATGATTGCACTTTGGGAAGCTCCAAGGGATAATGTGGTTCCCTGCCTTTCTGACTTCTAGATGCTGCCCACATTTCTTGGCCTGCTTTCTTCCAGCAATCATATCACTCAAGCCTCTGCATCAATAATCTCTTCTTCTAAATCTCTGGCCTCCTTTCACTTAGAAGGACTCTGGCGATGTCCTTGGGTCGTCTGGATAATCCAGAGAGATTTTTCCCACCTTGAGATCTTAAATCACATCTGTAGAGTCCCTTCTGCCATGTGGGCTAATGTATGTAGTCCCAGCTTCTGAGGAATAGGGCAGACATCTTTGGGAGGCTGATGTCCTGTTATTCTGCCTGCTACACATTCCTTAGTGAGAGCCTGACCTGATATCTCATATCGAGATATTCAGAAGAACACATTGCTTGTAGTTTCAATACTTACTAATTATGAGACCCTACTCTGCATCAGGTGCAGGCACTATGCCTAGTTTGAAGATAACAAGCAGTACTTGGAGATATTAAATGACTTTTCCCAAGGTCTCAGAGCTTGTGCAAAACTGGGTTTGAAATTCAGGACTGGGGCACTTCAAAGGCTCTGTTCACTGCACCCTTGCTTCAGTATCTCAGCATTTGCAATGTTCTGATCAGCTTTCTCTCTTTGGATAGCCTTCGAATTGAAAGCTTTTTCATTTAGTTTGGATGTCATTTAATGATACAAATTAGCCAGATAAAAGCTTTTAGTAAGCCCCATATATCTCCTATTTTACTCAGTCAGAAGATGTCATTGTAGAACATCATCAGGAAACACACATTGAAGAGGATACTCTGGCTGGGGGATGCAGCTCAGTCTCAATGGTTCAGCAGTTGAGTGTGTGATAGCCTCTGACCTCTATCCACAGTCAGAAAATAAAAGCTGCCTTCACAGCTCCCATACGTCTTTCAGAAAGTGGCATTGCCATCACCACAATACAAGTTACTCTGCAATGTGAGCTGAAATGGATTCATTAGACCCTCTTCTCTGGGAGTAGCGTGTAAATCTCCAAAAGATAATAGCCGGCCAGCACAAGCAAAAATTATCTTCCCCAAGCCCCACCAGTCTACTAACTGCCCTGTTGTTTTTGTTTTTGTTTTTTTGGTTTTGGTTTTAGATTTTTGAGACAAGATTTCTCTGTGTAACAGCCCTGGCTGTCCTGGAACTCGCTCTGTATACCAGGCTGGCCTCGAACTCACAGAGATCCTCCTGCCTCTGCGTCCTGAGTGCTGGGATTAAAGCTGTGCGACACCACTGCCCACCAAATGCCCTGTTCTTTAAAAAAAAAAAGAGCCTAACACTTCAAGGTTTAAGTTTCTTCCTAAATAAAGCTTTGCATCATCTTTATTTCACTCCATAAGTTTCTTAGGATATTCTTGGTTGTCAACTTGACTACATCTGGAATCAAACTAAAACCCAAATGGCTGGGCACACCTGCTAGGGATTTTTCCTTAATTGGGTCACTTGAAGTAGACAGACCCACTTCTAATATGTATCTTTTAGGTGGGGAGACATACCTTTAACCCAGATCTTTTGAGGTGGAAAGATCTTTTTCTTTCTTTCTTTCTTTCTTTCTTTCTTTCTTTCTTTCTTTCTTTCTTTCTTTCTTTTTTTTTTTTTTGAGATAGGGTTTTTTCTGTGTACCTTAGCTGTTCTTGGTTGTCTTGGAACTCAATCTGTAGACCAGTCTGGCCTTGAAGTCACAGAGATTCACCTGCCCCTGCCTCCCAAGTACTGGGATTAAAGGTGTGCACCACCATGCCCCCCCCCCCCCCCCGCCCCGCAGGGAATCCATTTTTAATCTTGGCCACTCCTTCTGCTGGCAGCCTATATAAAGGAGAGTGAGAAGAAAGCTTGCTCTCTTTGCCTGCTTGCTCTTGCTCTCCTTGGCAAATCCATTCTTTCTTTAGCATCAGAGCTTACTTCTTCTGGATTCTGGCATATACTGAAGACCAGCAGAGACATCCAGCCTCATGGACTGAATAACTACTGGATTCTTAGACCATTTCTTATTAGATGATGGCTATTGTTGGACTAACTGGACCCACAGCCCTTAAGCCATTCTAATAAATTCCCTTTATATATGTGTATATACAAATAATATATATTCATGTTGCTCTACAACTGTGTTACTGAACTCCTGTGAACTTGGACAGAATTGTAACATAAATGTATATATATATATGTATATGCAACAAAAATATATATATATATACATACACAGATATATTCATTATTTAAGTTCTCTTCCTCTAGAATATCCTGATTAATACAGTTCTCGATCCTGATTATAAAGAGAATTACTTGGAGAGTTTTCAATAACACCAAGGCTTGGTTTTAATGCCCTAGAGATTCTGGTCTAATAGACTGGAACATAACATCTGGAAATCAGACACGGCAACATACACCTGTGTCTCCATACTTAGAAAGCTAAGGCAAGAGGGTTGCTGCAAGTTCAAGTCTAGCCTGGCCTACACTGTGATTTCCAAGCCAGCCTGGGCTATAGAGGGAGCCCCTGCTTCAAAACAAAACAAGCATAGATTTAAACATTTTTTACATTTATTGTGTGTATGTCTGTGTGTGTACTCACATGTGCTTGTACCACCATGCATACATGGATGTGACAACTTGTGGGAGTTGGTTCTTTCCTTCCACCAGGTGGATTCCTGGAACTGAATTCAGGTTTTACTCAGGTTGGCAGTCTTAATGGCAAGTACCTTTACCCTCTGAGCCTTAACCCCAACTATTAAATGTTTTTCCCCAAGAATCCTCATTATGAGCTATTTTCATGAGGAAATAGCTATTATTATTTGTGTTCCCAAAAGTTTGCTATATAAAGACTTCCAATAGGCCCCAAAGCAATAATTTAAGCACCTAACATACTAAAGTATTAGGAGGAACTATGTAAAATGACTCACTAATCATGAGTAGAGTAACTGTATGCAAGCCAATGGCCTTCTGCAGAAGCCCATCATTGCTATAAATGTTTTTTTTTCCTTGAGTAAGTAAATAAGTGAGCATTGGATAAAATAGTATCAAAGAAGAGTAATCCTTCCTTCCTGAAAAGTAATAAGTTGAATAACTTCACTATCATTCAACCATAGGAACTCAAAAGGAAGAAAACCTACCATTGTTCCACACACTTTGGAAATTTGTCTTTTGAAATTTCCATCATGGCAACTCATCAAGATGACTCATGAAAATCAGAGATTCTAATTCAGTGGGCCCACCAATTTGAATTTTGTCCAAGTGCACATGTGTTCAGCAACACTCTTGTGAGCAATTATGAAAGTATAGTAAGTACAGAGACTTAGGAGGTAAAACTGTTGCTAACAATGTGCTCATGAGTATCATATATCAATCTTTTTTAAAATGATAGAAAATGTCAAAAGAACTTTGGATCCAACTTGAAGAGACACCTGCCAGCCAAGATGGAAAACTCAAACAAAAAGAATGAGAACTTCGATGGATTGAAGCTTCCCAAATAAGTTTAAATCCACAAGTTCATAGTACTATGTCAAGAAAAGAAGGAGCACAGAATGACTGGGGTTGTCTGTCACCACATTTGCTTGGTGCAATGGTGCAGGTCTGTGACTCCATCACTTGGGGAGATAGACAGAAGGATTAAGAGTTCAATGTTATGATGATTTGAAGGGAAATACTCATTATGGGACTGGGTTACAACAGTATAGAAAAGTCTGATGGATTCAAAACCTTTGAAAGGTCCCACAAGTCATGCAAATATGATGCTAATCTCTACTCCCATGTTAATTCAAATAAAAACCTAACTATGCTAACAAGAATCATTTGAGACAGGATTTTATTTAAACATACTAGGTTTTTAACACCATGTGTAGGAAAAGTGATATTTTGAGTTATATAATGGATATGAAAAGATTAAAAAAGAGGTTAATTCCTGATCTATTTGAGTGGTTTGGGACCACCTCTGTTGTTCCTGCAGCATAACACCATCAGCATATTCAGCAAAAATTTTATATGTGTATACTGATCCTGTCCTGTAAATAATGAGAAAAAATAAAGAGAAAAAATACTTCCACAGGGGAAAAAAAGAGTTCAAAGTTATTCTTAACTACATCGTGCATTTGCATCCAGTCTGGGCTATGGGAGACCCTGTCTCGAGAAACAAAACCACCAAAACCTTCACTTGTCTGAATTGGGGGGTGCTGGATATTTTGAAAATTGGGGGCTAGAAAAAGGATAAAGTGTTTTATATTTTGTTACAAACCCTTTCTATCCAAACTGTCCCTCTGAGCCATCAACTAGGGAAGAGGATCTCATCTTAAAATGACTACTGAAGATGGTAATGAGTTGCTCTGCTTCCTCGCCTCTAATGAATGATTCAATCTAGGCATTGAGGTCTAACTATGGATAACATGACAGATAGACAACCTCAACCACTCTGTGCTTCTGAACCATCTATAAAATAGTCCTCCAAGGAAACAGAACCTGACTTTGACCACACCTCTTGATCTCAGAGCAATTTACAGGATACACAGAGGGGATAAAAGAAGTATGCTAACACCCAGGGACACAAGCAGCCAAGTCCAGATTGGAGAATATTCTGCAGAACAGGCTTTGCCTCTTCAGCCAAACAATGGCAAGAAATCCATTGGTTACATAAAGTCCATAAAATAGCAACCAATGTAAAGCATAGTCTTAGTATTTAAATTTCAAAACACTAAAAAATGACCACTAGACATTCGACTAATTTCTGGATGGTATGAAGACATGGTTAATTTTTTAGTTGTGACAATGGCATTGCATTGTGCTTTTGCTTTCCAAACTATTTTAGAAATATATACTGAAAAAAAGAGAAATATATACTGAAATGTTTGCCCTTGTATAATGTTTGGATGTGAGAAGTGGATTAAACTCGACATCAGTGGTTTTCATTTGGGTGAAGTTTTGGCCCTAAAAAATTTTAGTGATGACTAGAGACATTTTTTTGTCCACTTGGAGGCTAGTGCTACAAGTATCTATGGAGTGAAGGTACAGATGCTATTGAATGTCCTAGAATGTTCAGAGATGCTGTCCTCCACTATGCCACGAAGACCTTGGATCACACAGAGGCTTGAGGTGCAGCGTATAAGAATATTGAAGAAGGACTTGTGATCTTCCTGTCCCGGAGATTGGGAGACCTGTGAGGAGCTGCCTCCAGACTATCTCCCTCTGAGATCCTTATTTCTTTTTTCTGTCACAAGGTGGTTTCTAACCACTTCTTCCCTTCTTTGGGGCACTGGGCTTTCTGTTTGGTCTCTCTCAGTATAGAGCAGCAAAAGCAAAATTACATAGTTTCAATCTTCATTAGGCTTCTCCACAATGGGAGTCAGGGCCTCTGTCCCATTTTGTTTTAGCATTACCCTTTCTTCTGTGGGACACAGGGTTATGGGGAGTTAGTGACACCAGCCATTGTTTGTTTTGCTGACTATGGAAGTGATAAACTCTCTGAATCTAAAAGTGGCCTATTGTATTTTTACCAGTCAAATCAGCCAGACCTTGGCCTAGATTTTGTAGTGTGCATGTGCATGACAATTATCCCACCCAGAATGTCAATAATATAGAGGCTGAGAATCTCCTGAATGAGCAGGATGGGCTGTGAGTTGATCGTGCTGAAGCAAAGTAAGGAGCACATGAACATTCAAAAAGGGGATATACAACTTTATCTAAATGTGTATAAGTTGGAAACTTTTCTTGAACAAAAACATATTTTTAAAAAAGATGAATACTTGGGGTGGGAGAAATGGCTTAGCAGTTACAAGCAGTGCTTGCTCTTCCAGAGGACCCTGATTTGGTTCCCAGCACCCATGTGATAACGTAAATTTGCTTGAAACACTAGTTCTGGGAGATCTAATGCCCTCTTCTGTCCTCTTCAGACACCAGGCCCCGGTGTATATTCATATGTGTAGTCACTCACACATATACAAAAATAAAAACAAACCTTCAAAAAGATAAATACTGGTCCCTTTGCTTTATTATGTATCCAGCATTCTAAATGCATCTATCCAGGCAATAGGTATGTAGGCACAAAAGCTGCTGTCGGGCTTCTGGCTCCACTACTAAGTTCCAGAATGTGTGTTCTTGCGCATGTCTCTTAACCTCTGTAAGCCTCAGTTCCCTCAAGATAAAATGAGGTTGACAGTGCCTCTGAGGGGCTTGTGGTGATTAGTTAGAGGCCGAGTGTTTACTGGGGTGCCTTCCATGAACACCTTACTAGATCTGCTTGTTCTTTCTGTATGGTACTCCCCAGTACAGAAATGTAAAGAGTCCTTTCTTGTTGTCTGGATGAGTAATTTTGACCCAGTCCATTCCTTCTCAGATAGTTCCATGGAAAGTATAGATGACCCTGTTATGAAATGTTTTGTTTGGGGCCTCCAGAACAGCAAACCCTATAAGGCCCCAGGGGATGGAGAGTGAGAAGGAAGGTAGTAATTATTTCAGTAGGTGATGCGTTGGTCATTTTGCCCTAGAAGGGACATTTAACAATTTCGGGCGACAGTTGTCATTGTCACAACTTGATGGAGAGGGGTGGACCTGGGATCTTTTGAAGCATCCCACCATGCACAGCCAGCCAGTCCTTGCCATACAGAACTATCTAGCCTCACATATCCATAGCAGCAACAATGAGAAACCCTGGGTTAAGGGGACTGAAATTATTTGATGAAACTTTTCCTTAGTAACTAACTTTGCCTTTCTTTGTTCTTTTGACCCAACATGAGCAGGTTATCAGAGGCATGCTCATGAGAAATCATTCAAAATCATGTGATTACCTTAGCTTGGTGGCCCTAAATTATTATTCATTTGTGAGGAAAAAAAATCTGAGTAGTGTTCTGATTGTATTGTCTTTGAGTTTCAAATAGCAAATTCCAAGCTTAGAGCAATACCTTCTTAATTAATAGACTGTGAAGGCAGGACATCTTTTCATTAACTAGTGGCAAGGATGTTCCTTTTCCTGACAGCTCGGTAGTTTTTGTCTTTGCCAATGGGAAGAATTAAGGTGGTGTATTTCTTTTGTTTCAATAACCCATTTCAGCCAGGTGTAGTGGTGCACACTTATAATCCTAGCACCCAGGAGCCTGAGTCAGGAGGCTGGATGTTAGTTCAAGGCCAGCCTGGAATATAGAGCAAGGACTTGTCTTTGAAAAAAATGTAATCTCCATTTCAATGCTGGTTGCCTGCCAGGTCGCTATTATATATCATTTGCCCTCTATCCCTGTTATACAGTCAGGAAACTTGGAGTTGAGGTCTATAATGCTATATACCCAGAAAGAAAGAGGTTAAGTATGTATTCAACTCAAAAATAGTATAGCCTTATACATGAACTGTGTCTTTAGAAATGTGTCTTTGCAGGCTGGAGAGATGACTCAGTGGTTAAGAGCACTGGTTGCTCTTCCAGAGGCCCTGAGTTCAATTCCCAGCAACTACATGGTGGCTCACAACCATCTATAGTGAGATCTGATACCCTCTTCTGACATAAAGGCATAACATACATGCAGAAAGAGTACTCATATACATAAAATAAATAAACAAATTTAAAAAAAAAATGTGTCTTTTGCCGGACAGCAGTGGCGTACACCTTTAATCCCAGCACTTATGAGGCAGAGCCAGGCAGATCTCTGTGAGTTCAAGGCCAGCCTGATCTACAAAGCGAGATCCAGGACAGGCACTAAAACTACACAGAGAAACCCTGTCTTGAAACCCCCCCCACACACACACAAAAAAAAAAAAATGTGTCTTTGCATCTCCTAAGTACCTATCACAAAGTATATAGGTCCTCAGTAGACAGTAGACCCGCAGAGTAGTAGTCAGCCATTCACCTATTTCTGTCCTGCCTGGTTATTAGTCTTTTAACAGAATATATCTGAAGAACAAACATGGTTCCCTTAAATAACTGCCAAGTTAACCAACCTGCAAAACTAACCACTGATGTTGGCCACTTCTTTCAGGAGTCCCAAAACTCTCCAAAGGCTTACAGCTAGTAGACAAGCTACTCTAGATCACTAGGTGCTTTTGCTTTCACTGAGCTTTCCGTAAAATCTGTGTATGTCCACTGTACTTACAATTCTCTTAGAGTCTAGTTAATTATTGTACAACCAGTCAATTATGGTAGCACACTGAGCACTTGGGAGGCCGAGGCAGAAAGATCTTCCCTTTGAGACCTAAGTTTACAGAGACTTTGTCACAATTTTTTTAATGCAAGGTCCTTTTTTTCCTCAGGTCTTCTTTTCTTGCTTTTCCTTAATAAACCTACATTTACTCTGCAAGAAAATATGCAAAAAAGAGTTATCCTAAACTGAATTGGTAAGATACAGTTATGACTCTGAAAATTGCCATTGAATTGCTTGTTGAGGCCAAGACAACTGTAAAAGCCGAGGGATAAAATTACAAAAGGTTTATCTGGTGACTCTGTACTCAGGATATTTTGGAAGTATCTTAAGCTGTCATTCCAATTAGAATAAAACCAAACCAGAAACCGTAGACAGTGCACGTGTGTTTGTCTAATGAAAATAAAGACAAAGCTTCAGAACTCTGCTTGGTGGCCCCATCCAAGCACTGGCAAATCACTATCTCTTATATTTCAATAAATGTGTGATGGATGTATTCATTTTTAAAATGAGGCTCATTTTATTTTTTAATGAACGGAACTATTGTATCTCATTGTATAGAGTAAGAAGACATACACTACAATGCCTAGTGATTGCCACTCTCTCCAACTTTGTACTATGGAGAAAACCCTAAAAACTTGGATGGACATTATCATGAATTATTTGTGTGATAGTTTAAGAAAGTCCTTCAAGCTGGATATGATGGTGCATTCGGTTATCCTAGCATTTGGGAGGCTGAGAGTGGAGGATTGACAGTTTGAAGCCAGCCTGGCCACCTAGCGAGAGTGTGTCCCAAAAAAGGTACTCCAATTGCCACCCTAGACAAAGGTATGGCAGCCATATGGGATACATATATGTACAAGTCTTATCCCTCTCTCGGAGGATGGTCTAGCCCCCACCCTGTGGGACAGCTGAGCAGGAGCTGTAAAAGGATGAGTAGCCATAAGCATTCCGACATTATATTCCTATGGCAACTCTTGGAATCACACAGGAGATGAAGAGGAGAGCCTTGTAAACAACAATCCCAATATCTTGGTTATTTGGTGCTAATGTTAGTGTCAGTCAAGTTAGGGGTTGCAGTCTACTTGAAGTTGGTCTACTTAACATTGAACCATGCCTCAGAGGCTGGGTTGTAACAGATTCTTTCTCCTAAATGATCTAGAGATGACCCTAGATGGAGAAACTTCAGAGTCTTCCTTGGTAAGAAAAAAAATATCTAGAATAAATAGCAATTTAGGTTCCTTTTACTTGTTCAGCAACAATTTGCTAAGCATTGCTAGAAGCCATGATTCCAGATGAAAGTCTCTACTTTCAAGAATATATAGAACGGCCGGGCGGTGGTGGCGCACGCCTTTAATCCCAGCACTCGGGAGGCAGAGGCAGGCGGATCTTTGTGAGTTCGAGGCCAGCCTGGGCTACCAAGTGAGTTCCAGGAAAGGCGCAAAGCTACACAGAGAAACCCTGTCTCGAAAAACCAAAAAAAAAAAAAAAAAAAAAAAAAAAAAAAAAAAAAAAAGAATATATAGAACAAACACTTAGAAATTGGCTTGGGTTTGGGGGCATGTAGCTCAATGGTAGATAGTATAGTTCAAGGCCCCATGTTCAATCTCTATCATTCTTCCCACAAAAAACCCTAAGATTGATTTTTTTTTTAGTAAATATGTTAAAAAAATCTAATCATATTGGTTACTTACTGCAAAAGAAATTATTTAAATTCTTCTGTTGTATGATATTTGTTTGTGCTCTAACAATTAAAGCTTGCCTGGAGATCAGAGTATGGAGCTAGCAACTAGTTAACCATAGATGCCAGGCAGTGGTGGCACACACCTTTAATCCCAGCATTTGGGAGGAGGAAGCAGGAAGACCAGGAGTTCAAGGTCATCCTGGGCTGCACAAGATTGATCCAATCTAAAAGAGAAACAGAAGCAGGCTATGGAGGCTCATGTCTTTAATCCCAGCACCAGGGAGGTGGAGACAGGAATATAAGGCGGGAGGAGACAGGAGCTCAGCCCCTTTGGTCTAAGGATTTAGTAGAGGTAAGAAGTCTCTCTAGTGGCTGCTCCTTTACTCCTCTGATATTTTATCATTTACCCTGATATCTGACTCTGTTTTTTTTTAATTTATTTTACAACACCATTCAGTTCAACATAATAGCCACAGATTCCCCTGTTCTCCCCCTCTCGCCCCCCTCCCCCTTAACTCTGGGTTTTTATTATTAAGACCAACTAGAATTCATGCTACATTCCTCCATGATCTCTCTCTCTCTCTCTCTCTCTCTCTCTCTCTCTCTCTCTCTCTCTCTCTCTCTCTCCTCTCTCTCCTCTCTCCTCTCTCTCCCTCTCCCTCTCTCTCTCTCTCTCTCTCTCTCTGTGTGTGTGTGTGTGTGTGTGTGTGTGTGTGTGTGTGTGTGTGTGAGAGAGAGAGAGAGAGAGAGAGAGAGAGAGAGAGAGAGAGAGAGAGAGAGATCAGAGGAGGATGTCAGTTGCCCTTCTGTATTGCTCTCCACTTTAGTTTTTGGGATAGGGCCTCTCACTGAGCCTGAAGCTCACCATTTTGCTTAGGCTAGCTGTCCAACACACTGCTGGGATTTGAACTCAGATCCTCTTGCTTTCATAGAAAGTTCTTTTACCCACTGAGTCACTTCCCTGGCATAATGCCTTTATTCATGATTTAAGCAATGTTACCAAGGGGGAAAAAACAAATTTAGTTCTCTTTATCCTGGGCCATACTTGGCAGTTTTTGAAATTCCTTACTTCTGTGTATGTGTGTATATAGTATATGTGCCTGTCTTTTTGTGTGTGTATACACATGTGAGAGAGAATCTGTCATTTGTGGAAAAACAAAACGATTTTTGCTGTGGTTTTGAAACAGGCTCTTGCTGTTGCTGCCCAGGCTGGCCTTGAACTCCTGGCAGTCCTCCAACTCAAGGCAATACTCCCTTCCTCAACCTCCCAAGTGCTGAGATTGTATGCATGCTACATCATGCTTGGCTCAAAAAGAACTGTTTTAATACCCAAGGCAAGATTGAAACAATAGTTTTATGCCAATTCTGCAATTTCCTTTATTCTATGATATTTAAGAGCTGAATCTGGGTCCTTCAGAATAAAAAACAAAAATGAGAGAGAGGAAAAAATAAAAACTAAGACTCTTTCTCCCTCATAGCTCTCAATGTCAGGAAACATAGGAAAACCCTGTTTGGTCACAAGGCTAGAGCCTCCTGCTCTATGTCTTTTTGTCTGATCACTGAGCTATTTCAGTGAGCAGGTAGGCTTTAGAGAATTTAGACCCACCAAGGCTTGCCTTAGAGGACCACAAAAGCTGAAGTATAGGGAGAAGTTACTGCACTCTAGAGAATCAGCTCGTGTTCCACTTGTCAATATTTAGAGGAAGAAGTAGCAGTGATTGACTCTAGATCTGCTAATTGTTTGACCCTTGGAGCTATCTATCATAGTTTCCAAAGGACACATGACTGTGCTGATTAGCTAAAGGGTGTACATATATGCACTGTTCCTAAAATAGTAAGGTTCCTGTACACGGTTTACAGAAAGATGGGAGGAAAGAAGACCTAATGATAATTTAGAATAAAAAGTTAATAACTTCTTTATGTTTATATGGCTTTGTTTGTTTGTTTTTGAGACAAGGTCTCATTATGTATCCCTGGCTGAGCCTGGAATTCCTTATGTAGACCAGGCTGGCCTTAAACTCACACTTGACTTTCTCTTAGGTGGCTTTTAAAAAATGTTCAATTATCTAAAAGTTCTAAATCTGGCAGATTCTAAAAAGTTTAATGGCTTCCAGATAAAGCATAAATATTTAGTGCACATCACATTAAATTGTTTCTATTAATTTTTCTTGTCTCACTTTATGGCCTGTGGGACTAGACATTTTCACTAAGGAAAAAGAGGAAACAACAGATAATGTTCTTTGGTGCATTGGGGGAATATGCTCAAAGTGCATTATATACCTACATAAATATGTCCCTATGAAATCCAGTACACTGTACAATGAATATATGACAAGAAGAAAGGCATTAATGTTTAATGTGACTGGTTTTAGGAAGCTGTAAGAAACCACCTTAGCTATGAATTTAAAATTACAGATGCTTGCCTGGGAGTGGAGCACAGTGCCAAAGTGCTTATACAGTGCCCTGGGTTTTATCCCCATCATGGCAAACACACACACACACACACACACACACACACACACACACACACACACACAGCCCAAATAACTAAGGGCTAAGTGCTGTTTTCTAAACAAAACATCTTGAAGTTCTTTATTCTTTGTTATCCAGTTCTCCCTTCTAAGGGAGTCAGCCAATTTACATTCTAAATCACACTCCTCTTCTCCCTTCCCAATGCCCAAAACTTAGTTCTTTCTCATAAATAGGCCCTTATCTCACCACAGAGACCTTGGAGCAAAGACTGGTGCAAAAGAAAGAAGCAAACATGAGGTAGTTTTCCATTGGATTCATGGATTTTATTTGGAAAATCAGAGCCCACTTGAGGAAGTGGGATCCGGAAGGACCTGTCCCTCGATTAACAGGTATCTAATCATGTTGTGAGAGGCAGTACACTGGATCCATGGGAACATCCTTCCAGGGTTTCATGGGTTACAATGGAAGGAGTAAGGGGTTTGGAAATGGTTCTTGAACTGGTCAAAATGTCAGTGTAAAGTTTGTTTTTTTTTTTTTTTTTTTTTTTTTGCTACCAACTTACTGTATGTTTCAAATGAAGAGAGCAAAATCAGTAGCATAAAATGATTTTACACAGAATTCAGAAACAGCAAAAGGGTTACTAGAAATAAGTAGGCTAACCACATTATTCTCTACAAGGGCACCTTAGGGGATCCCTATTTTAATGAATAAATAAAAATGATGTGTAATTATCATATCAATTGCTTGCAACTAAGTGAGTGCTTCTGGAGTTATTTGATGGTGCTTAAAAATCTTTGGTCTCTGAAGTGCATTTAACAGTCTCCTTGACTCTTATCTATATTATTAATTTGCAGATCAAAGTTAACTTGGCACTATGCAAATGAGGAGACTTCAAATGAATGATATTTTAATGTAAATTTTTAAATCCATATTACTTGTAACAGAACTGCAATGTATTTTCAGAATATGGGTCAACATAGTTAAAAGAAGTATATGGTTTAAAACCGTACTATTTAATAGAACTTTCTGTGATTATGGAATGTTCTATAATTGCATTGTTCAAATAAGGGTAGTCTCATGAGCTATATGTAGCTGCTGAGCACTTGAGATTTGACTAGTGCAGCTGAGGAATTGAATTTTAATTTATATTTAATTTTAATTAACTTAAATTTAAACAGCTAGGGCTGGAGGGATGGCTTAGAGATTAAGAGTCAGCACTTCTTGCTCTTGCAGAAGGCTTTGGTTCAGTTCCCAGCACCTATATGGTGGGTTCAAAACCATCTGTAGCTCCAGTTCCAGGGGAGCTGATGCCTCTTCTGACATTTGTGTGCTCCTGCACACATGGGATGCACACATATACACTCAGGTACACACATGCACATGAAATTAAAATAAATAAAATATTAAATGTAAATAGTCATGTGTAGCTAGTAGCTAGCTTCCTTGTTTTGCAGGATAGGTTTTGTTGTTTTGTTTTTAATGGAAATTGGATCCTAGGATCCAGGTCTCCCTTTACCATCTTGGACAATTTACTTCTGGGAGCTTCAATTATGTCACTTAAAAGTGAGGATATAAATAATATATACCTCAGAAATCGGGTAAGAACCTCTGTTGTGAGACATACCTGTAGTGCCAACCCTTTGGAGGTAGAGACAAGGGATTATGAGTTTGGGGCCAGTCTTGATTACATAGTGAAACTAAGTCCAGCTTGAGCTATTAGTAAGACTTTGCCTCCAAAAAGATCAAGATTTGCACTAGAGAAAGCTATCACTTTAGAAGATGAACATTTTATTAAACTATTTTTCCAATATCCCCAGGCTCTCCAGGCATCCTTTTTTGCCTTGAACTACCTATATTTCCTCATAGTGATTTGACTTTTTAATCTGTATTTGGGGTTTGGAGTTGGGGATTGGACCCAGAGCCTCATGTAAGTTAAACACACACTCTACACTCAGCTGCAAGCCCAGCCCCTGCCTTTTCTTTTCTTCATGAGAGTTTTGCTACATAACTCAGGCTGGCCTTGAACCTGTAACCCTTCTGCCTCAGTCTCCTGAGTGCAGTGATTAACAGCATGAGCCACCACTATAACAATCTCCCTGACTATTTTCTAGAAAGCAAGTTTGTTCATGTTGTCTAAATCTATCCAAGGATCTTACAATAACTTACAAAAGGCAAGAGAAACTAACATTAGACACCTTCTGTTTCTCCTTTTTAAAAATCGCCTCAAGATGGAGAGGACATTACTTTCATTTTCTGTGTGAATTGGACACGGGTCTGTCACACTCACATGCGTAGTTTATTTTGCAACCAATTTTAATATTTAAAGAAGCAAAAAGAGGAAAGCACTGGCATTACCTTGCGTGAGAATTTGGGAGCACAGCTGTCCTTGTCCATGGTGCATTGCTGGTGTCCCACTATGTTCGTTCCCAACTTTCTTCTGTTTCTATGGTCTTCTCCCCTTTACAACTTCTTTTGAGTCACAGGATGAAATTTTTGTGGATCTAGACGTATACGAGACACTTGGCAAAAAGCTCAAGGCAGCTTGCTATGCCCAGTGCTGACAGATAAGCTCCAAAGGACTAGGAGTGTCCAGATTATTGAATAAGCAGAGATTCAAGTGGTCCAGTGCCTTCGCTTTATTTGATTTGTCGCAAGCGTTCTCTTGTCCCCTCTGGGCTGTTGCTCATTGACAGTTGCTGTACTCGGGACTGGCACTCTGATGGCTGTTGTGTGGGGATAGGCAGGTTGTGGTGAAAGCTGCAGTTGTAAAGAAGGCCATTGTTTGATCTACCCTGTCCCTCCCTGGAGCTATGGCAACAAATTCCGTTGGTGAATTAACTATGTCATTGTGTGCTGGCTCAACTGATTATGCTCCTGGAATGACAAACATTTTCCTTTTTTTTTTCCACTCCAAAGATTAAAAAGTACCAAAAACCTTGAAGTATTGAAGTACAACTCAGCAATAACTTTCTTTAAAATAGGAAAATAAAGGTGGTCAAATAAAACATTTAAATATACTTTAATTGGCTCTAATATGATTTTATCCTTACCAGCATCTAAATAAGCACTGTTAATAATGAATTTGTGCTTTTTAGCAATGTGAAGGCTTCCTAGTTTGTGTTAAGGTAAAGCTCTCCTATCCCCCAGACACGCGGTGCATGGAAAGAACTCTAAAGATGTGTGTGCTTGGGCTGGTTTTTTTAAAGATGTGATTGTAATGGGGTTGTACCAAAGTACTATGGAAATTTTAGCTGCTGACTCATGCCTGTCAATTCAGAATGAAAACAGTTATCCTGAGTCTCCCTTAGCCAAAGTAATGACGTCCTCAGTTCCATCCCAGCAGGAAAGCTTTTAGTAGCTGTCCTTATATTCTAATTTCTAGAACAGTAGCCCTGCTGGATCTGTTAAAGGATCCATTTTTGCCTTTCTTTCCATGAATTGACCCTGTACCTTTTCTGGGCACTATGCTAGTTGCTGGTTGAGTTTTGTTGGGAGATTCTCCATGGGTTTCCTAATGTGGTAGAGTGCCAGAATGGTCACTGGAAATTCCTGGGATCCTCTCCCCTTACAGCCCTGGATTAGAGTTGACACAAAGAGGAATTCATAGAAGATTTGGAAGGCAAGACTGACATAAGAGACATCATCATGCACAGGTGGAAGTGGTGGCAGCTCCCAGTTTATCCTTGTTCTTCTGTCTGTGGCCAGGTCTTCCTTCCGACTGTTGACTCTTAAGAGCAACCCCAGATGCACAAAGGTGGGAGCAGCTTCCTACAGGTATCCTGACCTACTTCCTCCTTCACTGCCACAGCTGGATGTGCTGGGCTTTCTCAGACTAGTGATGGTTAGCTTCTTGCATCCTTCTATGCCCTCCTAGGTGTCTACTCACTGCCCCTCTCTCAGTCATACTTAAGATTAGTTTCTGTGATAAATAATTTTCCCCATCATTCATAATGCTTGCTTCCCTGACTGAGTTCAGCCTGATTTAGTTTTCGCTAAGTAATTTGAGGACTGTTAAGAGAGAATTCTCATCATGACAGAGTTTAGGGAACGAAAGGGGAACGCCCCATAGAACTTGGCTTTAAAATCATCAGAGGAGTTGAAGAAAATACATAAGGCCGTCTCTTGGGATTAAGCAGCCCAATATGGTGAGTTTCATGTATTCTCTCAGTCTTCAGGGAGACTTTGCAGCCACTGGCCCTCAGAGAAAATGGGATTGGGAACACAGTATGCCAGTACCATCACAAGTAACACATATCTGAACCTAAGGGACACGTATCGTCTGTTAGGCTGGGAGGCTGTTAAGGAGGGATAGTGAACTAGGTCTCAACTCCAAAGCTGACTTGTCTTTTTGTTTTGGTTTTGGTTTGGGTTTTTTGAGACAAGGTGTCTCTGTGTAGCCCTGGCTATACAGGAACTCCCTCTGTATATCAGGCTGGCCTCAAACTCACAGAGATCTGCCTGCCTCTGCCTCCCAAGTACTGGGGTTAAAGTCATGCACCACCATGCCTGGTGAACTGTCTTCTTTTTGTACTAAGTCATCAGTTTGCCTTCTTAGTAACTCACTGGTAGGCAGAGAATAGTCTGAATCATGGCTATGGATCTCATGCGGAAGGGTCTTTCTTTGACTCTCATTCTCTGAGAAGTCCATGAGTCAAGAGGATGGAAAACACATCTAGAGGCCCCATCCTCCTTATACAGTACTCTGGAGTTATCTCCCCACGAATCCTGAACTACTTCTAGGGCATTCTTAGCCTCTTCCTTAAGGTCACCTTGGGTAAACCCCACTGCTGCAGAATGGCACAAAAGGAGGTATAATGGGACTTATTCTTACTTATGAATGCCCGGCCTTAGCTTGGCTTGTTTCTAGCCAGCTTTTCTTAAGTTATCCCATCTACCTTTTGCCTCTGGACTTTTTACCTTTCTTTATTCTATATACCTTTATTTACTTCTTATTCTGTGGCTGGCTGGGTGGCTGGCCCCTGGTGTCCTCCTTTCCTTTTCCTTTTCCTTTTCCTTTTCCTTTTCCTTTTCCTTTTCCTTTTCCTTTTCCTTTTCCTTTTCCTCCTCCTCCTCCTCCTCCTCCTCCTCCTCCTCCTTCTCGTTTTCTCCCTCCTCCCTCCTCACTCTCTTCCATAGATTTCTCCTATTTATCCTCTCTGCCTGCCAGCCCCACCTATTTCTCTCTCCTGCCTAGCTGTTGGCCATTCAGCTCTTTATTAGACCATCAGGTGTTTTAGACAGGCAGAGTAACACAGCTTCACAGAGTTAAACAAATGCAATATAAAAGAATGCAACACATCTTTGCATCATTAAACAAATATTCCACAGCACAAACAAATGTAATACATCTTAAACTAATGTTCCACAACAAGGGGATGAATAAACAGACTTTTACCAGGAGGACTGAATAAAACTTGAAGGTTTGTTGTAGTTCCATCCTGTGTGTAGACAGAGAGGGAGATTTGGCTTCTCTTCTCATCTTTCAAACAAGCCATTTGGCATCCTAGGTTATTTATAAGGTGAATTTGTCAAGTTATGATAATGGTTATATATTGTAATGTGTGTATATATACACATGTATAACTTCTAACTTTTAAACACATAGACTTATGATACATGGGCCTCCATTTTATGCTCTTGCTCCTTCACCACAAATGTTAGAGGTAGGCCTGGCTAAAAGTATTCTAAATCATCTAAATCATTGTGGAAATTAACAAGGTGGCATTTTCTTATAATTTTAATGATAGTTAATTATAGGTAGTGTGTTAATTTCATTACCTATGAATATGTGAACAATACTATTTTCCAAATCTAAATAAACAAGAGCTAGATTCTATACTAAAGTGAAATAACTTGCTCTATACCTAGGATAGTTTTTGCCATATAGTAGTTCATTTATTTATTTATTGAAGCGAGGGGAGATCTGACCCTGGGCCTTGTGCATATTGGGCAAACTATCAGTAAGCCATACCTTCAGCTCCGTAGTAATTGCTTTAAAAATGATTATAAAGATGAATAAAAGAGTCCCTGCAGCACTTTGTAAACTGACCCTCATCATTTGCCATGTGTTTGGCAGCAAAAAGGGAGTAGAAAAGTGTTCATCTGAGGCTGCTTTGGGCATCTTAGCTCCTAGATGAAACTAAGGAACAAATGAAGAAATGGGAGCCTGCTTGGAGGCTCTTGGGAGCAAATGGTTACCTATGACTCCCTACCTTTTTCATCTCCTGATATTCTAGAATTAGATATCAACACTTACTTGTTAGGGAATATTATTTTAAGGTGTGTTACTTTTGTTTATGTTGCATTTGTTTAACCCTGAAGCTGTGTTACTTTGCCTGTCTAAAACACCTGATGGTCTAAGAAAGAACTGAATAGCCAATAGACAGGAGAAAGGATAGGCAGGGCTGGCAGGCAGAGAAAATATATAGAAGGAGAAATCTGGGAAGAGAAAAAAGTAGTAGCCAGGGAAGGAGGAGAACATCAGGGCCCAGCCACCCAATTACACAGCAAGCCACAGAGTAAAAGTAAGATTTACAGAAGTAAGAGAATGGGAAAAATCCAGAGGCAAAAAGTAAATGGGATAATTTAAAGTTAAGGAAAGCTGGCAAGAAACAAGCCAAGCTGAGGCCAGGCATTCATAAATAAGAATAAGCCTCAGTGTGATTCATTTCGGAGCTGGGTGGCAGGTTCCCCAAAGAGAAAAAAACACCACCACTTATTAAATGGAACACAAAACATGGAACATGTGTTTCCGAAGTCTGAACTACAATCAGATTCTATCCACATGATGTCAAGATGTATCCAAGTTCAAGAGTAGGATATAAATATATTTGTTTCTATTGGATTTTTTAAATGACAGTTTTTAAAAACTAAGATTTATTTATCTTATGTGTGTGAGTGTTTTGCCTGCACCTATTATGTGCACCACAAGTGAGCTTGGTGCCCATGAAGGTCAGAAGGAGATGTCAGATACCCTGGAACTGGAGTTACAGATGCTTGTGAGCTACTGGAACTTAATCTAGGTCTTCTCCAAGAGTGACAAGTGCTCTTAACCACTGGGCTAGCTCTCCAGCCCCAAGTGGATTTTCTGAGCATCTGTGTTGTGTCAAGCCTGAAGCCAGATAGCAATTGGCTCTTTTTTTTTTTTTACTGCTCTCTACTTTTATTTATTTTGTTTTTAATAGTTTCTTTTATTTTTGAGATTATAATATAATTACATCATTTCCCCTTCCTTTTATTCCCTCCAAATCCTCCCATTTACCCTTCCTTGCTCTCTTCCAAATTCATGGCCTCTTTTTCATTAATTTTATATATTTCAATATATATTCTCATATATACATATGTATGTATGTATGTATTCCCAAATACGTAAGTACAATTTTCTCAGTCTATATAAATGTTACTTGTATGTATGTTTTCAGGTCTGATCATTTAGCATTGGATAACCATTTTGTGTGCTTTTCCCTGGGGAAGATGATTTCTCCTTCTCTCAGCATTCCTTAGTTGTTTCTAGTTCTTTGTGTAGGGCTGAGACCTCATGCCCCTGCTTCCATCCAGGTTAGCATGCCATTGTTGGTGTCCTTGTTCATCTCATGTTTAGGCAGCCATGTTGGTGAGACTTTTTGAATGTAGCTTCTGACATTCTCAGGAGACACAGTCTCACAACAAACTCCCTTTTATGGAACTCTGAATCAGTTTATGAATGCTATTAAGTTGAATATTTTTGGAGATATGTCTCAGTGTTAAACACTTGCCTAATGTGTTCAGATACTGGGTTTATCACTCAGAACTGAGAAAAGAATATGCTTCTGACTTAGGTAATAAGTTCTACCACTTCCAACTCACCTCTCTATCCTGCCTTACTTTGCTTTGTTTTGTTTCATAATAGCCGTCTCTAAAGGGATATATTATATATGTGGGATTATTGTTTTTTTAGAAGAGTGTAGTAAGGACAGGGTTTTGCTTCAGTGCTAATATATCCAGTGCCTGGCTGTATTAAGTACTCTAGAAATGTTTTGTTAATGAATGCGATTGAAATTACACTATTTTCCTATTTTTGATGTGGTTTTGTATATAGAGAGTATTGCTAGAAAAAGAGGCATGGTTTGACAGTGATAGGCTTTTTTGGTTTTTGGTTTTAGTTTTGAAAGACCTTTATTGAGGAAGATTAATAAGATTAGTATTACATGGTGGAGTTAGCGTCTGGATAAGTATTGATGTCAAAGAAAAGATACTACATTGAGAAATGGTAGCTATCAAAGGTCATAGGAATGTATTAGTCTTTCTTTTCAGTCCACAATAGCTTTCATTGTAATAACACAGAGAAACATTCTAGCTCCAAGAAAAGAACTGTCTTCCAAGTCTGGTGGAAGCCCACTAACAAAACTTCTCTACGCTGTTAAAGTGGTCAGCCAAATAATTCTGAAATTCTTTCCTTTTCCTTACCTCATAGCTATTATTTTAGTGGGTCACTGGGGTTTTGTAGACTTCTTTCCAATAGCAGAAAAACTGTTTGTTTGGTGTAAAACTGACTAGGAGGAAAACTGAGCACAATATATTTCATAATTAATTCTGTCTCCTGTCTGTCTCTGTCTCTTCCTCTGTCTCTCTGTCTGTCTCTGTCTCTGTCTTTCTCTGTTTCTCTCTCTCTCTCTCTCTCTCACACACACACACACATACACACACACACACACACACACACACACACACACACACACACTTTGCTAGTAGCCTTTGCATGATGAAAGATTTTAATGGTTGAGCAAAAAAACAAACACCTGGAGCATTGCCTCTTTCTCTCTTTCCCTCTTCTTCATGCTGTCATTTGCTTTGGCAAATGAGTCTTTACCTTCAAATCTGAATGCCAAAGAAGCTGTTTTATGGGATGGACTACAAGCATAGAATTGACGTGGAATCTGCAAGCACCTGGATCTGGGACTATGAAAAATACATTTCCATTGGTTTATAAATTACTGTTTATAGTATCTTCTTAAAAAGTACCCCAACTGGCCGGGCATGGTGGCGCACGCCTTTAATCCCAGCACTTGGGAGGCAGAGCCAGGCGGATCTCTGTGAGTTCGAGGCCAGCCTGGGCTACCAAGTGAGCTCCAGGAAAGGCGCAAAGCTACGCAGAGAAACCCTGTCTCGAAAAACCAAAAAAAAACAAAAAAACAAAAAAACAAACAAAAAAAAAGTACCCCAACTGACTGAAACATCCCCCAAATTAATCTATAGGTTCAATGTGATCCCCGTCAAAATTGCTGTAAGTGTTTTGTTACAAACTGATTCCAAAAATTATATGAACATGTAAAAACCTAATCATCTGAAATAATTTTGAAAAGAAGAAGAATGATGGAGAACTTGGATTTTAATTTTTTAATTACACTTTATTTATTGCATATGTGTATATGTACACACCACAGCACACTTGTGGAGGATGAGAGGACAACTTTTGGTAGTTGTGTCTCTCCTTCGACCATGTGGGTCTCAGGGATTGAACTCAGGTCCTCAGGCTTAGTAGGTGGCACCCTTACCCACTGGGCCATCTCACTAGCCCTGGGTCCCTAATTTTAAGATCTATACATATAAGCTATATAAGTCTTCCTTACTGTAAAAGTAATGATCAACTGTGCTGACAATACAAAAGAAAAAAAAAAGCCAGGCATGGTGGCACACACTTTTAATGCCAGCACTCAGGAGGCAGAGCCAGATGGATCTCTATGAGCTTGCAGCCAGCCTGGTCTACAGAGCAAGTTCCAGGACAGCTAAAGCTACATAATGAAACACTGTCTCAAAACAAACAAACAAACAAACAAACAAACAAACACAAAAAACCCCAAACCAACAAAAAGAAAAGCTGTGTTTAGCTCAATGAAGGCAATTGGGGGATGGCCAAACAGACTTTGCTGTTTCTGTAGGTGACATGATGGTGGCTGCAGTCAAGAAGGGCAAACCAGAGGTTGAAAAGATGGTCAAAACAACCATAATAATTCAACAATGAAGTTCGAATCAGAGAAAAGATTTATTTATTGAAGATATGTTGGAATTGCAGTCAATAATAAAAGTGAAATCTGCCATCACAGGCCTAGCTGCAAAGGAATGAGCATGCTTGCAGCTTACGATTGCGGTTGCATGCAATGGTGGCAGTCACCTGCTTCTTCCAGGTCCTTGGAAATCAAACAAAAAAGCAATAAACAAAACCATGAAAATTATCTTCTCCTTCTCCCTCCAAAATGAAGTGAAAGGAGAAGATGATATATAAGAGAGTTGTACTGTTGGTGCCTAGGTATAACAAGCTTATTTTGGAAACCTTTTCCAAAATGTCTCTGTCACAGCGGCCTGTTTTCCATAGGGAAAAACTCTTTACAGAGCAAAATTACATCAAGCCTTCTGTTTGAGGGAAAGGGACTTTGGCCCGTTCCATCCTTTTTAATCTCACCTAAGGGGGAAAATGAGATTAACCATAATCAACAAAGGGCAAGCTCTAGAGAAAATCAACTGGAAACACCACAGTTAGGGGGAGAAGTAGAAGTTGGGATGGAAGGCTATCATGTAATACACATCTAATTAGAATATCAGTAGCCGCAGAAAGAGAAAATGGGAAAGAAAATATCTTTGAAGTAATAATGGCCAAGAACTCTCCAAGTAACAATAATGTAACAGCTACAAAGCATAATCCAGGAAGCTCAGAGGATAGCATCAATACCCAAACCAGACCAGAAAACAGCCCCGGGAAAGTCATGTTCCAATGTTAAAAGTCTGTTTTTGTTTGTTTGTTTGGTTGTTTTTTCTCTTTGTTTTTTTTTGTTGTTGTTTGTTTGTTTTTTGTTTTTTGTTTTTTTTGAGACAGAGTTTCTCTGTGTAGATTTGTGCCTTTCCTGGAACTCACTTGGTAGCCCAGGCTGGCCTCCAACTTAAAGAGATTTGCCTGGCTCTGCCTCCTGAGTGCTGGGATTAAAGGCGTGGCCACCACTGCCTGGCGGTTGGTTGATTTTGTTTTGAGATGGCATCTCACTAGCGAGCCCAGGCTGTCCTTGAACTTACTTACAGACAGCCCTCTAGCCTCAGCCTCCTGTTGGCTTTGCCAGCTCCACCATGCCTGGCCAGGGTAAAAATCCTGAAGGAAGACTGACCCGGTTGAAAAACACTGTTACAGAAGAACAGCTGGGATTATAACGCACTTATTGGAAGGCATATAAGACGAAAGCAAAGCAGAGTCTTTAAACTGGTGAGAGAAAAAGTCTGCCAACCAGAGTTCTAAAGCTGGTGAAGGAAGAATATGTGACCAAGAATTGAAAAAACAAAGACTTTTTCCACTTGCTTAGAACAAAAGCATGGACAGAACTGGAAATCCTAAAGCAAAGCTTAGCAAATGGAAAAAAAAAATGTAAACTCACCTTTGTGGACTTTCTTGAAGTCTTTATTTTTTTCCATTTACTGAAAATAGATTCTTTTTTTCTCACATAATATATTCTGATAATGGTTTCCCCTCCCTCTACTCCTCCCAGGTCCTCTCCTTCTCTCCTTGATCTGGAACCACTCCCTTTCTGTCTTTCATTAGAAAACAAACAGATTTCTAAAGGATTATAATGCAATACAAATAACATGATATTTCAAAAAAGCTAACAAATCAGAATAGGACAAAGCAAAAAGAAGGAAGAAAAGAGCTGAAAAAAACCACACAAGACAGAAACTCAGAGACCCACTCATTTGCATGCTTGGGAATACCATAAAAACACTACACTGGAAGCCATAATAGTATATGCAAAGGATTGTTAGGGTAAAAAGAGGGAAGAAAAATATATAAGTTAGGTAAATTAAAATTAAAATAAAAAATAAGATAATTAAAAAAAAAGCCCTAACATGAGCCTAATTATGAGACAAGGAACCTCCCAAGATGCCACTGAGTTCATTCTCTGTTGGTTATCTACTGCTGGGCACGTAGCCTATCCTTAAAGAGTAGTTTGTTTCCCCAGTGAGACTCCCTTGGAGTACAATTTCACTCAGGAGTGTTTATCAATTGGAGATAGCTTCTGGGTTAAGGATGGGGTTTGTGTCCACTTCTTTCAGCTCTTGTACACTATCTTGTGCAGCCCTGTGCAGGCCCTGTGCATGCTGCCACAACCTCTGTGAGTTCACGTGTGTGTTGGTTACATCGATTTAGAGGGACTTGTTTTCTCTTCTTTTCTTTTCTTTTTTCCCCTGAAACAGGGTTTCTCTGTGCAGTTTTGGTGCCTGTCCTGGAGCTCGCTCTGTAGCCCGGGCTGGCCTCGAACTCACAGAGATCTGCCTGGCTCTGCCTCATAAGGGCTGAGATTAAAGCCATGAGCTACCTTCTCCCAACTGGGACTCGTTTTCTTGGTGTCTTCCATCCCCTGTGGCTCTTACATTCTCTCCACCTCCTATTGCCCAGGGTTCCCTGAGATCTGAGGGGAGGAATTTAATGGCAACATCCCATATAGGGCTGAGTGTCCCAAGGTCTCTCACTCTCTGCATATTGTCTGGCTGTGGGTCTTTGTGTCTGTTCCTATCTGCTACAGGAGGAAGCTTCTCTGATGATGGCTGAGGAAGGCACTGTTCTACACGTACAGATAGATGTTTCCAGAAAGAATCTTCTCTTATGATGGCTGAGCAAGGCATCTAATAGGATGTCATCAGGAGTCACTTTATTGCTACGTTTTTTTAGAACAGTAGCATTTGGTTTTACCTTAGATTTTACCTTAGATCCCTGGGCTATCTAATGTCAGGTTCTTGTTTATCCAATCAGTGCCAGATATAGGTTCCATCTTGTGGAGTGGTCCTAAGTAAACTCAGATATTGGTTGGTTACTCCCACAAGCTTTGTGCAGTCATTGCACTAGCTTATCTTGCAGGCAGGACACCATTGTAAATCAAGGGTTTTGTGGCTGGGTTGATGTTTACTTTTCTCTTTTGGTAGTGTCCAGAGTACCTTCCTGTACCAAAGATGCTAACACCTGTGGGTAAAGGCTCCGTGTAGGCACCAGTTCAACTTCTCCATGTTCAATGAGTTATTTAAGTGTTGTCTTCAGCATTAGGGCTTTGCCATCAGTTTATGGAGAGCAACTGATAGTTGTTTGGAGGTTCCCATGGATCCCTTTGGCCAACAACTCAATTAAATGTAGCCCAATCCTGTAGGCAGAAGTTTCTGTCCTGCCAGCAATTCCCAAATACCCAGCAGCTGCTTCCCTAATAATTGACTTGGAGGCTAACATTACTTATAAAAAAATCAGTCAGTAGCTCAGGCTTCTTACTAACTAGCTCCTACTCTTAAATTAACCCATGATTCCTATCTATGTTTAGCCAAGTGGCTTGGTACCTGTTCTCAGTATGACATTCTCATCTTGCTTCCTCTGCATCTGCCAGCAATTCCCTTCTTCATCTCCATCTTCAGTTTGATTGTACCGCCTAAACCTTACTCTGCCTTGCCATTGGCCAAACAGCTTTATTATCAACCAATGAGAGCAACACATATCCATAGCGTACAGAAGGACCATCCCACCATACAATCCTGGTACTGGAAGCTTCATTTAGTGACAAGAAATGTCCATTTGGGGCTCTGTCTCTCCAATTATTTGGTAATTTCATCTAGATCATCTTTATATATGTATATATTTTAGGAAGCTTCTACTTTATTGTGTTTCCATACTACTCAAACAGCTCTTAATTATAGCTGTCTCTCCCCATAATCCCTTTCTCATACCCATCCTCACTTGATCCTCCCATTCTAATCCCCCCATCCATCCATAAATATCTATTCTATTTCCCTTTCCTAGGGAGATTTATCTGTCCCCCACCCTAGTCCCTTACTCAATACCTAACCTCTGTGGTTCTATGGATTGTAACTCATTTTCATTGACTTAACAACTGATATCCACATATAAACAAATACATAGTATATTTGTCTTTCTGAGTCTGGGTTACCTTCCTCAGGATGATTTTTTTCTAGTTCCATTCAGTTACCTGCAAATTGCATGATTTCATTTTTTAATGGCTGAGTAATATTCCATTGTGCATATAGCACATTTTCTTTATCCGTCCATCTGTTGAGGGACAACTAGTTTGTTTGCAATTCCTGGCTATTATAAATAGAGCATCAATGAACATGGTTGAGCAAATGTCTTGTAGTAAGATGAAGCATCCCTTTCTTTTGTTTTTTTGAGACAAGATTTCTCTGTGTAGCTTTGCGCCTTTCCTGGAACTCACTCTGTAGCCCAGGTTGGCCTTGAACTCACAGAGATCCTCCTGCCTCTGCCTCCTGAGCGCTGGGATTAAAGGTGTGTACCACCACCACCCAGTCATGATGAAGCATCCTTTGGTATATGTCCAAGAGTGGTGTAGCTGAATATTGAGGTAGATCAATTCCCATCTTGGTGAAGAACTGCCATACTGATTTCTATAGTGGTTCTGTATGTTTGCATTCCCACCAGCAAGGGATGAGTATTCCTCTTACTCCACATCCTTGCCAGCATGAGCTGTCACTTGTTTTATTTATCTTAGCCATGCTAAGAGTGTAGGATGAAATCACAAAGTAGTTTTGATTTGCATTTCCCTGATGACTAAGGATGTTGAACATTTCTTTAAGTGTTTCTCAGCCATTTGAGATTCCTCTATTGAGAATTCTGTTTAGGTCTTGTGGTGGTTTTAATAAAAATGGTCCCATAGGCTCATATATTTGAATGCTTGGTCATCAGGGAGTCGCATTACTTGAGACAGATTAGAAGGTGTCGCCTTGTTGGAGACAGTTTGTCACTGGGGGTAGGCTTTGATGTAGTTGTTTGGTTTTTATTTTTACTTTTTGGCTGGCTGTGTGGCTGGGTGGCTGGCCCCTAGCATTCTCTTCTCCTCCTTTTCTTCCTCCTTGACCTCTCTTGCTTCTCAGATTTCTCCTTCTATTTATTCTCTATGCCTGCCAGCCCTGCCTATCCTTTCTCCTGCCTTGCTATTGGCTGTTCAGCTCTTTATTAGACCAATCAGGTGTTTTAGACAGGCACAGTAATACGGCTTCACAGAGTTAAATAAATGCAAGATAAAATAATACAACACATCTTTGTATTATTAAAACAAATGATCCACAGCATAAACAAATTTAACACATCTTTTTTTTTTTTTTTTTTTTTTTGGTTTTTTCGAGACAGGGTTTCTTTGCATAGCTTTGCGCCTTTCCTGGAACTCACTTGGTAGTCCAGGCTGGCCTCGAACTCACAGAGATCCTCCTGGCTCTGCCTCCCGAGTGCTGGGATTAAAGGCGTGCGCCACCACCGCCCGGCAAATTTAACACATCTTAAAATAATATTCCACAACACTTAGCAATTTCAAAAGCCCAAGCCTGTAACACGAATCTTAAAAGGTCTTATAATAAGAAAAAAACATAGCCAGATGTTGAGTGAAAGCTAAAAGATCAAAGAAACAGAACAAGCCAGCCATGTTCTTACCTCTACAAAATCCTCAGCCTCAAGAGAGAGACTTCCTGTTTACTCACACCTTATATACCTTTCTGTGTCCTGCCATATTCCTTCCTTCCTAGTGCATGGTGTGCCACCATGCCTGGCTCTGTTCCCAGCATGGCCTTGAACTCACAGAAATCCGGATGGATCTCTGCCTCCTGAATGCTAGGATTAAAGACGTGTGCTACCACTTCTTCACCTCTATGTTTAATATAGTGACTGGCTTTGTCCTCTGATCCCCAGGCAAGCTTTATTGGGGTACACAGTATATCACTACACAAGCCAGTTCTAATTTCTCTCTCTTCATGCAGCCTGCAGATCTGGATATAGAACTCTCAACTACTTCTCTAGCACCATGTCTGCTTGCATGCTGTCATGCTCCTTGCTATGATGACAATGAACTAAACCCCTGAAATGGTAAGCAAGCCCCAATTAAATGCTCTCTTTTATAAGAGTTGCCATGGTCATGGTGTCTTTTCAGAGCACTAGAACACTAAGACATAGCAGTACCCCATTTTTTATTTGGGTGTAGGCAGACATATTCTGTCCCACATGCCAGAGCCCAAATAACCACATAGAGACTTCTTATTAATTATGAAAGCTTGGCTGATAACTAAGGCTTGTTCCTAACTAGCTCTTTTTTGTTTGTTTTTTCAAGACAGGGTTTCTCTGTGTAGTTTTGGAATCTGTCCTGGAACTTGCTCTGTAGACCAGGCTGGCCTCGAACTCATAGAGATCCGCCTGCCTCTGCCTCCCGAGTGCTGGGATTAAAAGTGTGCACCACCACTGCCCAGCTCCTAACTAGCTCTTATAACTAATTAACCCATATTTTTACTAATCTATGTTCTACCATGTGGCTTTTACCTCTATCCCATTTTGTGTGTGTCCAACTCATTCCATGTCTGTCTGGCTTCTCTGCCCTTTTCCCCAACATTCTCTCTGCCCCCCAAAATCTTGCCTAGCTATCAGCCATTTAGCTTTTCATTAAAGCAACCACAGTGACATATCTTCACACAGTGTAAAGGAATATTCCATAACACTTCCTCCTTTAGGCTAAAGAAAAAGGAAAAAATTTAACTCTAACACAATAAAACTATAAACAATAAGAACAATTATCAGGTAAGAATTACATTTACAATGTCCAGTCAATTTTTATTTGGCATATTTGGAGAAAATGCTCCATTATTTATTCTACCTTGATGAGTCCAAACCTCTGTACCTAATTTATCTTTTATCATATCTAAAGAAAACTGCAACTATAGCTACTTATTCTTCAACTCCATCGAAGACCCCAAATGGATATAGTATTACTTGAGTAAACAAAATGCAGAGCAAATAACTTTCAAAACTAAGAAACAACAGAGACATCTGGCTGCCTGGACAGTCACCCCAAGGTTCCTCTGCAATGTTGGGGCATCCATCTTCAGCATACAGGTATAGAATATCTAACAGACTTTTCTGTGAAGCAGGAATTTTGAAGGACTGTCATACCTTGTCTTGGCAAAAGTTCAGCAGTCACCTTCTTTTGTGTCCTGCTTGTCCAGTTTGGACAGCATATTGTCAGCAGTCAAGGCAAGGGCAGATTCTTGCCCAAATGGCTAGCTTTTACCACAAAGAAATCAAACTCCATATGGAGGTTCTTTGATGCTCATCATCATTTTTCGAAGTAAATTGTTGCTGCCAGGAGCAGACATGTCTCTATCATATAAAGCCTTATGTTATTCAAGCATTTTAAATGCCATATTCCGTAGGTCTTTGAAGTATTTGAAGATCTATATATCTAAAATATATCTCTGTATGACCTTCAAAACATAACTAACATGACTATAAGTTTGATAGTTACAGATGACTAACTACTAACCTGAACTTTATTATCCTAAATGGTTTGTAATAATAACTTTCAAGGACTAAAAATTTACATTACATTGTTAAATGAGCTACATAGCTATAATACCTTAAACAAGAGTAGAAACATATGTACAGTATGTTCTAACAAAAATAACTTTAAATTTGTATCAATATAAAAAATATCTTAAACAAGAGTATGAACATATATACAGTATAACAAAAATAACCTTAAATTTGTATCAATATACAAAAATCCATACCAATGTAAAATATTTGAGACCAGTGGTTATTTAAAAGTAGACTCAATAATTCATCATTTTATCTCATCATTTCTATACCATATTCCCATTTATTCCTTCAGAAAGAGATCATTGGCTCTAACTCCTTTGTTTAGCTTTTTTCTGACCATGACTAATAACAACTTGTAACCAACCCCTCTAAATGATGACAAACATCTACATTCCATCAAATGACCAAAAGCCATCCACTCCACATGTTGAGAATATTCTCTAGACTGCTTCCTGATGTCTGGGGGTGGCTGAAGCTTTAGGAAACCTCAGGAAAAGTGGGATTATGGTCAAGTCCTGGGAGAGTTAGCTGTATTATTATTTGTTGTCCAGTCTCTGTGCAATGGGAAAGTGCAAGGCTTATCTGAAGTCCTGGTTGGAATAGTCTATGAGGCTAGACCATTTTAGCCAGCAGTCTTGAAGCTGTTCTGAATGCAGAATTCTGAGGAAACTGCAACAGAGGCACTCTGAGAGGTTGGATCACCTGGACCACCCATTTTCATTGTTATCTGGCCTCCTTGTTCTGAAAACATGTAAACTTTCAAAGGTAACATATGTATCTCCATTAATGCAAGTATAGATTATGCATTGTACACAAACCAGCTAAAGATGATTTTTGTTTTATGTTTGAGAAGGTAAAATATACATCACCTGTTTTATAATTTTTCTAGATTTATTTCTTTTTATATCTGTAGCCAGGATTTTCAGGGGGGGTCTCTCCTGATCAAACTTGATCCTCTTTAACCTTGAATGAATCCACAGCCTTTTGTGAAAACAAAAGCATAATCTCTTCTCCAACACAACATATTTTTTTACTTCCATTTTGAAGTTAAGACATTTTTAAAATATGTAGGTTGGTTTAATTTAGCAGTTTCCATAATCCAATGTCTCTCAGCTGCTATCATTTATTCACCAGCAATCAAAAAATTCAAAGACAACACAATAACATACAGGACCCAGACTCCCTGTGTATTTCCATTCTCTATGTGGCTTATTCCTCCTTGTTTTGTATTATTTTATTTTCCCTTTAAATACTTTATCCTATTATTTTAAACTATTTATTTTTTTCTATGACTATCTATACCCATTTTCTTTTCTTTTTTAAGCCTATGTAGATTTTTTTTTGAGACAGGGTTTCTCTGTGTAGCTTTGCGCCTTTCCTGGGACTCACTTGGTAGCCCAGGCTGGCCTCGAACTCACAGAGATCTGCCTGGCTCTGCCTCCTGAGTGCTGGGATTAAAGGCGTGCACCACCAACACCTGGCTTCCTATGTAGATTTTTTAAACACACTGTAATCTGTTAAAAGTTTTTTTTCCCATCTGAATCTGTCTTAACTGAGCACTTGCATCATTCTCTGATTGTATGAGACAACTCTTAAACTGCTATGTCAGCCACTGAGTAGCTCAGCTTAGTGTATGGCACCAACACATGGCATGGGCAGCTAGCTCCAGCTGGCAAGCAACAACTAGTAGCTGTGCCTCTGTATGCTGCTGAGCATACCAGCCCACCTGAGAGACTGCAGGAGTAGGAAGCTATATCCAACTCCTTGTCCAGAACTTTTTTTAGCTTTCTCAGGCACTATGTTTGGATATAAGAAGTCTCCATGTGGTTATTTGAGAGCTGGCAGGCAGGATAGAAAAAGTTCACTTACAAATGGCACCCCAATGCCCAGCTAGCTCAGTTAGTAGATCAAGAGACTCTTAATCTCAGGGCTGTGGGTTCGAGCCTCGTGTTGGGTGACATATGTAGTGGACATTTTCTGTCCTGCCTGCCAGCTCCCAAATAACCACATGGAGACATTTTATTAATTATGAAAGCTTAGCCAATAGCTTAGGCTTGTTTCTAACTAGCTCTTACAACTTAAATTAACCCATATTTTTATTAAGCTACATTCTCCCACATGACTTTTACCTCCATCCCATTTTGTGTGTCTGACTTGTTCCACATCTGTCTGGCTTATCTGCCCTTCTTTTTCTTGGCATTCTCTTTGCCCCCAAAATCCTGCCTAGCTATTGGACATTTAGATTTTTATTAAATCATTCACAGTGACATACCTTCACATAGTGTAAAGGAATATTCCATGTGGTGATACTGTGTTCCCCAAAATATTGTGCACCCTAATAAATTTATCTGGGGTCAGAAAACAGAACAGCCACTAGATACAGAGGCCAGAAAATGGTGGCACACACGCCTTTAATCCTAGCATTCCAGAGGCAGAGATCCACCTGGAGCTCTGTGAGTTCAAGGCCACACTGGAAACAGCCAGGTTGGTAACAAGAGCTTTTAATACCAGGAAGTGATGACAGAAAGCAGAGAGGTATTTAAAGCGTGAGGGCCAGGAACTAGAGCCTGGGTAAGCTTTTAGATTTTTGAGCAGCACAGTTCAGCTGAGAGGCATTCAGTCTGAGGAAACAGGATCACCTGAGAAATTGGCAAGGTGAGGTGCCAAAAACCAGCTCCAGGTTTGTTTTTTATTAATAAGAACTTTTAAAATTCATGCTACAATTCCACAACAATTGGGTTATTTGTTTTCTTGATATCTAAATTATTGAGTTCTTTATATATTTTGGATATTAGCTCTCTATTAGATGTGTAGTTAATAATCTTTTCCTATTCTATAGGCTGCCGTTTTATCCAAATGATGGTGTCCTTTGCTGCAGAAGCTTTTCAGTTTTATGAGGTCCCATTTGTCAGTTGTTTGTGCCTGTGATAATGGTGTTCTGTTCAGAAAGTCTTTTCCAAAAGCCTTCTGATTCTTTATGAAAATCCAGGTGTCTGCTATGCAGTAGTGGTGCATGCCTTTAATCTTAGCACTTGGGAGGCAGAGGCAGGTGATTCTGTGTGAGTTTGAGGCCAGCCTGGTCTATAGAGTGAGTTCTAGGAAAGCTAGGGCTCTTACACAGAGAAACCCTGTCTCAAAAAAACAAACCAAACAAAAGAAACAACAACAACAAAACAGATGTCCATAGGTGTATGGATTTATGTTTGGGGCTTCAATTTGATTCCATTGATTATCATGTCTGTTTTTGTATCAATACCATGAAGTTTTTATTGCTCTCATTCCATAGTATAATTAGAAGTTGGGGATGATGATACCTCCAACAGTTCTTTTGTTATTCAGGATTGTGTTTAGCTATCCTGGGTTTTTTGTTTTTCCATATGAAGCTGAGGATTGTTCTTTCAAGATTTGTAAAGAATTGTGTTAGAGTTTTGATGTGGATTAGATTGCTTTTGGTAGGATGGCCATTTTTACTATATTAATCCTACTTATCCATGAGCACTGGAGTCTTTCTGTCTTCTGATATATTCTTCAGTTCTCTCTCCAATGTCTTAAAGTTTTTATCATACAGGTAGTACTGAGTTGGTTAGAGTTACCCCAAGATATTATATACTATTTGAGGCTATATCATTGTGAAAGATATTGTTTCCCATTTTTATATAGGAGGGCTACTGATTTTTTTTAGTTAATTTTGTATCTAGCTACTTTGCTGAAAGTGTTCATCAGCTGTAGGAGTTTCCCTGTGGAATTTTTTGAATCACTTAAGTGTACTATCATATCATCTGCCAATAAAGATACTTTGACTTCTTTCTTTCCAATTTATATCCCCTTGATCTCCTTCAGTTGTCTTATTTCTCTAGCTAAGAATTTAATTACTAAAATGAATAGGTATGGAGAGAATGGACAACCTTGTCTTGTTCCTGATGTTAGTGGGGTTGCTTTGAGTTTCCATTTAAATTCATGTTGTCCATGGGCTTGCTGTTAGCTGCCTTTGTCATATTTAGGTATATCCCTTGTATCCCTAATCCCTCCAGAACTTTCATCATGAGGGTGCTAGATTTTGTCAAAGGCCTTTTCTCTATCTAATGAGATGATTGTGTGTGGTTTTTTTAATTCCAGTTTCTTTATATCATGGATTATATTTACTTATTTTTATATATTGGACCATCCTTGCATCTCTGGGATGAAGTCTACTTGATCATGATGCATGATCTTTTTGATGTATTCTTGGATTTTCTTTGCAAGTGTTTTATTGAGACTTTTTGCATCAATGTTCATAAGGGAAATTGGTCTGTAATTCTCTTTCTTTGTTGAATCTTTATGTGGTTTGGGTATCAGGGTAACTGTGGCCTCATAAAATGAATTAGGCAATGCTCCTTTTGTTTCTATTTTGTAGAAGAATTTGAGGACCATTGGCCTTAACTCTTCTTTGAAAGTCTAGTAGAATTCTGCAGTCAGGTGTGGTGGTGCACGCCTTTAATCCAAATACTCAGGAGGCAGAGGCAGAGGCAGGCAGATCTCTGTGAGTTTGAGGCTAGCCTAGTCTACAAAGCCATTTTCAGGACAGCTAGGGCTATTACACAGAGAAACCCTGTCTCCAAAAACCCAAATAAATAAATAAATGAATAAATAAATAAAATAAAGAAAAGAAAAGAAAAAGAATTCTGCGATAAAACCATCTGGTCCTGGGCTTTTTGTTGTTGTTGTGAAACTTTTAATGACAGCTTCTATTTCACTTTGGGTTATAGATCTGTTTAGATTGCTTATCTAATCTTGATTTAACTTTAGTAAATTGTATGTATCTAAAAAATTATCCATTTCTTTTAGATTTTTCAATTTGTTGGAATATAGATTTTTAAAGTATGTCCTTATGATTCTCTGAATTTCCTTGGTGTCTCTTATGTCTTCCTTTTCATCTCTAATTTTTTTTTTGTTTTTTGAGACAGGGTTTCTCTTTGTAGTTTTGGTACCTGTCCTAGATCTCGCTCTGTAGACCAGGCTGGCCTCGAACTCACAGAGATCCGCCTAGCTCTGCCTCCCAAGTGCTGGGATTAAAAGGTGTGCGCCACTGCCACCCAGCTTCACCTCTAATTTTGTTAATTTGGATATTCTTTCTCTCTGTCTTTTAGTTAATTTCAATATGAGTTTGCCAATCTTAATGATTTTCATGATTTTCTTAAAGAACAAACTCTTGGTTTCATTGATTGTTTTTTCTTGTTTCTATTTTATTGATTTCAGCCTCGAGTGTGATTATTTCTTGCTGTTTAATTCTTTTAGGTGTGATTTCTTCTTTTTGTTCTTGAACTTTCAGGTGTGCTGTTAATTTCCTAGTATGAGATCACTTCATTTTTTTTTAATGTAGGCACTCAATGTTATAAACTTGCCTCTTTGAATGGCCTTCCTTGTATCCCATAAGTTTGGGTATGTTGTGTATTCATTTTCATTCAATTCTAGAAAGTCTTTATTTGCTAATTTATGTCTTGAGTCATTTTTCTGTTCTTTTCTTTTTTTTTTGATGGAGTTGTATCCAGTCTTTATTTAGCTTATTTTGTTCTTCAAGGAGACTTATATATGATTTATTGTAAGCATATATCATTATGAAAATTTTCATCAAATTGTTTTGTGCTTAAAATATGCCTAAAATAAACTATTCAGAGTTAGACTCACAAAGTTTAAACCAACACTGTATACTTAGTCATTGTCTTAGTTAGGATTTCTGTTGCTCTGAATAGACACCATGACCATGGCAGCTCTTATAAAGGAAAATATTTAATTGGGATGGCTCACTACATTTCAGAGTTCATTATTGCCATGGCAGGTAGCAAGGCAGCATGCAGGTAGACATGATTCTGGAGAAGGAGCTGAGAGTCCTACATATTGACTCACAGGCAACAGGAAGTGGACTGTGGCACTGGGCATGGCTTTAGCATATATGAGATCTCAAAGCCTGTCTCCACACTGACACCCAACAAGACTACACCTACTCCAACAAGGCCACACCTCCTAATAGTTCCACTCCCTTTTGAGACCATTTTCTTTCAAACAAACATAGTCATGTTGAACCAAATTACCTTCTTGACTCCCAAGAGTCTCTGTGGTGGTTGCAGAAAACTCTAATGCCCCAATTAGAAATTTCTGGATAAAGCTGGGTGTGGTGACTCATATCTGTGATCTCATACACTTAGAAGGCTGAGGCAGGAGGATTGAGGTAAATTCAAGGCCGTTCTGGGATATGTAGCAGGAATCTTTAAAGTTCTTATTAATAAAATCAAACCCGAGGCGAGTTATTGGGGTCCATGCTGGTAGATCAGAGAGACAGAACAAGCCACAGTTAACCTCACCTGGTCAACTTCTCAGCTGGTCTTGTTTCCTCAGACTGGAAGCTTCTGTGTCCTCATCCCAATGGCTCTCAGCTGAACTGCTGCTGGAAAGCCTGAAGCTTAACCAGCCACATGCTTAACCAGCCAAATGCCTCTAGTTTCTGGTCCTTACGCCTTATATATCTTTCTGTTTTCTACCACCACTCCCTGGGATTAAAGGCTGGCTTTCTGGGATTAAAGGCGTGTCACCATGCTTGGCTGTTTCCAATGTGGCCTTGAACTCACAGAGATCCAGAGGGATTTCTATCTCTGGAATGCTAGGATTAAAGGCGTGTGCTATCACCGCCTAACTAGTGGCTTGTCTGTTCTCTGACCCCAGGTAAGTTTATTAAGGTACACAATATTTTGGGGAACACAATACCACCACAGGGATACATAGTAAATTCCAGGACAGCCTGGGCTACAAAGTGAGAACCTGTCCTTAAGAAAAGGAAAAGAAAAATAAATCTCTGTATAGATGGCAAATATCTTGCCTCTTTAAGAACTGCCTTTAAAAATAAAGCACAGACTAAAATTGACAAGGATTTGACAGGTAAAACAGTCACCTCACACTCTCCTGGCCATCATTCTCTACTAAACATGAAGAGCCAGAAGCATTCTGTCCAGAAGTGGTTCCCTGAAGATCTGTCAACACTGGAGCCCAACCCTGTTCCCAAGATATGAAAGCAAGCATCTGGCCCACGTGTTTGTTTTTCTGCCTCACAGAAGAGTGGCCTCGTGTTTCTTCTTCATTCACTTCTTTTAAATCTATTAACTGAGTCCCTGCATCCCATGTTACTGACACTAACATTAAGGGAGTGGTGGGTAAGAGGACTAAGCAGAAGTTGTAACAGGCTGCTCAGTCTTCTCTCAGAGATAAGGCCTCAATTTCAGCTTCCTGAGACTAAGCAACCAGTTTCTGAGGAAGAGCCATGAGCAAAAGACAATTAGTCTCCAACACCTCCCAATAGCAAGGATGAGGAGGCCTGGTATGTGCAGTACCAGGCCAGGCCTGAGCCATAGCCAGCAGATAACCAAATAAGGACAAAGCCTGGGACTTGTCCAGGCCTGCCCCAAAATGGAAAAGCTGTAGCCTTAATCAGCCCCTGACTAGTCCTAGCTAATTAGAATGTACTAATATGATTGCCACTTGCTTAAGCCAATCATATCTAAGATGACCTAGCTGCCCTAGGACCTCCCCTTAGCTGTACTTAAAAGAAGCCTGCAAGCTCTTCTCAGGGTCATTGCCATTTTGCCTTTGTGTAGGGTGGTTGACCCCAGCATGCTGGAATCTTTCTCGAAATAATAAACACTCCTGATGATTGCATACATGGATGGTAGTCTTTTGTGGGACTTCTCCAAGATCCTAACAGTGGGATGAGGGACAACAAATATAGCTCTTGGTACTAGTAGAGCAGAATAACAATGACTAAGTAATCTTAATGATATAAACCCAGAGTCAGAGGGTGAAAGCTCAAAGATCAGAGAAGCAGAGCAGCAGCCACTAGAAACTTCTTACAAAACCTCAGACCAAATTGGGGGGGTGGAGATCCTGTCTTTACCCACTTTATATTCCTGTCTCCACCTCTCTAATTCTGGGATTAAAAGTGTGTACCACCACTGCCCAGCTGTTTCTCTTTTAGACTTTGTCAATCTTGTATAGCCCAGGATGGCTTTGAACTCCTGGTCTTCCTTCTTCCTCCTCCCAAGAGCTGGGATTAAAGGTGTGTGCCACCAGTGCCTGGCCTCTATGGTTAACTAGTGACTAGCTCTGCCCTCTGATCTCCAGGCAAGCTTTGTCCGAACACCCAAAATATCATACAACACAACACGTGCATGTGCTAATATAGCAGTAACAAGGACTCTGTACTCCAAGAAGACCCTGAGTAAAGACAAACAAGTTGGTCTGGGATTAAAAGATAAAGGCTTTTCATTGAGGAAACAATATTTGGGCAATACATTGACTTATGGCTTCGGTAGAGTGGTGTGTTTAGAAACTTCAGGCCTGGTTCCACCTTGAACTATCATAAGTCTTTGGGCAACTCACTTAGATTCTTGGTCTCTTTGCTCATACATAAAACAGAAAAATTAGCGAGAAATGAATTAGAAAGTCCTGAGCACAATGGTGAGAAACAAATGTACCTACAGTAGTTAGCTGTTGTTGTTTTTATAATATTACCTCTCTCAAACTTTGTGCTAGGGTGTGCAACAGTGAGTTGACCCATTTTTTTATTCAACAGTTAGTTGTTCATTTTCCATGAGTTTGTAGGTTTTCTGTTGTTTCTGTTGTTGATACCCAGCTTTAATCTGTGGTGGTCTGATAGGATGCGGCGGGCGCGGGGGGTGGGGGGATGGAGGGGTGGTATTTCATTTTCCTTGTATCTGATGAGACTTGCTTTGTTTATAAGAATGTTGCCAATTTTGAAGAAAGTTTCATGAAGTGCAGATAAGAAGGAATATTCTTTTGTTTGGGTGAAATGCTCTTTAAATATCGGTTAGGTCCATTTGGTTTATAACACCAGTTAGCTCCAACATTTCTTTATTTAGTTTTGTATGGATGACCTGTCAATTGGTGAGATTGGGGTACTGAAGTCTCTCACTATCAGTATGTGAGGGTTAATATGTGATTTAAGCTGTAGTAGTATATCTTTAACAAACTTGGGTGCCCTTGTATTTGGTGCACAGATGTTAAGAATTACAGTGTACTCTTGATGATTTTTTCCTTTAATGAGTATGTAGAGTCCTTTGTTATCACTCCTGATTAGTTTTGGTTTGAAGTCAAGTTAGTTATTAAAATGGCTATGCCAGCATGCTTCTTGTCTTTTTCCATTCTTTTACCCTAAGTTGATATCTATCCTTGATGTTAAGGTATATGTCTTGGATGCAGCAGAAGGATGAATCCTGTTTACAAATCCAGTCTGTTTGTTTCTTTTTTTTTTTTTTTTTTTTTTTTTTTTTTTTTTTTTTTTTTTTTTTTTTTTTTTGGTTTTTTGAGACAGGGTTTCTCTGTGTAGCTTTGCGCCTTTCCTGGAACTCACTAGGTAGCCCAGGCTGGCCTCGAACTCACAAAGATCCGCCTGCCTCTGCCTCCCGAGTGCTGGGATTAAAGGCGTGCGCCATCACCGCCCGGCCTCTGTTTGTTTCTTTTTATTTTTTTTTTTTTATTTTTTTTTTTTTTTTGGTTTTTCGAGACAGGGTTTCTCTGTGTAGCTTTGCGCCTTTCCTGGAACTCACTTGGTAGCCCAGGCTGGCCTCGAACTCACAGAGATCCGCCTGGCTCTGCCTCCCGAGTGCTGGGATTAAAGGCGTGCGCCACCACCGCCCGGCTGTTTCTTTTTATTGGGGGAATTGAGACCATTGATGTTGAGAGTTATTGATGAGCAATGTTTGTTATTCAAGTTACTTTGTTGTGATTATGTGGGCTTTTCCTCCTCTTTTGATTTGCTGGTCTGAAATTATTTATTCTTTGTTGTCTTCTTGGATGTGGTTAACCTTTCTGCATTGGAATTTTTCTTCTAGAAACTTCTGTAGGACTAAATTTGCAGATAGATATTGTTTAAATTTGGTTTTATCATGGAATGTCTTAATATCTTCATCTATTGTGATTGAAAGTTTTGTTGGGGATAGTAATCTTGGCTGGCATCTGTGGTCTCTTAGAGTCTATAGTACATCTGTTTAGGCCCTTCTGGCTTTTAGAGTTTCTATTGAAAAGTCAGATGTAATTGTAATAGATCTGTCTTTATATGTTACTTGGTCTTTTTCCCTTGTAGCTTTTAATATTTTTTCTTTGTCCTATATGTTTAGTGTTTTGATTATTATATGGTGATGGGACATTTTTTTCTGGTCCAATCTATTTGGTGTTCTATATGCTTCTCTTACCTTTATAGGCATCTCATTCTTTAGGTTAGGAAAAATTTCTCCTATGATCTCGTTGAAAATTTCCTGGGCCTTTGAGCTAGTATTCTTCTCCTTCCTCTATTCCTATTATTATTAGGTTTGGTCTTTTCCTAGTATCTTAGATTGCCAGGATTTTTTTTTTAGATTTAACATTTTTCTTTGACTGAGGTATCCATTTTTTTTCTATTGTGTCTTCAATGCCTGAGATTCCATCTCTTGTATTCTGTTGGTAAGGCTTGTCTCTGAGGTTCCTGTTCAAGTTGATAAATTTTTCATTTCAAGATTTCCATCAGACTTGGTTTTCTTTTAATTTTATTTTCCCCCTGAGACAGGGTTTCTCTGTGTAGCCCTGGCAGTCCTGGAATTTGTCCTGTAGACTAGGCTGGCCTTGAACTCAGAGATCTGCTTGCCTCTGCCTCCTGAGTGCTGGGATTAAAGGTGAGTGCCACCTTACCCTAGGCAGTTTGAGTTTTCTTTTCTTTCTTTTACACACACACACACACACACACACACACACACACACACACACACACACACACACACACACACACACAGTGTTCAGTCTGCATGTATCCCTCCTGTCAGAAGAGGGCACCAGATCTCATTCAAAATGGTTGTGAGCCCCCATGTGGTTGCTGGGAACTGAACTCAGGACCTCTGGAAGAGCAGCCAGTGCTCTTAACCTCTGAGCCATCTCTCTAGCCTGTTTGAGTTTTCTTTATTGATTCTGTTTCCACTTTTAGATCTTAAACTGTTTTATTTACTTCCTTCCTCTGTTTGCTTGTGTTTTTGTTGATTTCTGTAAGGGATTTATTTATTTCCTCTAACATATTCATAAAGGCTATTTTAAGGTCTTTGTTTTGTGCTTCAGCTATGTTGCAATTCTCAGGGCCTGCTGTGGTAGGGTTGCTGGGTCCTCTTGCAGACATATTATTGTTCTGGATGTTATTAATTGTGTTCTTATGCTGGTGTCTAGACATCTGCATTTGGGAAGATTATAGTTCTAGGTGCTGATATCTGGTCTTGTCCTTGTTGGGTGGGTGTATTGTTCCTTGGGCTCTGTTGCCCTCTCTGGTTCTTAGGAGAGTGTGGTGGCTATGTGTTGCATGGCAGGAAATTCTTCTGGGATCCTAATAGATGTGATCACTTGGAGTTCAGGTAAATGTGTTTCTAGGTATTGGGAGCTGACACTTAGGAATGAGGATTGGCTAGGATGTGGGGCTTAAGGGGTCCACAGCAGGGAGGAATGCAGGAGGTGAGGAATGGGAGAGGAGGCCACAGCAGGTGATCTGCTCTAGAGTTGGAAATGAGACTGGGAGGTTGGACTTGGAGGAATGGAGAAAGAGGTAAAGATTTGCAGTTAGCTTACCTGTTTCCCTGCCTCTGAGTTCCCAGGGAATGCCTGTTGGAGTGAGGGATGGGAGAATTTGGTGAGTCTGGGCAATGAAGTTTGAGAGGGAAGATCTGTGTGATCCACGGGAGATGGGAGCAGGGTGGGATGGGAGGATGCAGCAGGTGGTCTGCCACAGAGCTAGGGATGAGATGGGGGATTGGATTTGGAGGAGCAAAGAGAGGTAAAGATCTGCAGTTAGCTTCACTGCTTCTCTGGCTGGAGTCTCACCTTTGTTTCCCATTATTGTGGATATGTAATAATTCTCTCTCTCTCTCTCTCTCTCTCTCTCTCTCTCTCTCTCTCTCTCTCTCAAGCTTAATTGTCTGAATTTTGTTATTTTGATTTTATAATCTTTTGTGTAACTTTGAAATAGTGATACAACAAAAATGTTATGTCAATTACCAAAGTTTTTCACTACTCCTAAAGCTGTTTGAGTCCTGTCCATCTATTTTATATCAAAATATGGGGACCCTTAGAGATTGCTAAAATCTTCATCGTTTTAGATAATTACCATATTTTAGTGATTATTCTCTTGTAGGAAATTAAATGTTACTTACAATGCTTTCTTGGTTTTTTTTCTTTTATATGTGGCATTCAAATAACTTCTTATTATAAGCATGGTCTTCAAAAATTAAATCTGCAAAAGCACACCAAAAAGTAATAAAGACTTTTCAGACAAATAAAAGCAGAAAGAAATTCATCACCAGCCTCCTCCTACAAGAAATGTTAATGAAATTTGGGCAGAAGAAAAATAGGGTAGTTCAGAATTGGGATCTGCATGGAGAAAGAAGCATATCAAGTAAGGAACAGATGAAGGTAAAAGCCATTTCTTACTCCTAGTTAATCTAAACCAACCATTGAAAACAGAGTGACTATGTAGTGACTAGTTATAGCACATGAATAAATGACATGACTGGCACCAATGTACCGAGGCAAGGGGATGAGGAGCTGGGAACACTCAGTTAAAGACACCTGGCATTTGGTCTGATGAGATGGCTCACTGGGTAAAGGTGCTTGCTGCCAAGTCTGATGACCTGCATTCATTCATTCCCTGGGATCTATATGGTGAAAGGAGAGAACTGTACTCTAAGTTGTCCTCTGACCTCCATATGCATGGCATGACACACACACACGCACGCACGCACGCACGCACGCACGCACGCACGCACACATGTACATATGCATGCACATGTAAATACACAATGAATACATAAATAAGATTAAAAATATTTTATTAATCTTTATGAATTTCATACAGTGTATTTTGATCATATTCACCCTACTCCTGTCCTTAATGCTTTCCACATCCACCTCATCTCTTAACTTTCCTAAATAAATGTAATAAAATTTGACAAATATTTTATTAATTTTTCAAGAATTTCATACAATGCAATTTAATCATATTCACCCCCAAATTCTCCCCTTAATGTCTCCCCTATCCACCACCATCTCCCTGCATCCTCAACTTCATGTCCTCTTTTAGTTTTTAATAACCTATCAAATCCAATTTGGCTACCCATATATTCCTGGGTGTAGGGGCCTTCCTCTGGAGTGTTGTTGAGCTACCAGTGCCCATACTCTTAAAGAAAACTCACTCTGTCCCTCAGAAGCTCCTCAGTTAAGGCTAGGAGTGGTAATAAAAGTCTTTACCCGTCATCAAGGACACTTCTCTTTGCAACAGATAGAGACCACTACAGAAAACCACAACCAATCAAAATGCAGAGCGGTGGAGCCCAGTCCCAATGGGTATATCTAAAAAAATAAAAGAAATTAAGAAGAAAAGTTATCTGTATTTCAGTATAATTTGGAAGTGGACTTCTGTTATTTTAAAATGTATACTTGTAAATCTCAGGGCAATCACTAATAAGTTAAAATACATTAACTCCTATACCAAAAGAGGAAATAAAAAAGAACCATATGAACTGCTCCATTAAAGCAGGAAATGAAACAATATATGCAGCGAGGGGGAAAAGGTTATAAGTGGCTAAAAGCACACGTGAAAACTCTTAATATCAGTAGTCACCCCAGAAGTGCATGCTAAGATTCACAATAGCATATTAATATGCACCACTAGGAAGGAATTTAAAATAGAATCTGACAGTACTGCTGACGATGCATAATGCCTGGATCTCTCACATTGCTGGGAGAATGAAAAGTGGCTCAGTCACCTTAAAATGAGCAGTTTATTTGAAAGATAAACATGTATTTACCAGCAATCCCATGATTTAAGTATTTATCCAAGAGAAATAAACATGTTTGTATAGACGCGGGTACACATAATTATAAAAATAGAGCACACACAGGTTAGTCTATATCCATGGCTAATGTCAAGATCCTACCATTGGGAGGTACTAGGTAAAGTGTTCACACATCTGTGCCCACATATAAGCTTGGCTGATTATTTGTGTACTGGGTAAAGAGTATGTGGACTCCTTCTGCATTGTTTCTTACAACTGCTTGTGAATTTACAATCATCTCAAGTTGAGAGGTTTAGTTAAGAACGTAAGGAAATGGACAACCTGTAAAATTCAAGTAAGGATTAAGAGGCCTCATTAGGAATGTGTCCACTGAATCAAAAAGGTACAGGTATCCTGAGTATAGGCATCAGTAAGTGCAGCTAAACATTATTTATGGCAACGGAGGAGAATGAGAGTAAACGTCAATCAAGAGGTAATGTTTCATCTGGATCTAAGGATAACATATATGTTCTGAAGGGTGTCAAATTTATATATCTATATGAAATTTTCCGCAGATTTGCCTTCCAAGTAATGTTTGACATACATCCCCCCACCATGGCTTTCAGCACCTTTTGTTTCCTGTTTCTAGGATGATCTTTTAAAGCCAATGGCTATAAAGCAAACCCTTCACTCTTTTTATAAACCTAGTTATTATTCAAATTACAGGAAGCCACAGGACTGAATAACATGAGATTCAGGTAAAGGATGAGCCCTTCTGCCTTATGGTAGGAGTTGGACCCAAGCACTTGTGCCTACATACTGTTTGGCTGACTGTTTCTCTGCAGGTTACCCATCCCACTGAAGTTCAGCAATGCTCCATTGAGGATGCTTGTCCTCAGCTTTGGCTGCATGTTAGTGTCTCATCCTCAGAAGATCTGGCATTTGGAAGAGCCACTCAGATGATTCAAATTTGAAGCCAGGCTGAGAACCACTGCTTTATAGAAGATTGACCAGATGTAATTTATGAAACCCTCATGCTGTCTTCCTCTTCTGAAATTCATACTGGCCGTCTTTGTTAACCTTGTTTAAATTTTGTGTTAGATTTTTAAAACTGCATTTACTTATTTACTTAGTGCGAGTGGTGTGGTGTGTGTGAGTGTCCCACAGTATATGTATGGTGGTCAGAAGACAACTTGTGGGAGTCAGTTCTCTCCTTCTGCTATGTGGGTCCCGGAGATGAAACTCAGGTTGTCAGGCTTAGCAGCATGCACCCTTATCTGCTGAGTCATCTTCTTGCCCTATCCAGTAACTTTAATACTTGCTAGTTCAAGTTGTCAATTCCAGAGTGGTAGTTTTCCCTGATGTTTTAGAAGGTTTTGAAACAATAGTAGTGCTCTTTAGGAGAGGTTTTCATTCAGAGTGACATTGCATATTCACACAATGATCCAAGGCCCTGTTATCACAGAAGATCTTTTGACTGGTGAATAATTCATTTTGGTTTGCTTAAAGGCATGAAGTAAACATTATTCTGTAAGAGAGCAGGGCCAGGGACATTATGCATTGGCTTAATGCTAAAATTGATGGTATTAAAGTGTTTCTCTAAGACAGTAAATTTTCATTCTATATTTTTGGTTATATTAATGCTATTTAATTAAGATGTATATGATGTAGTTGTAGGTAATCCTACCACTTGGGAGGTAGAAGCAGGTTGATCAGGAGTTCAAGGCCAGTTTGGGCTAAAAACCAACAAAATAAAAACCAAAAACTAAAATATATATATATAATATATATACATGTAATATATGTATGTATATGTATATGTAATATATATGTGTAATATATATATGTTACACACACACACACATATATATATATCACTCACAAAGCTATCTACATATAATTAACTAAGTTTTATGGTCATCCCCATAAAATGGAATTTTCTGTCCAGAAGTTCCTAGGACTATGGGGATTAGGATTCAAGTCATCCAAAGAGATAGCCTCTTTATATTCTGGTCTTCAAGATTAACTCTTATAGGCTGTAAAACGTAGTAATATATTTATATAATCACACACATTTAAGTTACTGTCCATTTTTCTGGACTTAGCTAATAGCTCAAGTGTTACTAACAATATGATATGGAATGGTTATGAAACAGAACAATTAATGTCTAGTTCTAGTATCGCTCCCCTTCTTCTCAGCTTAGTACAGCTGGAAAACCAGATCTTACAAAATTATTTTGCCTTCAAGAAATGAATAAAAAAGATGTTGAATTTACTCTTTAATGACTGAATACAATTAGAGACAAGACAGCTATATTTATGAAGGTCAGATCTCACAGAGGGGCTCTCTGGTTAGTGAGAGTGTGTCTCTGGGACTACGGTCTGGGAGTGCCAAGTGCTGGCCTTCTGTAGAGGAGGATTCTTGGAGTTACCCTTCTGAGTCTTCACAGCCCAGATTTTTGTCCTTAGTGTTGTAGGTATTGGCTGAATTCTCTTTGAACTTCCAAAGATATTCTCTTAGGGACAGTCCTACTTTACTTAAGCTCATAAAAGACATGTTTTCTTTTTGTTTGTTTTTTGTTTTTGTTTTTGTTTTTGTTTTTGGAGACAGTTTCTCTGTGTAGCTTTGAAGCCTGTCCTGGAACTCGATCTGTAGACTGTCCTGGAACTCACAGAGATCCACCTGCCTCTGCCTCCCGAGTGCTGGGATTAAAGGCGTGCGCCACCACAGCCCGGCAAAAGACATGTTTTAAGTGGAACAATCACCTGTTAGTTGATTGTGGGGATCATTATTTTCAAATTGAAGACTGCTTTCATCCTCTGTCTGGCATTCTTCTTTGTACACAAGTGTCTGAAATATTAATCAGGAGATTTCTTAGTTCATGTGAAGCAAGCATAAAGTAAAAAATTACGTTGGTGTTTCAGAGGGATATTAGAAATAGCAACAGAAACTGATTTTCAATGGGAAGAGGAAGGAGGGAGGGGATGCAGGCAGGCTATGGTGATGATGAGGAAGAAAAGGAATAGTAGTTTCTGAGAGAATATCAAGTAGCTCACAGACTGTCTAGGAGAACTCAGCTGAAGTGAGCAGGGACAAAGGGAGAATCTTAAGATGAAATCTCTGGTAAGCTCACACCTTTGCACTTTCTGGTGAAGGGCATCTTGGCTATTTCTGCATGTGGCCTGGACACTGGCATTTGCAGTGGTTCTGTATACTGCTCAGCTTGTGTGTGTGTGTGTGTGTGTGTGTGTGTGTGTGTGTGTGTGTGTGTGTGTGTGTGTGTCACTAGCTCCAAAATCAAAATCCCTTATGGAAATGGCTAGTGAGACACGTTCATGCTGTAGCTAGCAGCATTGCTGGGACAGAAACACTTTCCGTTTGTAGGCTGATAGTTTGTCTCCTCCAAAATCCAGAATATAGAAAGTGACCCACAGACAGCAAGATACTGGGCAGCCAGAATAATAACATACATCTACTGTGAATTAATTAAGAGATTATTTGTGTTAAAGCTAGGGAAACCCTGATATGTACCTGTTTTTCTCTGTCCCTTGTTAGATTCATTGATTCCAGTCTGTCTGGTCCCTGATTTGGATGGTCTCATTCATTCTTGTTTTAGAGGTGACATGGATTTCATTTTGAGCTAAATCATCTCTATTGGGTGTTGACTCAGTTGGTCTCAGTCTCAGAGTACTTGCTGTTAGGCCAAGGACTCAACCAAACTCCATTAGGATCAGACACTACAGCACCTCATGGGCACAGAGTAGCAAATGTCATCCAGAGTGGTGTGCTTTGTCCAGGAATAGGAGGAGAAGCCCTTTGGTAGTCATCAGTGCCATGCATCTTTTTAGGGAGGTAAGACAAGAGAAGGCTTTTACATTTTATGCAGAAGGGGAAATGGTTTGAACTTGGGCACAGTTCTATATCCCTCCTGTCACTCAGACTCTTTGTGGACCATTAAGAGCATATTATGCAAGTTCTGTTACTATTTTTTTCCAGCTAGTAGATGGTCCTTTCACAGCTACGAATATATAACATTGCCTGGTTGAGCTTAGAATCTTTCTATGACCCTAAAGCTGATTTTGCCAATATTACCTAAAGAAAATCAGGCACAGGGTCTAGATTCATGTGAACAAACTCACATAGATATTGAGACCAAAGTGCTAATTTGGTGATTTTCTATAAGAAGCATACCTAGGAAGCATGTCAGAATATAATCTCATTGGCTAGTGTGTTGGGGGACATTTGCTCACACTGTGAACCCCAAGTTTGCATTTGTGTTAATTAAATAAAATTAATCTTGGGTCAGGAGGCTAAATTAGCAACTAGCTAACAGAAAGTAACATAGAGCATCAGAGGGCATCTGGAAGAGACAGAGAGATGCACCGGAAGAAGGGAGTGGTTTGGAGTAGCACAGGGTTTTCTGTTGTTGTTTGACAGAGTGGAAGACTGCTTTTTTTGGGAGACACCAGCAAAGAGAGAAGGTTAGCTAGGCACTACTCAACCTCCCTGAGCTAGCAGGTTTTCACCCCAGCCTTTGAATCTCGAGTCTTATTTATATAAGACTATATATATATTTATAGTTAAAACTACCTTTAGCAGCAGCGACAGAGCCGCTGCCTGTCAGAACAGAATTCTCTCCAGGCTGCAGCCTGAGCAGCCAGGCCACTGCTAGAGAAGCAGGTTGGTAACTGCAAAGTTGCAATTGCTGGCTGAGATAGCAGTAGATTAAGGCATAGTCACTGTGCCAAAGATAAAACAACACTAGTGTAGTTGTTTCCTGCCCCACCCCCAGGTCCTTCCTTTCCCCACTTTGTCTCTTCTCTGCTCCTATTTCTTCTCTCTCAAAGAAAAAAAAATCTAGTTTATAAAAGAAAGATTGCTGAAGTAGAAAATAATCTCCAGAAAAATTATTCTTGCCCAACATATCTCCAGAGCCTTGAGCAATACCAGAAATAGGCACTTGATGAACATTTGGTGAATGAATGGATGCTGTGGAGTTATTTGTCTGCTCTCAATGGTTACTGTCATTTAAATGAAATAGACTGGCATTCACCAGAGACAGTTGTGCAATGGAAAAAGGGTATCAGCTTTGGTGTGATACAAATCAAGAGGCTGGATCTCTCATCTAGTACCTATTTTATTAAGTTTCAATAAGTAAGAAAAAGGTGAAAGTAAAAAAGAAGTTTATTTTATAGAAATAGGTTCCACTAAATATAATAGAAAACTCAAAATTAGTGCTTTTAAATATGTTTGATATTTACTTCTCTTTCATGTAGAAGTCTGGAGTTAGTCAGCTTAAGTGTGTTATGGTGGCCCATATTTGGGGACCCATATCTTATCATTCTGTTCCACATTTTCAGCATGTGACTTTCCTTTCCAGTCATTCCATGACCCAAGATGGCTGCAGGACCTTCAGCCATCAAATCTGTGTTGCTGGAAAAGACAAAAAGAGAAGGGGGAGAAAAAGAAAATAAAAGAAAAAAAGATTTTCCCAGCACTCCATAGTGAAACCACATTTTTGTGGTATAGAAATTTGTTGCATAGCTAAGCCTTTTTCTTGGTACAGAAAGCCTGGAAATACAGTGTTCTTTTTTGTCAATGCACCTAGCTGAAAATTCATGTTCCATTACTAAGAAGAAAGAAGAACATAGATAGATGTCTTGCTTGCTGCCCAGGCTGACTCTCTTCTCTGAGTCTGATCCTCTGAACCCACATGGTGGAAAGTAGAAGGAGAGAAGTGACTTCCACAAGTTTTCCTCACACTTACACACACACACACACACACACACACACACACACACACACACACGAGCACAAATATGTAAATGAAATACATTTTTTTTCCAAATTAAAGATCCCACCATCTGAGCTGGTTAGTTAGGAAGGACAGTGTGGTCAGTGTGTGTTAAGCACCAACATAAAAAAGTTTATCATAATCAAATGTATTAACTGATCAAAGTTTCTGCTAATTGAAACACTTGATTTCATAATTTTGACTGTTATATCCCTTTGGTTACTTGGTTACATTGATAATAACACCCTCTTAAAATCGTTAGCTGTCTTTTAGGTGGTGGCCTTTTTTTTTTTTTTTTTTTTTTTTTGGAGACAGGATCTTACTATGTAGCATAGAATGGCCTGGAACCTGTTCGCCTCCTGCACCTTGAGTGCTGAGGTTACAGGCATGTGCCTTTGCACCCAGCTCAGATGGTGGGATCTTTAATTTGGAAAAAAATGTATTTCATTTACATATTTTGTGCTCATGTATGTATGTATGAGTGTGTGTGTGTGTGTGTGTGTGTGTGTGTGTGTGTGTGTGTGTAAGTGTGAGGAAAACTTGTGGAAGTCAGTTCTCTCCTTCTACTTTCCACCATGTGGGTTCAGAGGATCAGACTCAGAGAAGAGAGTCAGCCTGGGCAGCAAGCACCTTTACCCACGGGCCATCTCACTGCTCCAGATGATGGGATCTTAATAGCATTGTACAGATATTTTTTCAATTAAATTTCACAATAATTCCTTAGATAAGTAGAAACATTTTATAAAAGACGAAACTTAGTTCTCTGAAACCAGGCCAAGGTTATAGAGAAATGTGACTCAAACCCCAAGCATGACTCCACCTGAGTGCTAAATTCTCCCAATGTTAAAGAGAACATTAGAAACAGAAAGTATTTATAACTCAATCATCTTGGCAAAATACACATTTTGCTTATGGATTTCATATACATAAGTATTTGATATATTGTTGCAATTAAGTATGTACATATCAATTTACCCTTTGTTCTTTCTAATGTGAAATATCATTAAACACTTCCCATCTTTTGTTTTCTCAATTTCTTTTTTCTTTTTAATGTTTGACCATTAAACCTTCCCTCTTCTTTTCCCTGTATCCATCTCTCTTTTTCGATGCAGGGTCTTCCTCTGTAGCTCATGTCAGCTTCAAACTTAGTAGACCATCTGGGGTTCAAAGTTACTATCCTCTTGTCTCAACTTCCCAAGAGTGAAGTTTACTGATAACTTTTTTTTTCTTTGAGGTGAAAATTGTATTTTTTGTTAACTGTCTCTTTAAAGAAGTAAACAAATGCTCAAAACAAGCACAAACCAGGTAAGTCATTTTGTTGTTTTTCAAGTGCATTACATCAGTACTCATGAGGTCAGATTGTTGCTTTCGAAGGCGGCCACTTTAGCCATTTGCTTAAGATGGTGCACACACTTTTCGGTTATGACATACATTTTTGTGGATAGCCACACTCGGAGAGACAAGGGGCCAGGCAAGAATCAGATTGTATACGGTGAGGAAGTCTCTTTTGGGGGGTGGTGGTGGGGAGGACCGACACGGAGCAGTGACTGAGAGGCAGAGACAGTGTCCTTTCCTTTTATGCCCGCCCGCATTTCTTTTCCCAGAAAATCATTTCTCATGACCAGAGAACCCCTTTCCCACGAATCCTTCAGGTTTTTTAGTAGCATGCGTGCGCCTGCGCAGTGTCTTTAGGGGGGATTTCTTTTCGGCGCCCGACCGCTTCCTTCTCCAGAACTCCTCAGGCCTCGCTGAGGTTCCCGCTTTTCTCGCGGGGGTCATCACAGGGCGCCAAATGCGCTCCCGCGGGAAGGCCGGGGGCGGGGCGCGGCTCGGCGCTGCACGTCAGTGGCCTTCCGGGCGGAAGTCCACAGCCTTCCGAGCCGCTGATTGGCTTCGGTACTGGCGCCTATCTCGGCCCCCGCGCCAGTTTCGGGCTGCTTGGCGCGGAATCGGGAGACTGCCTGACCATGGCGCCAGTCCACGGCGACGACTGCGAACTGGGCACCAGCGGTGAGCGCCGAGCGCTGCTCGGGGCATCTGGTTGGGAGTGTGGGGGTCGCGGCATGATGGAGTGGGGCGGAGGGTCTCTGCTTTTAATTCTTCCGAAGGTGGCGTGCTCTCGGACCGCCCCTCAGGTCTCTTTGGCGGGTGACTTTAATCTTTCTGGGCGGAGACCCTCGGGGCTTCCTCGTGGGGCCACTGGCTGAAGGAATTTTTGTTTGGGAGGTTTCCTTCTCTGGTGACGGGCGCCGCTCTCGTTGGCTATTTTCCTTTCCTTTGATGAGTCGCACACACGTGCGGGTTACAACTTCACGGCAACCTGTCTCGGCAGCGTTTGCTCTCCCCTGATTGGAACTGTTTCGTTGCTCCCTTCTCAGGTGTCGGTTTGAGGTCCGGGATAGAGCATGCGTGTGCTTCCGTTCCTAGGAAGTCCCAGGAAAATTGTTGGCATTATTACAGAGGAGAGAGCTGCAAGCGCTGTCACCATATTCAAATGAATCTTGCCTTTATATGTTAAGAATTTTTCAGATTCTGCGGGAAAATTCTTTAAGTGCTGCATAGAAATAGTATTCAGATGTAGTCATTTTGGGCGAAGTTTGTTAAAAAAAAAAAACAACCCAAAAAACTGTTGAGTAGCATTTTGGATGCCCTGTATATCAGGCAGTTTGTGAGTAGTAATCTTTTATTTCCTGAAGTTATTTCCCGAAGTAGGATTCAGAAATGCAGATGGCCTTGTCTGATTTCTGATTTTAAGCAGTGTTCAACTGAAGTGTGACTTAACTTCAGTTCTAACTTAAAATCAGATACTTTCTTAGCCTAGCGTCACATGGCCTGTCTGTCACTCAGTGTGCATCGCCATTAATGAGATCTTGCTGCCTAATCAGTTTCCTTTGCATTCAGCTAGTTTTAAATCACACGTTCCAAATTTCCTTAGCCTTTCTCTTTTCTTTGAGGACAAATTATTTTGGAGAGTCGACTAGCCAGGATTACAAATGGGATGTCAGATGTGAGAACATGAACAACAGTCTGCAGCCCCCTATCAGTGATTTGTCTCTAAGCCCTTTCTTCACCCTAAAAAACTGTACTCCATCTGTGAACATCAAGAAATCACTCTTTGGAGGATACTGTGCAATCTTGAGACCCCTCTTAAGTCAGGGTGTTGATTAAGTATTTGCTGGGGACTTGTGACTGGAATTTTTCCTTTAGAGCAGATGAAAAGATTGTTATGTGAAAGACTGCTGCAGGTTACTGTCTCTGCCTGCTTTTGGGGAGGGTGGAGGTACTCCAAGTGGTGATTTGAAAACAAAATCTTCGTGTTTTTCCCCCCATTGTTATTCTTTTTTACTAACTTGTTTACATGAAGCATTAGAGACATTGTTTTAAAAAAAGAAAATACAGACTTTTTTTTGTTGGAAGGGGGAACACATGGACAGTGGTAGCAAAAAAATAGTAAGGTGTGTAATTAGCTGTTGTACATAGAAAGCCATCGGGGTTTTTAATGATAAAAAAATCTGGTATATTGGTTTGTTCAGCAAATATTTATTACGTAGGTACTAGGCATAGGCATTCTGCCAGGCTCTGGCATTAGCATGATGGGTAGAGTGGATATGGCTTCTACCTTCATGGAGTGAAGAAAATCAACAGTCATATGTAGTGCCACATTGACTCTTCCCTGAGGAAACTGCTTGCTTTATTTTTTGCTTTCTGGAGCTAGACGAAAGTATTGGCTAGGTGTGATGTGTGGAATGTATGTATGTGTATATGTTTTTGATTATTTTACAACTACACACACACACACACACACACACACACACACACACCACGCTTCACACATGCATACTGATTTTCTTCTGTACTGCTAAATATAAAATGAGATAGCCATTCTTCTTTAATCCTTACAGCTTTATGGGGGCAGATGTGTTTTCCCCTTTTCATGAGTGTGAAAGGGTCTTAAAAGTAGCTCTTCCTGTGTATGAAAAGAGATTGGGAGTTTAATAATGATCAAAAAAGCCAGCTACTGGAACCAACTCTAGTTGCTTTAAATAAAAGAAATTTATTAGAATACTATGTTGTTTGCAGTGATCATGTAGGACTAGAAAGCCTATCTGGGGGCTGCTTAGCCAGAAACAGTGATTACCATTGTGCCACAAAACTGGGCCAGAGAGGAGGTCATTGCCAACTATGGAAAGATACTCAGATATTGAAGTTTATACCTTGAGATATACTGGCCTCACATTTTCAGTTCTGTAGTAGTTGCTATTTTTTTTTGCAAACTTCCTTTTAATGCATGTCTCCTTCCTTGGAACATTAGCCTCCAATTTAAAATCTGAGCCCCTCTTTGTCATTGGTAGAGACTATTTTATATGTCCATAGCCTAGCTACAAGGCATCTGGGAAGGAATACCCACTTGTAGGAGCACCCACTAGAGCAGGTCAAAGGCTCTGTGAACCCTCAAGACATAGGGAGAGAATTTCTCAGTCTCAGATACTAGGCAGCTTAACAAGGCGAACCTGTCATTGAGGCACATACCTACAGTCCTACCACTTTGGAGGCTGGGGCTGGAGGATCATCATTTAAGGACAGCCTGATTACCTAGCGAGACCCTGTCTCAGAAAACAGTGAAATGAAATAAAACAAGATAACTCTTCACCGATGAACTGGCTTACTAATGGTCTCGTGTCGCCCACTGAAAATGACAGAACTGGGACATTTGTTCCGTAATATCTAGAATCTAGGCTCTAATTTTCCTACTTGCTGTGTATTCTTACAAGGAAATTAGCTTCCACCCTGGCTTTTCTCTCAGTTTCTGGAAACACTTTTCACTTTCTTCTCTTTGTAATTTGGCTCAGGCCTCTTCCTCTGTTTCTGTCACTTTTTATCCTGTTTTGTGATGTTGAAATTCTATTCCAGTTTTTAGGCTTGCTGGAGACCTCTCCTGTGAAACTTTCCTCAATTTCCTGGACTTAATGGTTCTCTCCATTTCCACTGCATTCTTATTTTTCTATGGCACCATTTATGTCCTTTTGTATTACTTAACTGTGATAACTTTGGGGACACGGAAGCTGTCTTATTTGTATTTGTATTTCAGACTTTGTGTAGTGGTGCAGTGTTTTTTGCCTGTGGAGTAAATCTGTTTAAGATCTAGAGAGTTTGTGGGATGTCAAGGTCTTGAACTGAATACACTGAATTCATTCTTAATGGCTATGCCCAATAATCTCTGAACCCTTTTCATGTAGGCCTACTTAAGATTCTTTTTAATCATTTTAATGACACTCAAGATTTTATGACTGTCATCAAGTATCTGCATTCTTTAATTTTTGCTTACTGCCTTTCTGAAAATATATTTAAAAGTCAGGTGTGAATATCAAACAATAGACTGAGATGCTACAGAGATTCCATTTCCAGAAAGCTAGGGAGAAAACAAGATCTGTAATTACACTTTACCTTTATGATATAGTTTTCAACAGTTTATTGCCAACATTGTGTACACATTCTTTAGATCTTATTTTCTGATTCAGTCAGACACTTAGTCAAACAGCTTAATGTCACAAGTGTTCCAGCATGGATGTTTTTAGGATGCCTCTTATCAATGTCTCCTTTTCTGTGATTACTCCTCTTAATAAATCAATCAGTATCAAATAAAATAAAACACTTAATTTCACAGACATATGTGACAGTCATGCTGAGCCTAAACTCATGGCTGCCAGGCATTGTTGATTTGATTATTCATCATGTGTATAAAAGTCTTAATTCTGTGGATGGAGAGAGAGAGAGACAGACAGACACAGACAGAGACACAGAGGGACACAGAGAGAGAGAGATGACTAGTTTGTGATGATCCAAAGCATAGATGGTCAAAAATTGAATGAGTGAACACAAGGTCTTTTTTTTTTTTTTTTTTTTTTTTTTTTTGGTTTTTCGAGACAGGGTTTCTCTGTGTAGCTTTGCGCCTTTCCTGGAACTCACTTGGTAGCCCAGGCTGGCCTCCTACTCACAGAGATCCACCTGCCTCTGCCTCCCGAGTGCTGGGATTAAAAGTGTGTGCCACCACCGCCCGGCTAGGTCTTCTTATATTTCAATAATTTTACAAAGGGCATTTCATTCATTGTGAATTTTTACTGTAGTCCTATATTGTCATAATATCTGAGCCCTCTTTTGAAATTCCTTCAGCCAGTCTATTTCTCTGACATTCCAGGTGGTTTCTGTATACCTCCATTAGCACATATGCTATTTACCATTGTTTTAGAGCCCTTTGCTACTCATCTCCCATGTTAGATTGTATGTCTCTGAATTTAAGGACTATGTCTTTTTAATATCTGTTCTGTAGCATCTTGTACTTTGCAAAGAATAGATGCTATTTAACTCCTTTTGTTTTAATTATGGAACACCAAATAAATTGTCCTTTTATGATTCTCTGGGTTGCTCATGGCTTGTTGCTTCTGATGGAAATGTTGAATCTGATATCCATCTTTCATGTTTCTCTACATGATTTTGAGATTTTCCTTTTTTAGGGGAAGACTAGAACTCATGTGCTGCTTAGTTTTAACACAAAGTAGGATCATCTGGGAAGAGGGAACCTCAGTTGAGAAACCATCAGATTGGTCTGTAGGCAAGTCCGTGGAGGCATTTTCTTGATTGATTATTACTGTGGGAGGGCCCAGTCCACTGTGGGAGGTACCAACCCTGGGTAGGTGGTCCTGGGAGATGAGATATAAGGACGGTAGTTGATTGTGGTTTTGAGAGGAAATCAATAAGCAGCATTCCTTTATTTTTTTTCTGTTCCTGACTGAAGGTTCCTTCCCTGACTTAATATGAAATTAAAATAAATAAATAAATGAATAAATAAATAAATAAATAAGTAAATAACTAAACAAACCCTTTCTTCCTGAAGTTGCTCATGGTTAGTGGTTTTATTATTATTATTATTATTGCTACTATTATTATTTTGGTTTTTGAGACAGGGTCTCACTGTGTAACCCTGGCTATCCTGGAACTCACTATGTAGACCAGCTGGCTGTGAACTCAGAGATCCACTTGCTCTTGCCTCCTGGGTGTTGAGATCAAAGGAGTGTGATGCCATGCCCAGCCTTGTAGTCAGTATTTTATCACAGCTACAGAGAAGTGAACAAGATAATTGGCTTTAGCTCTTTTAACTGGAAATTAGAGGAAATTTCTGGAGAGTCACAGTATCTTCATATTTGGACATGAGTGTTGTGAATTATTTTACATTCTAAAAATACTCACTTGGTTATGAGTGTCTAGAAACAATCCTTTGGTATTGAGGGAATATGGCTGGTAATTTTATAACATCTCATATACTTGGTTTTGTTTTTCAGCTGTGTCAGATTCAGGGAGTTTTGTAGCTTCTCGAGCTCGTCGAGAAAGAAAATCGAAGAAAGGACGCCAAGAAGCTTTAGAGAGACTGAAAAAGGCTAAAGCTGGTGAGAAGTATAAATATGAAGTAAGTAATGTTTTAATCCTGTCTTATTTAATTTACAGCCTGCAGGCAGTTCTGTGTCACCTTCACCTTGTTAGAAATATTAATATATTTAAAATATTTTTTCAGAGTAGGGAGGCCAAAGGTACAATCTAGGACCTCTTACATGCTGGGTAAGCATTCTACCACTGAGCTGCATTCCTAGACCTTTTTTCACTTTGTGTTTTGAGATTGGAGCTTACTTAAATGGCTCATGGTGGTCTTGAATTTGTAATCTTTTTTTTTTTTTCCTGTTTTGGTTTTTCTAGACAGGGTTACAGGGTTTCTCTGTGTAATAGTCCTGGCTGTCCTAGAACTCGGTTTGTAGCCCAGACTGGCCTCGAACTCAACAGAGATCTACCTGCCTCCGCTTCCCAAGTGCTGACTAAAGGTGTCCTGCTGCCCAACATTGAATTTGTAATCCTAATGCCTTAAAGTTTTCCTAGTAGGTAGAATTATGGGCCTGTATCACTAGGCCTGACTTATGATTCTTACAACATAATATTTAACATATGTGGCATGAGGTAGAGTTACAGATTATGGAGAGTACTAGACCCTTTAAAGTTGTCGTCTGGAGCTTTGTATGCCATTTTAAATGAAAGTAGTTGCACGTGTTTTCCCCTTATTTAGCATACTGCATGTCCCTTTGCTTAAGGGAAATGAGAAGTGTTTTTGCTTTTTTTTTTTTTTTTTTTTTTTTGGCTTTTTCGAGACAGGGTTTCTCTGTGTAGCATTGCGCCTTTCCTGGAACTCACTTTGGAGACCAGGCTGGCCTCGAACTCACAAAGATCCGCCTGCCTCTGCCTCCCGAGTGCTGGGATTAAAGGTGTGCGCCACCATCGCCCGATGTTTTTACTTTTAATGACATTAAGTAGTATAGCTAAGCACTTTCTCAGAATTGTTCTTAAGCTCATTTGCTATGGGGTTCGGCATTGGAAATTTGGGCCTTATTTCTTTTTGTTGGTAAGATTGAATGGGATACTCTTTACTGTTTTTTTAAAAAAACCATTTTTTATGGCCTGTAGGTCAAAATCAGAACCCATAACATTGTCTAGCCTCACCTTCCACACTCTTGAGTATCTTAACTGCCAAAGGTAGGAAGAGATTAATAAATACTAGAAGATAATAGCAACTAATATACTTTCTGAGTTAACATACATTTGAAGTGCTTTTACCAATATGCTTTTCATTAAATCTTCCCACTGATCATATGAAATAGATGTTATGATTAACAACACTTTTCAGGTGAAGTAACATGGCACAGGAAGGTTAGTGAGATCCTAGTGGAAGAGTCTTTATTTGAACCTAGGTGAGCTGGCTTGGGGATATTCGCATTTAATTCTGGCCTGCATTGTATTGGGGGATTAGGAAAATAGAAAGGATTTTGCCATTTGATACCATTCAAGTTAAGTGAGGCTGTAAGATCATAAAGAGTTGCTAAAAGGATTACTCTGAAGCAGGAGTAAATTTTTTTGTTTTTGAGACAGGGTTTCTCTGTGTAGCTTTGGTTGGAACTCACTCTGTAGACCAGGCTGGCCTCAAATGCACAGAGGTCTTCCTGCCTCTGCTTCTTCAGTGCTGGGATTAAAGGTGGGTGCCACCACTGCCTTGTGAGTAAAGCATTTTTTTAATATAGGAATTTCTATAAAGGAGTTCTCTGTGGCATTTCAGATGTTGGTGTTAGGTGGCTGAATCACTTTATACATGGTACTATTAATTGTATAGTTCTAAAAAGAGTTTGTGCTGGTCAGTAGCAGTGTGCTTTTTAAAGATAGTCTACTGGACTTGGGATATGGCTTAGTGGTAGAGGACTTGTCTAACGAGCAAAAAAGCCCTGTGTTTATCCTCAGTAACACACATGCAGAAGACAGAATAAAAGTTTCCTTGTGTCTTTTAAAAATACATTTTTATTTATGTATATGTGTGTGTCTGCCTATGTGTTTGCACATGGGCGTGCAGGTGCCCCTGGAGGCCAGAAGAAGGTGTTTGATCTCTTGGAGCTGGAGTTATAGGTGGTTCTGAACCATCTCATTTGGTGCTGGGAACTGAACTCAGATCCTCTTAAGCACAGATCCCTCTCTCTTTACCCCCATCTTGCAGTTATTCTTTATAGTAGCTGTTAACTACTAGGCTCTCAAGGCTGTGTTCAAGTTTTTTCCTAAGATCTTAGCTTTTCTGGTATATTTGGTATGTTTCCCCTTTAAAAAGGCAGACTCCTAATGAGGGGGCAGTTTTTTTTCCAGGACAGGGTTTCTCTGTGTAACACCTCTGGCTATCCTGGAACTTGCTTTGTAGACCAGGCTGGCCTCGAACTCACAGAGAGATCTGCCTGCCTCTGCCTCCCGAGTGCTGGGATTAAAGGCGTGTACCACCATCGACTAGCCAGGAGGGGACAATTTTAAATGAGGTCTGCCATATTCTCAATCTGGCAGGTCAGTGGCATGTCACTATGGATAGCTACAGCAATGGTGTGCATCTGTGCATTTATTGCTTTAACTGTGCAGAAGTGGTCCTGATACTTTCATATTCATGGGCCAATGTGATTTGAGAATTTACTGCTTTCACTGGACTTCCCACTTAGGTCCCCATTTACTTCCAAGGCCTCACTTTCAGGGAGGATTAGTGGTAAGACAAACAGATCACTCAAAAACCATTTCTTCTTTGCCTACTGAATATAGAGCAAATTTGTTTTGCACATTTTTGGAGGGCATAGTAAGGTATTTCCTTTGAATTTTATTTAGTTAATTGAACCGTTACTAAAATTAGTGTCTTTGTAGGGCATTTGTCAGTTAGTGGTGAATAGTTGCACTATGCCTTATGCATTTGTTAAGTATAGGAAAAACTAGTCTAGAAATTATGTGAACAATCCCCAAAGCAGCTAATGAAGAATTGGCTATAATTCAGTTTGTTTTTTATGGAGTAGATGAGTAATTGATGGTGTGACAAGTGTATTATGCTAATGGAATCATTTAATATCTTATGTTAACACCCACCTAAAAGGAATACTAAGTTAATTGATGTCTATTTAAGGAAAACCCTGCAGTGGTGTTGAATGTCAGAACTCATGATTTGGTTGCAGCTACTCCATCAGGCTGCCATTCCAGTTTCAATTTGACAATTTTTTTTCATCAGAATTGTTTAACACTTTCACTCCATTTGAAGCTTTTCCATAAACTTTGTAATGGCAGGTTGAGGACCTCACAAGTGTTTATGAAGAAGTTGATGAAGAGCAGTATTCGAAACTGGTTCAGGCACGTCAGGATGATGACTGGATCGTGGATGACGGTATGTGGGAGGAAATTGCCTGCTCGGCACTGTTCTAGTTACTTCTTGATTGTCATGTGGGGCAGTTGCTATGCCTGAGGAGATGTGAGGCATTTTCATTAGTTATCTTTCTCTTTGCTGTGATAAAATAATTGATGAAATCAACTTAAGGATGGCAAGGCTTATTTAGGTCACAGTCTGAGGCTCTAGTCCATCATCATTGGGAAGGCAGGAGTGACATTTTATCTGCAGTCAGTAAGTAGAGAGAGAGGAATGTTTTGTACTCTGTTTGCTTTCTTCTATTTAAGTCCAGGGTATCTATGGAATGGTGCTGCCCACCTTAGTTAACCTTAATCTAGAGAACCTCCCAGAGGCTTATCTATTAGGTGTTTCTGGATCCTGTCAGTTTGGTTGACAGTCAATATATGGTGTCACAGCATTGCTACATATTTTTTGTTTAGATTTTCCTTAGTTTTTGAAGATGAAGAAGCATAAAAATAGGAAGTTGATTTAAGAACCCTTTAGAAAATAATAGGCACATACCTAAGAATAAATCCCCTAGAACATGACCATGTACGAATTAAGAGGGAATGTAGATGAATTTCTAAATGTTCTTATTAAATAAAAAACACTGAGCCAGTTATAGGGGTTAAAGCCTGAGAGAGAACAGAGGAATACGAACAGCCACAAGCTAACCTCACCTCATCAATACCTCAGCTTCCAAATGCGAGTGACTTCATGTCTACCCACGCCTATATGCCTTGCTGTTCTGCCATCTGATTTGCTCTCTGTCCAGCTGCATCATTTCCTCTTCCTGCCCAGCTCTGTCACTTCTTGTCTGTCTGTACAGACCTCCAGACTTCCATTGTTAACTAGTGTTGGAATTCAAGGCGTGTGCCACCACACCTGGCTCTGTTTGCAGTGTAGCCTTGAACTCACAGAGATCCAGACTTGCCTGCCAAGTGATAGGATTAAAGGCATGTGCTTCCATTGCCTGACTTTTGTGTTTACTTATAATGGCTGGCTTATTCCTCTGATCTCCAGGCAAGCTTTATTTATTAAAGCACAGATAAAATATCACCACAAGGGAATGCTTGAGTCACTGGATTCAGTTATCAGTGTCCTCTAAAAAGAGGAATAGTGAGGAACTACCAATCTGTGGATCCAACACACAGTTCCATAGCCTGTGGAATTAAGGGATACACTTCAGGTTCTGCCTTTTCCACTTTCCATCTAGCCTTGGGTAAGTCAGTTAATATCACCTAAGCCACAAGTTTTCTGGAGATAAGAGACCAACTTCCAGAGTTGCTGTGAAGAGTACAGCAGGCTGTAAGTGTGAGATGTAATTTGAGCCATAGAAAGCACCTTGTTCTTGTATAAACCTCAGTGGTTTCTGGGTTCTTTTCTTTTCTTTCTTTCTTTTTTTTTTTTTTCGAGACAGGGTTTCTCTGTGTAGCTTTGCGCCTTTCCTGGAACTCACTCTGTAGCCCAGGCTGGCCTCGAACTCACAGAGATCCGCCTGCCTCTGCCTCCCGAGTGCTGGGATTAAAGGAGTGTGCCACCACTGCCCTTCTTTTCTTTTCTTTCTTTTTTTTTTTTTTTTTTGGTTTTTCGAGACAGGGTTTCTCTGTGTAGCTTTGCGCCTTTCCTGGGACTCACTTGGTAGTCCAGGCTGGCCTCGAACTCACAGAGATCCACCTGGCTCTGCCTCCCGAGTGCTGGGATTAAAGGCGTGCACCACCACCACCGGCCGGCTCTTTTCTTTTCTTTTCTTTTCTTTTCTTTTCTTTTCTTTTCTTTTCTTTTCTTTTCTTTTCTTTTCTTTTCTTTTCTTTTCTTTTTTCTTTTCTCTTCTCTTCTCTTCTCTTCTCTTTTTTCTTTTCTTTTCTTTTCTTTTCTTTTCTTTTCTTTTCTTTTCTTTTCTTTTCTTCTCTTTTCTTTTCTTCCCTTCCCCCCTCTCTCTTCCTCTTTCTTTTTCAGAGGTAGTGTTTCTCTGTAGCCCTGGCTGTCCTGAAACTAGCTCTGTAGACCAGGCTGGCCTTGAACTCAGAGATCTACCTGCCTCTGCTTCCTGAGTGCTGGGATTAAAGGTGTGCACCACCACCACCACCACCACCACCACCACCACCACCCGGCATAGGTTCTGATTTCTTAGCATGAGAATTTTGGCCAGAGAAATGAGATGAAGACTATGTCTGACTCCTATTTCTGTAATTGGGGTCGACTATGTGGCTAGTCTTCCCTTGGAAATTAGGATACCTTCCAGCGCTTGTGGTATTTCCTTTTCTTTGGTAGAGCAAAATGGCTATAAAGCAGCCTTCTGTGGCAAAGTTTTTGATCCTGTGGATCAGATCAATTCTCGAGCTCACCTAGCTAGATATGCTATATATCTTTAGGGTTTGACTCTTAAATCTGCTGGGTGGATGCTGCTATATCTTTTTTTAATACCCATTTGAACAGAATTCTACCAAACTTAAATTGGAACAGACCAGAAAAAGTGAGTCGGTAAGTATTTGGGTTTTGAATTTTTGAGTCATGAGTAAAATACTATTGTTCACTTGTTTTTTGTTACTTTGAGGCAGGCTTTCTTTTACTCTGTAGCTCTGGTTGTCCTCTAGCTCCTTTTGTAACTGGTCTCAAGCTTGCAATCTTCCCGCCTTAGTTTCCTGAGTCCTGAGATTACAGAGATGCACCACCATGCCCAGCTTTTGGCCACTTTCAGAAACTTGATTCCAATATGAAATTTTATTTTTTCAGATGGTACAGGCTATGTGGAAGATGGCCGGGAGATTTTTGACGATGACCTTGAGGATGATGCACTTGACACCTCTGGGAAAGGTACCTCCATTTTGTTTTGAAAAATGTCATTTTGAGATTTGAAGAATTGCCTAGAATTTGGAGTGACTTGGTGTTCTGATACAGTCTGCCTTTGAGAGTATGTTCTAATAGACAGACAGTTGGGTAGAAAAATTATATGTAAGAAGCAAAAATTCCAGCAGGAAATAAAAAGTATTATGTTCCTGTTAGACTTTGATCTTGTACTTATTTTAAAATTTTCAGTTCTTTAGTAATTTTAGAATTGCAGATTTCGAGGGATGCAATAATAAGTAATGTCTTTTAATTCCTACCGGTGATGTACTTAGATTAGCTCTTTAATAATTGTATAGTAGAAAAAAAGGTTTATGTCCCAAGATATTTATGAAGGCAGCCGGACACAAAACTGTAAACTTCCTTGAAACATGATGCATTTGTTGTAGTTGTTAACTTGATAGTGTGGTAACCAGTAGTAAATTTAGTAGATGATAACATCACGTAGGTGTGTGAAAAGTGACGGAGCCTGCTGGGGAATAATTTGCTTTAATTGAAATTTTGAATGGTATAACCCTCATTTTGGATTAACATTTTATACATTTGCTTCCTTTTCCTTTTCCTAACCACATGTGCAGGGACTTTAGGGTGAGTTTTTTGAACTTAAGCAGTGATTTCCTAAGAGTAAGGATGCTTGTCTGTTTAACCATAGCACTGTTTTCATGGTATTTACCTAACATGTTGTCTATAGGAAAAAATTTCTATTTTTTATTCTAATTATTTATTTTATATTATATACAAATTTTATTCTAATTGTTATTGGTAATAAGTTCGATTTCTTGGTTAGGATGATAATTAGCGCAGAAATATCTTTTATAATTAAATGCATTTATTGACATATTTATTTGTTGTGTGTGTGAGAGACAAAGGGACGGAGGGAGAGGGCATAATAGTGCACTGGCATGTCTGTGCCGCAGTGTGCGTGTGGAGGTCAGGACGTTTGGAGTTAGTTCTCTCCTTCCTCCTTGCTTGGAGGCAGGCTCTCTCATTCTGTCGATTCCCGCTGTGAACTGCAGGCTAGCTCAACCCCAGCGTAGCTGATCCGCCTATCTTAGCCTCTCATTTGGCTGTAGGAGTGCTGCAATTATAGATGCATGCTACTCCACCCCAGATTTTTTAAAACCTGGCTTCGGGGGACTGAGCTCAGGGTGTCAGGCTTGCTCAAGGAAATGATGAGTCATTTCCTTGGCTCCCATAAATTTTTTTAAGATGCAAAGTTTACTTTAGTTTTTAATGTCTCTTTACTCTTTGGTCTTATTTTGTGTTGAACAGCTGTACCTCCCTTCTTCCCATTCTTTCTGTCTTTCATGATGTCAAAACTTTTTTTCTTTTTTTTTTTTTTTTTTTTTTTTTTTTGGTTTTTCGAGACAAGGTTTCTCTGTGTAGCTTTGCGCCTTTCCTAGAACTCATTCTGCCCAGGCTGGCCTCGAACTCACAGAGATCCACCTGCCTCTGCCTCCTGAGTGCTGGGGTTAAAGGCATGCGCTGCCGCCGCCGCCGCCGCCCAGCGATGTCAAAACTTTTAAAGGGCTACTTGTTTAGTTGAATGTTCCAATGTCTGGGATTTTCCTGACTGCTTCTTTGTGCTTAGGTTCAGGTTAGATATTTTGGCAGCAGTAAAATGTATTTCAGAATCAATGTGGCAACATCTACAGCATGAATGGAATAGAGACCTTCCCATTGACCAGATGTCATTCATTCCATTATTATTGATAATACAATATGTTTGATTTCTTAGTTAAGACGATGTCAGATTATTTGCAAAACTTCCTTTATCCCTTTTTTTTAAAAAAGATTTATTTATTTATTATGTATACAGCATGTATGACTGCAGGCCAGAAGAGGGCGCCAGATCTCATTGCAGATGGTTGTGAGCCACCATGTGGGTGCTGGCAATTGAACTCAGGACCTCTGGAAGAGCAGTCAGTGCTCTTAACCACTGAGACATCTCTCCAGCCCCCCTTTATCCCTTTGTAATTATGTAGATACAGGTTGATTTTAAGTCATGTATATTGTATATAGATGATTTCCTCACAAAACTTCACCAAATGCTTTGAGTAGCTATTGGTGATCCTCTCTCCTATTATTTTTAAATTATTCATTTAATTGCTTTGTGAGATAAGGTCTTGCCATGTTACTCAGGCTGCTATCAAACTCTTGAACTCAAGTGATCCTTTTGCCTAAGCCTCATGTGTTCATTAAGCACTGCTGGTATCACCACACCCAGCCTCTCTGTTCTTTTATATTATGACATCAAAACTGGACATTTCTAAGAAATACACTATTGAAGTTCAGTATCCATTAGCATGTTTCCTTTTGTGTCTGTTGGTTGCTGAGCACACATGTGGGTGAGTGTGCCAGTGGCCAGAAAAGACATTGGGGAATTTTCCCTTTTCACTCTTCACCTAATTCTTTTAGACAGGGTCTGAAGTCTGCTATTTTTGGCTATGCTGGCTGTACAGTGAACTCCCTGAATCTACTCATTTGCCCATCAGCACTGGGGTTACAGGCATGCAGCCACACCTGGTTATTACTAGGGTGCTGGAGATTTGAACTCAGGTCATCTTGCTTTCATAGCAAGTGGTCTTACTGAGCCATTTCCCCAGACTCTCATTTTTCCTTTTGAGGTTCACATTTGTTTGGTGGAGTCCTTTTCTGTTTGTTTGTTTGTTTGTTTTTGAGACAGGGTTTCTCTGTAGCTTTGGAGCCAGTCCTGGAACTCACTCTGTAGACTAGGCTGGCCTCAAACTCACAGAAATCCACCTGCCTCTGCCTCCCAAGTGCTGGGATTAAAGGTATGCACCACCACTGCCTGGTGGTGGGTAGTGGAGTCCTTTTAATCATCCTTTTGACAGGATCCTACCAGTCTTAGAACACTGACCAGCTTTTAGGGCAAAGATGTTTCAGTACTTATCATGTACACTTCTATCATAAACCTGGACTTGGCTGTTTATCCCTAGAATTTTGACTCATTTTAAGTGGGGAATTGTATTCAGATCCGGGGAATGGAGGTACTCATTGCCACTAAAGTATAGAGATTATGCTTGAGTTATGGCAGTGCTATTATTAATTGTATCATTTTGATCTGATATTGACCTGATCCTATCACCTGTCTAGATTTTAATTTTGCCACCTGTGTAGTAGGAAGTTGGAATGGACAGGAGCATCTCAGAGAAAGGATCTATGTCCCAGTTGCTCCAGTTTTGATCACAGTAGCCAGTACAAAGAAAGTATGCAGTATTTCTTGAGTGAAGGAGCAATCATTGTGTTTCCATGATTGTATTATTCTTTCTTCTTGATTAGATATCAGTGAAGAGAAGTTTTGACATTCTAGAAAACAGATAGTCTTAGAAAGTTTTACTTCATATTTTGTACCACCACATACCTATAGCTCTTTACAGTTGCAGTATCCTTTGCCAGAAGCCAGGTAAGATCACAAGAATTTACGAAGGGAAATAGAATTCAACAATCTACTTTAAAATTTATAGAGAAGTTACAGAATTTTGGTTCGAAGTAAAAGGTCAACTGTATTTGAAAATACCTCATCATGGATTGGCTGCATATCATAGAGGTGGAAAAATATATCAACTATATCCCAGTGAAAAGAAATCAATGAGAATGCACAGTAAAACAAAGCACTAAAGAATTCCCCATCAATATTTATTTATAGTATTTTCTTCCTTTTTTCTGGGTAAATCCTACTAACCTACAGTGGTGAGATTAAAGCCTTCTCATGAAGCCTTTCTTGTTTGTTTCAAACCTCTGTTGATCTCTCTCTATTCAGTCTTAGAGCCTGAGTTTTATTTACTGGCATTTTAAACATTATTTCAAATGATGTCAATGAAAAGCTAAAGACCTTCAAGTAATTCTCTTAAAGTCTTCACAAATGTCCTACAGTTTTCACAGTTCAGGCACATGAAAAATACATTAAAAATGTTTTTATTGTTCATGACTTTTAGTAACTTTGCAATGTGTGCAGCCATTTCCACTCTCTGATTCCTTCACTTTTGGATGCAAGCCCAATACTCATTAAGCAGTCACTCCCCAATCCTTCAGTGCTTAGCAGCCATTGATCTACCTTTTATCTCTGGATTTGCTTATTCTATTAGGATATTTCATATAAATGGAATCATAACAATAATGGACCTTTTGGGTCTGACTTCTTTGTCTTAGCATAATGTTAATTTATTTCATTCATGTTATAGCATGTGCTAGAGCTTTATTTCTTTTTATGAATGAATAATATACTCTTACATGGTTATATATCACATTTTGGTATATATATATATCACATTTATATATATATATATATATATATATATATATATATATATATATCACATTTTGTTTATCTGTTCATTAGTTGATGGGCATCTGTGTTATTTCCATCTTTTGTTTATTGTCCTTACTGCAACTTTGAACATTGTGTTCAAGTTTTTGCTTGAACACTTTTATTTGTTTGGGGGGATATATATCAAGAATTTTGTGTGTTGTTTTGATTTATTTTTGTTACACAAAAGATAGTGTCTATAGATAGTTATTCTCCATGTTTTCTTTCACATAGTGAGGTACCCTGAAAAGCAGTCTAGTGTTATACATAAAGTGTGTAGAAATCTTTCCTTTGTTTTTATGTCCCTGTAGCTGCAAAGCATCATGTGGATGCTGTATGGTATAAGTATGCACTCATTACAATGAACTCCTTGGAAGAACACTTAAATCAATAATTTGTTGTTACAAATAGTACCATATCCAGTAACTCCCTGCCTTCCTCAGGGAAAATTCCTAGAAATGAGATTGCTGGCTTAGAGAGTAAGTGTACATGGAAACTTTTTTAATTATCTTAAAAGTTTTTTTTTAAAGATTTATTTATTTTAAGTGTATATGAGTAGTTTGTCTGCATGTGTGTATGTGTACCACGTGCATGCCTGATGCTCATGGAGGTCAGGAGCAGGCATCACATCCCCTGGAACTTTAACTGGAGTTATGGATTCTTGTGAACCACCATGTGGGTGCTGGGAACTGAACTGGGTCTTCTGTAAGAGCAACAAGTGTTCTTAACTTCTAAATCATCTTTCTAGCCCCTATTTTTATTTTCATTTTCAAAGTTTGTTCGTGTTTTATCTACATGTATGTCCACATCAAATGCACGCCTGGTACCCACAGAGGCCAGAAGAGGTCATGAGATCCCCTGGAACTAGAGTTATACAGGTGATTGTGATCATGTAGGTACTGGGAATTGAACTTGGGTCCTTTGGAAGAACAGCCAGTACCCTTAACCCATTTCTCTTTTTTAAAAAAAATATTTTTATTTTATGTTCATGGTGTTCTACCTGTACATATGTCTGTGTGAAGGTGTCAGAAATTCTGGAACTGGAGTTACAGACAGGTGTGAGCTGCCATGTGGGTGCTGCCTTAACCCATCTCTTAAGCCCTGGTTTTTTTTTTTTTGGTTGTTGTTTGTTTTTTTTACTTAGGGGCTTATTTAGCACAGGTTATTTTTGAACTCAAGCTCCTCCTGTCTTAGCTTCTTGAGTCCTCCTGTCTCAGCTTGTTGAATACTAGGATCACAACCCTGAGCCACTATGCCCAATTATGTTCTTTGTAGGAATTATACATTTTCATAAACAGTGTACAAGTGTCTGTTTCCCCCAAATCTTGCTAACAATGTATTGTCAAATTTGAGATAGGAGGGCTTTTGCCTTGTCTTATTTTATCTTGTTTTATCCTTTTTGGCTGTCATCTCTTGGAGGTCTGCTCTTCTCTGAAGAGGAAAGGAGGGGTAGTGAATCTGGGGGAGAGGGGAGGTGGGGAGGAGCTGGGAGAAGTGGAGGGAGGGGAAACTGTGGTCAGAATGTACTGTATGAGAGAATAATCTATTTTCAATAAAAAAAAAAAAACAAACCAAATAAATAACAACAACCGAAAAAAGTACTTTGCCCCTAATTGAGGAGCTATTGGCAGTTGATGGTTGGCAGGGAGGGAGACTAGAAATCTTTGGGGGAGAATAAAGCCTGAACTTTGGTATCACACTGATGTACATATGGGCAGCATTAACTGGACTCAGTGAGTTATAGTAGAAAAGGACATGAAATTGGGAGAGAGATATGTTGGAGGGTCTCGGGGCAAGTTGGGGCAAGGGAATTGGAGGTTATATGTCATTAAGATATATTGTATATATGTCTGAAAATTTCAGCCAGGTGTGGTGGTGTACACCTTTAATCCCACCACTGGGAGGACAGAGGCATGCAGCTCTTTGAGTTCCAGAGTTTCAGGCTAGCCTGGTTTATAGAATGAGTTCCAGGACAGCCAGGGTTACACAGAGAAACTGTCTTAAAAAACCAAAAAGAAATAAAGAAAATTTCAAAAAAAAATTATTAAAAATTTTGAGCACCTCCAAAAATACCGTGTTACTTTATTTTTAAATTTGTCATTTTGGTGTTAATACTGATTTACTGCTTTACAAATGGTTAGTCAACATGGCTTATTGAAAACTCAAGTAATGTGAGTTGCCAACTTTATTATACAGTACATTTTCATAAGTAGTTGGGTTGTTCTCTAGACTTTTCCTTTTAGGAAGCAGAGTAGAAGGTTATTAAAAGATATTTTTAATAGAATTAAGAATGGATTATTAGAAAGCGAGGTACTTGGAAAGAGTGAGACATAAGAGTGTTTATAGGCTTCTTATAGGAGTGTCACACCTTTCTTTAGACTTTTTTTTGTTTTTTTGAGATGGTTTCTCTGTGTAGTCCTGGCTGTCCTGGAACTCACTATATAGTCCAGGCTGGCCCCAAATTTGCAGAGATCCTCCTGCCTCTGCCTCCTGAGTGCTAGGATTAAAGATGTGCACCACCACCACTACCCGGCTTCTTTAGACTTTTTTTTTTTTTAAGATTTATTTATTTATTATGTATACAGCATGTATGACTGCAGGCCAGAAGAGGGCACCAGATGTCATTACAGATGGTTGTGAGCCACCATGTGGTTGCTGGGAATTGAACTCAGGACTTCTGGAAGAGCAGTCAGTGCTCTTAACCTCTGAGCTATCTCTCCAGCCCTTCTTTAGACTTTTTTATATCATCTAGTCTGTGTATACTGCTACTGTACTGTTTTAATTAGTCATTCCTGTTTCTTTTTAGATTTATATATGTATTTTTGAATGAGTCAGAAAGTGATATTAAAATGGACAGTATTAGGAAAGTTCATAGGTGATTTAGTCATGCCCACAAGGGAAGACAGAAGTTTTCTTTGAATGAGCAAGTATGCTTGTGCCACTCAGTTTTGATACAGCATAGAGCATGTGTCCAGCTGCTATTGGTTCCAGATTAGTTTTCTCTTAGTTTTCTGGGAAGCAAGACAGCAAGCTATCCCCTTTTCAAAAGCTTTGCATTCCTACTGACAACTACTCACCTAACTCCCCACACTTAACTCATTATATTTCATTGCTTTTTGTAATTCAGTCTTGAGTTTTCTTCAGTTTGTCTCATTGAAAAGATTCATTCATGTGTACCTTATGCAGAATTTCCCAATTTTGTATTTTGAATTCTTAATTTATTTTCTTCTTAAGTTCTCATATACAGACAATGAGTGATTGTGACTAGGCTTTGGTTTCCACCCAGTGCATGTTTCTGAATACTCTCTATTTCAATAGGAAGTGATGGCAAAGCACACAGAAAGGACAGGAAGGATGTAAAGAAACCTTCAGTGACAAAACCAAACAATATCAAGGCAATGTTCATTGCTAGTGCTGGGAAGAAAACTGCAGATGTGAGTTTCATGTTTCCTTATATTGTGTCTTTTCCCTCTATGAAATGAATTTAATTTTTCATTGCTCAAATGGTATGTGTTCAATACATGTTTGAGTAGTGTTCTATGAATTGCACTTTGTAAGATGAATTTAGGTTTTATGTGAGTATAGTTACCTCAGTGGTTAGGTAACTTAGGAGAAAAAAGAAAATTGAATAGAAATGCTGAAATGACAGTATGTTTAGTTTTAGTGACAAGCAAGGAAATTATGGAGTAAAGATGAAAATAGAGGCAGGGAATATAAATTTACAAATTAAATATGCGCAGGTAATTGTTAAAATCTGAGTAGTAGATGAGAGTTAGCAGTGAAGGACTGATGGGGTTAGGTTTTTCCTTTCAGAGATGAGTGTGTGGTCTGCATGAAAAAGTTCAACCCAGAGCATTCTCATTTGAGCTTTCTTTACATTTTTATATACTATACAGAAAACAGTGGACTTGTCCAAGGATGATCTGCTGGGTGACATTCTACAGGATCTGAACACCGAGGTAAGTGAATTTCCTGTAGTTGTAAGCTGTGCAGGGTCATAGACTGAAAAAACAGACAGACTATCACTAAAAAGACAAGTGCCAGGATGCCACCATGCATGCACACACAGAATCTTCCCGCCCTACATACAAAAAGAAAACAAAAGCCCTCAAATTATTTTCTTCTCACTCTTTTAGGTGAGGAGTTTCCAACTGTTACTGCTCTAGGATTATGTAGATGGGCTGTGTGGGTGTGTGTTGGAAGTAGTAAGAATATACCCAGGAGTTGGTTCTGTGAATGTTCATTGCTTATATTCAGTTACTATAGTGTATGTTCCATAAATAGATTGAAGCCTGTCAATCTGCACACTTGGGCATGAGAGCCCCTTTCTGAATTCTGAGTGGGAGTGAAGGAAGAGTAAGTGAGCTGTCTTTGATAGCACTCAAACGGGCTCTGTTATACTGTGAATTCTGAGATTTGGCCATATCTCATAAAGACTAAGCTTTTGTTTAGAGGTGTACTTCTTTCTAAGTAACTACTGATTAATTGACGAATACCAACACTATGTAGTTCTATTTTGCTGGATGTTAAATGTAATACCTGAAAGGGTAGGTGAAGAGAGTATGTTAAATTCTTGAAAGAAAAAATAATTAGGAATGGATTAAATATTTATTCTGGTTTTCTAGTGATTTCTGTAGTATTGTTGCTATAGTAACTGCAGTACATGAGCATGGATCCTGTCTGGGGGGGGGGCAGGTAAGGAAAATGCTTTACTTATTGGGCATAAGTAAAAAAATGTACTTTTTCTATTATGTGGTAAACCAGGCACGACAGTGAAATGCCTGTCTTCCTCTTTCTTTTAGATACCTCAAATAGCTCCACCACCTGTATTGATACCAAAGAAAAAAAGATCCACTGGAGCTTTGCTCAATCCTTTCTCAGTGCACACCTCTAAGGTAAAGTCAGTAGAAACATCCTCCTTCTTGATTTATTGTTCTGCTTTAAATTAGTTTTATTTGCCTGTATGAAGGAGATGATCATTTTGAATTTGTTTTGTTTCTTTTAAATTAGAATTGCTATTCAATGCATAGTTTCATGTGTTTCAAAAATAGCATGTGTCTGCTTTTTTCATAGTAAATTTTGTAGTAACTAGTACATGTTTATTATAGGTATTACAACTGTGTTAAATGCAATAATTTTCTTCCTGGAAACAAGTATTTTTTGTGTAAATCCAGGTAACAGTAAAATAATTGAAGCCATTACATTAATAATACACAAAATCTTTTTATAAGTGGGAACTGTCATTATCTTTGGTCAGGGTAGGACAGTTGCATATTTTTAGTATGCAGTTCTGACTGACTAAACACTTAAAAACATTTACAGGCAATTCCTTCAGGAAAACCTGCTTCCCCTGTCCTCAGGAAGGAGCCTCTGTTAACTCCCATTCCTCTGAAATGTACTGAATTTGCTGGTAAGTCTCATGTCAGGCAAAAGTGCAAGTTGTTGAGCAATAACAGCCACACATAGAGGCTTGGTGATATAGGGGTGGAGGTAATTTTGAAGGTGGCACATCTAATCATGAAAGGTTGAATTTATAGTAGTAAAAATTAAAAGCATCCAATATGAAGATTAAAGAGAAATACAAGTATAATGTATGAAAAGGCTGTTATTTCAATGTTGAGTAAGCTTTGTGCCCCTTGGTACTAGCATGTGGTGGGAATATGTGGTGATGTTTCCAGGAGAGCTGGCCCAGCCAGAGTGTCCAGAAGATGAGCAGGAGTCAGGGATAATGGAGTTTGAAGATGGTGACTTTGATGAGCCCATGGAAGCTGAGGTAGATGGGGAGCCTCTGACTGCCAAGACTTGGGACCAAGAGAGTGAGCCAGTAGAGAGGGTGAAACATGAGACAGATCCTAACAAAGGGACCACGTCTTTCTTGTAAGTGCATTTTATGATTTTTCAGAAAAATAGTACTCTGATTATTCTGTTGGATTTTATAAAGTTTTTGAAAATGTGCTTTCTACAGAGAAAGTTTTGTCCCAGATGTCTCTTGTTGGGACATGGACCAGGAGGATGAAAACAGTTTCTTAGCTCAGGAAGTCCAAGTGGATTCCAATCATCTTCCATTGGTAAAAGGGGCAGATGATGAACAAGTGTTTCAATTTTATTGGCTGGATGCTTATGAAGATCCGTACAATCAACCAGGTAATCATACCTAAGGTAATCTTAGACTTATTACAGAGTGTAGTGCCTTTTCCTTTAAATACCTTAGTGATTCTGATTGGCTTTGTTTTTCTAATAAAATTAGATAGTAAATTGTCTCTTTTAAATTAATTATTTTTTAAAAAACTATAATTTTAAAATAAAAATATTATTTTGTTTTTTGAGAAAGGGTCTCTATTATGTAGCTTTAGCTGTCTTGGAACTTGATATGTAGACCAGTCTGGTCTTTAACTCACAAGATCCACCTGGCTCTGCCTCCTCTGTGCTGGGATTAAAGGCATGTGCAACCACGCCTGGCCTAATTTGGATTTTTATACAACAGAGAACATTCATTGTGTGCTAGACACTGAGGTTGAGTGAGTAAGCTGGTCAAATTCCTTATATAGAAGCTTATATTCTAAGTGGGGTGAGAGTGGATGATAGTTGGAGGGTGACCAATTGACTCTTTCTTAAGAATTGAATCCTACAGGACAGCATGGTCTCTGGAATCAACTAAGCAGGGTTCATAGGGGCTTACAGAGACTGAAGTGGCAATCACAGCCTGCATGGGTTTGTGCTAGGTTGTCTGCATATACATTATGGTTGTTGGCTTGGTGTTTTAGGGGGACTCCTAACTGTGGGAGTGGGAGTATTTCTGACTTATAGGTGGAATTTCTCTGTATCCTGGCAGCCACTCCCAAATAACCACTCAGAAACTTATTATTAATTATAAATGCTTGGCCGATCACTTAGGCTTGTTTTTTTTTTTAGTTATCTTTTATAACTTAAATTAACCCTTTTCTATTAATCTATGTGCTGCCCTAAGGCTTGTTTACCTCATTTATGCATTTCCCATGTTTCTTCCACATCTGGCTTGCAACTCTCGTGACTCCCTGACTCTGCCCTTTCTTCTTCCCAGCATTCTCTCTGCCCCCAAAATCCTGCCTAACTATTGGCCAATCAGGTTTTTATTAACAACAAGAGCAACACATCTTCACAGTATACAGAAGGATTATTCCACAGCACTGACTCTTTTGCCTGCTCTTAGGACCCTTTTCCTTCTACTGGGTTGCCTTGCCCAGCCTTGATGTGAGGGTTTGTGCCTGGTTTTTTGTATCTTGTGCCATGTTCGGTTGATGTCCCTGGGAGGCCTGCTCCTTTCTGCAGGGAGATGGGGGAACTGAATCTGGGGAGAAGGGAGGTGGGGGGAATGACTGAGAAGAGTGGAGGGGGGGAAGCTGCGGTAAGAATGTATATATGAGAGAAGAATAAATAAAAAATAAAAAAGAATTGAACCCTGGATTGAGATGAGGCACTTATCAAGCTAAGGTAAAGGCACTTTAGTTTAAGGAACCAGTAAGTGCAAAGACCTAAAAGAGGGAGGAGGCTAAGGAGGCCTGTGTGGTTGTAATACCATTGGAAATGACAAAATTGATGCATAATGAATAATGAAGTTGATGATAAAGGCCAAAGGCTGGTATTTTAGTTACAGTTTCAATTGCTGTGATAAAGCACCATGACCAAAGGCAAGTTTAATAGGAAAGGGTTTATTTCCTCTTATAGTTTGTGGTCCATCTTCTAGGGAAGTCAGAGCAGAACTTCATGGTCTCATGAAGGGTACTGCTTACTGGCTTTTTTGCTCCTTGTGGCTTGCTTGCTAAGCCTGCTTTCTTTTCTTTTCTTTTCTTTTCTTTTCTTTTCTTTTCTTTTCTTTTCTTTTCTTTTTCTTTTTCTTTTTCTTTTCTTTTCTTTTTCTTTTTCTTTTTCTTTTTTTTCTTTTTTTTGGTTTTCCTGTGTAGTTTTGCGCCTTTCCTGGAGCTCACTTGGTAGCCCAGGCTGGCCTTGAACTCACAGAGATCTGCCTGCCTCTGCTTCCCAAGTGCTGGGATTAAAGGCGTGCACCACCACCACCGTCTGGCCCAGCCTGCTTTCTTATAGCACCTGGGAACACCAGCTCAGGAGTGCCACCGTCTCCAGTGAGCTGAAGCCCTGCACATCAATTATCAATGTCCTAAGTGCACCCAGGCTTGTCCACAGTTCAATCTTGTGGGGGCATTTTCTCAAATGAGGCTCCCTTTTTCCAAATGACTCTAGGTTGTGTCAAGTTGACAAAAAAACTAGTTAGCACAGCTAGATACTAAAGGCCTTGAAAACCTTCTCAAGTAAATATCAGTCTTACTCAATCCTGGAGAAATATCAGAAGATTTAATTGCAGTGTGTTAAAGTCTCATAATTGACTTTACATTTTAACAGGAATGCTCTGGCATGTGTGAAGAAGTGTGTGTGTGTGTGTGTGTGTGTGTGTGTGTGTGTGTGTGTGTATACACTCATGGAGGCTGAAGTGGGGTAGCAGAGAAATGTGGAAGCCCAGAAGACCAGTTAGTCCAGGGTAGAGGTGTTGGGTAATTGGAACCTGGTTGCTGGGCAGAAATAGAAAAAGTAAAGGGATTTTAACTATATTTAGACATAAAAATATTGTAGATTATATGGGGCCAGGAAATAGGAGGCAAGACTGACTCCCTGGTCATTCTTTTTTTTTTTCTTTTTTTCTTTTTTGGCTTTCTGAGACAGGGTTTCTTTGTGTAGCCCTAGCTGTCCTGGAACTAGCATTGGAGTCCAGGCTGACTGGGATTAAAGGTGTGCGTCACCACTGGGCTTCTCCCTGGTCATTTTAATGAGCTAATTCTGTGAATTCTTGACTCACAAAATGCTAGGAGTTGGTTGGTTAAAGTGGCTGCCCAACAACAGAACAAAGAAAATATTCTTTAAAAATTTGTAGGGCTGAGCATTCAGTGAGGGATGTTGCTGTTCCCTCTTACAGGGGAAAAAAATCACCTGAGGAACTCAGAACACCAATGTGATGTCAGAGTTATATTATTCCATTTTGAACACATATAACTGTCTGAGAAGGTCCTTCTTAAACTGACCAGTTGTCTTTTTTGTGGCTGTTTCTGAGTCTGTGTCTCTGCTACCAGATTGAACCTGTCTTATTCTAGTTTTTCAGGGTAACTTTTTAAGAAATTTAAAATGTACCCCCAAATGAAGTAGTGGAAATGTGTTATTTCATCTTTAGCCTCTCTGCTCATAAATAGAAGGGAAAATAACTTTTCACTTACCATGATTCATTAAATGAATCCTGGCATTTAGCCCAGAATGACTTAGCTGTGGGTATACGGACTGCATTTGAGTAGCTAGCTGGCTGCCTGTTAGCCTTGGGGTTCACACCCTCTGTATTGGTTTTTTCTTAAGACCCGTGGGAAAATTTAGTTTTGTAGACTGAAGTGTTATAGGCAGCATAAGGACCCTCTCTAAGTTGTCTACGTACAGGAAGGAGCTGGTGAAATGGCTTAACAGGTAAAGGCTACTAAGCTTGGTGACCTGAGTTCTATCCTTAGAACCTACATGGTGAAAGGAGAGAATTAACTCTTGCAGGTTGTCCTTGGACTTCTATACTCTTCCCCCAACACATAAATGTTAAAAAAAAAACCCTCAGATATTTGCATACTGACATCTGCATCCTTATATATGGTTATAACTTCTAAAATAGACTTTATAGATTTGATTAAATTAAGAGATGAGGAGAATTTCCTGTGGGCCCAGTATAGGGTAGGAATCTTAGTTAAAGGATCAGAGTCAGTATGGTCTGTCTGATTAGTATAAAATACCATATACATCTGAAATAGAATTGTCTGCATTTAGATCTCGGGATTTGTGGTGGATTCAAGTGGTAATTTCAAAGTGATTTCCTGGAGACTGCATCTAATAAAACTAAAGGGAATAACTGTATATTAGTTAAGTGAATTTGTAAGAAGGATGACTGACTTGGAGACCTGTTGTACATAAAGCTAACTGGATATTACCTAGAAAAATGTTAATGGTTCCTGGGAGGAATTGTCAGATCATTAATATACTTCCTCTTAGCAAATATTTATATGCTCTCTCAGAACCACTTAGGTAGCATGTGTCTCTATCTTAGTTTCTTAGACAGTTACAGTCAAGCTCAGAAATGGTATCTTAACCAATCCACTTTATCTAGGGCATGATTATTTGGTTATAGATTCTTGGTTTTTTTTTTTTTTTTTTTTTTTGGTTTTTTCGAGACAGGGTTTCTCTGTGTAGCTTTGCGCCTTTCCTGGAGCTCACTTGGTAGCCCAGGCTGGCCTCGAACTCACAGAGATCCGCCTGCCTCTGCCTCCCGAGTGCTGGGATTAAAGGCGTGCGCCACCACGCCCGGCTAGATTCTTGGTTTTTTAAAATTTTTATTTATTCAATGTGTCTTTCAGATCATGCATTTTGATCCCATTCATTCCCTGTCCCTTTGCATCTGCCCCTGCCCCTGTAAGCCCCCCTCCCGTAAAATAAAACAAAATTTAAGAGAAAAAAGGAAAAAGAAAAAAATCCCCATCATGGAAGCTGAGGTGTGACACAGTGAGTCACGCAGTAAACCACTTTGTCCACATATCTTTACTTGCAAGTGTTTGTTGCAAAGAGTCATTGGTCTGGTTCGAGACCTCTGGCTTCTACTATACCATCAATGCTGGGCCCTCACTGAGACTCCTCTTGGATATTCTGTTGTTGCCCTGTGTCGTGGAGATCCTGCAGCTTTGGATCTGCGGGACTGGCCCCTTCATGTGCTCCAGCAGATCATAGATGGGGTGGATGTTGGGGCAGGCCAATTCCTAACCCTGGTTCTGGGCCTGGGTAGCTGCAGGATTGGTCAGCCCACCAGTTCTCTCCTGTCCTCACCACCAGGGGGAGCTCTCCAGCATTGCCCTGGCTAGTTCCCCCTTGCAGCAAAGAGCTAGGAGCAGGGCCAGTTCTGCTTTCATGCCATCAGAGTTGGCTCTCCCCGACCTGCACTATTAGGGTCCGCTCTACTGACCTGTGTCCAGGCGTGGTGCAGGGGCCCCTCTCCTGAGTGATGCAGCTAGTGACGGGCAAGGACAGCTCTGCTGTTCTTATGACTCCAGGGCCAGCTCCTCCACCAGTCTCAGGCATTGGTGGGCAGGGGGCGGAGAGAGGGATCTCTCTTCCACCCATGCGGGAACATGTCAGATGAGTAATGCAGACAGCTCTTCTTTGCTCTCAACATCGGGGCTGGGTCACCCACACCTCCAACAGGACCAGCTTTGCTGTGTGCCTAGGGGAGGAGCAGGTACTGCTTTACTGAGTGCTGCAGCTGGCAAGGGGGAGGGTCATCTCATTAGTCTGTTGCAAGCAGTTGGGGGGGAAAAGGGAGGCATCTCCCCCACCCACACCCCTGCATGACAGACGAATAGGGGGGACAGCTCTTCCATGCTTATAACTTTAGGGCTGGTTTACCCATAGCCAACAGGGTTGGCTCTGTTGTGTTACCCAGGTGAGGGGCAGAGCCAGTTCTCTAACCTGCCACAGGTGTTGATGGGGGTGGGTGGATATAGATTCTTATCTTATCTTATCCACAGATTTTTTTGTTCCATACTGGAAACTATTTTTCGGTCATGCTGGAGATTGAATTCAGGACCTTACGTATTCTAATTCTAAGCACATGCTCTGCCACTGAGCTACATTGCATGGGATGTATTTTGCAGTAGTTTATTTTTTTGGGATCACTGCTGCTCAGGTTGACCTCAAACTTCTGAGCTCTAGAGACCCTTCTATCCCAGCTTCCCAAGTAGCTAAAACTGTAGACCTGTGTCATCTTACCTACTTTAATTCACCACTATTTTAAACAATGGGAAGAGCTGTCTCTGCTCCATAATACAAATGCTGAGGCACAAAGAAATTTCTGGTTCAGAAAAAGGCCTCAGGAATTATCTAGACTATTCACTTAGAAAACAGGTTCTGAAAGACAAAGTACCCTTGGCCCTTTCCTGCCAGAAGTCTCAGCTTCTCACTTGAAGTCCACTTTCCTCTTCTGTGGCACTTCTCAAGATGTGTCCTCTGCAGTGGCATATTTTTCTGTTTATGATGCCAATGGGTTAAATAAAATAGCTTTTAAAAGCTTTAATCTTAGGGGGTTGAACAGTTTCGTCGTGATAGTTGCTAATGATCACTAAGCTTTGGTGAAGTCAATGCTGCTAATAAGAACAGAGTATGCCTAAAGACCCTGTTATTGTTGCTCACTTTCTTCCAGATTCTAAGTCAGTCAGTTATTGCTGAATGAACCATAATTATGAAAAGAATCTTACTCTTTGCATATCAGAACATATCCTGTCTTCATTATGACTTTTTCAAGGTTGAATAATCCTGACTGCACCTGGTTTCAGCTAGTAACTTGGGGGGGGGGATGTAATCTTTGTTTACCATGATCTTTTTGTGGCAAATGAGGCATAAACAGTGTCAAATGTGTTGCATGAAGTGTGATATTAGTTTGACTGTAAAATGAGCTATTTGAATCTTTGAATCCAATATTAGGGTCTTTATTTTTTCTTTGCATGGAATTTTGTTTTTTTATCTTTAACTGTTGTGAGGATGACTTCTAATTTTCTGTGCACTTTGAATTTTTTTCTTTAAATTATCCTCAGTACCCCCTTCCCCTCTCCTTCTATTTCCCCACTTATACCCCCACCTCCTTGAAAATTATACAACTCTTGTAAGAATTTTAATCATCTACAGAAATGAAAATCCTTAGGCGGTCTTATTTCTTTCTGCTAGAATGAGTGACAAAAGAAAACACTGATGAGCTGTCTTGTGAAACTAGGGTAATTGGCCTTGTGAACAGTAACCTTTGCATGTGTCAGAATTTTCTTAGTATCTAAGATCAGCGGCTGTTTTGAGTGGCTGTGTTGATTACTCATAATTCATGGAGCCCAGGATTTTGCAAGATTTTGCTAAGTTGACCATCTCTTAAGTTGACTATCAAATCTTTGGAGTCCTTACTTGACAGCCAGTTTTCATGAATAGTGAATTGATGTCTGCAAAGCACATTTTAATGCTACACTCTATATTACCTGGTGATCTTAGAAAAACTGAAGGGACTACAAATAGGAACTAGGTGTAAATATGTGAACACATTCATTGGGCCTTTGACTTGCCCCTTTAATGTACTTGAAAGCTTTTATTTCCTATTGTTTTTCTTTTTTTTCAGGTGTGGTTTTTCTGTTTGGCAAAGTATGGATTGAATCAGCCCAAACCCATGTGAGCTGTTGTGTTATGGTGAAAAACATCGAGCGAACACTTTATTTTCTTCCCCGTGAAATGGTAAACATTAGTGATTACCTTTTAATCTCAGTAATTGTATATGACACAATTTTAATTTAAAAAGTATAGAAATGAAGCATTATTGAGCTTTTCAATTTTTTATAATAAAAGCTTAAAATATATAATGCTGGGGGCTAGAAAGATGGCTTAGAGGTTAAGAGCTGGTACGAACCCTGGCACCCTCATCAGGTAGCTTAGAAACCCCCTGGAACTCCAGGAGGTCTAACACCCTTTCTAGACTCCACTGGCACCCTCATACACATAGACACACATAGACAATTTTTTTTTGTCGTTTGTTTATTTTTGAGACAAGGACTGCGTAGCTCTGGTTGGCCTGGAACTCACTACATAGACCAGGCTGGCCTTGAACTTATGGGGATCCACCTGCCTCTGCTTAATGAACATCAAGATTAAAGACACGTGTCACCATGCCAGGCTCCATAGACAGTTTTAAAAATAATAAATTTTAAAATATCTGTAATGCTTCCTTTTTTCTTACTACCCTTTTGCATAAAACTTGGGCTTGTGACTTAAAATCTCTGAAACATGACATGGTATTTGACTCAGTTTTCATGCTTTTGCTCCTTAGGCAGCAGTAACATTATCTCTATGGCTATTTAACAAAATCATTTCCATTTCCTTTCCCTTGTTTGTCTGGACTTTTAACATCTCTAATTCCTCTAAGCCTCAGATCTTGCCCCTTTCCATCTTAGTTGAACTGTGGAACTTCTGGGCCAGGATTTAAAACATTTGTTTTTTCTATCTTGGAGGATTGGTCATCTTTATTTCTGATTGGCTTTATAATGAACTGGAGGGTTTGGCATTGAGTTTAGTATACTTTTTAGGTCTGTGTCTTCAAACTCATGGTAGGACTGTGCCAGTCAATGTTTAAATGAGTGGAGGTACAAGTTGATTTAGGCTTCTGTTTTTCGTGGATGAGAAGACTTACGCTCTTTTCCCTTCATTCTTCTTTCTGTGGGAGAACAGAAAATTGACCTAAACACAGGCGAAGAAACAACAACTCCAGTTACAATGAAGGATGTTTATGAAGAATTTGACTCAAAAATTGCAGCAAAATATAAAATAATGAAGTTCAAGTCCAAGGTTTGTATTCAATACTGTATTTTTTTCTGGTTCTTGTTTATTTCCTGATTTGACAAATAGTTAACTGCATATTTACGCAGAATGCCTTCTGCATAGTTGTAACTCATTAAATGGAAATTTTATAGGTATGAATATAAAAGCAGTATGTTAGATTTGCAAAACTACTTTGTTTCTTTTAAAATCACTTATGAAATAATGGTCATGAATTTGATAGAAAGATGATTTGAAGCAAATTAGTTGCTTCCAGTGCTTGGAGTATATCATGCATTCCTTTTCTGAATTGAAGAACTATTCTGATTTGTTTATACTAGTTATTGCCAATGCATTTTTGCTTAAGGGGACGAGTAAGGCTTTGTCTTTAAAAATCCATGCTTATGATACTGTTTCTGATAGAGCGAAAATGTTTGCTTTGTGTGACCTGTGTGGTATATTGTCTTGATTTTGGTAAGCTATTGATGCCTTTGGCTATAAATGTGGGAACTGTAGCCCAATCGAAAACACTGACTATATAAATGATTTCAGTAAAGGGAGGATTGAGTTGCTAAAGATAGGCTAACTCTCTTAATTATTTGAGCTTGAAATTGAGAATCGTATCTTTAAAATTCCAGAAACAGTACACAAAGCCCCAAATTTGAGCACCATCACTACAGACAGACAGCAACAATAAACTCCAAAACAAAAATTGCAGAAGTAGTGTATTATGAGCTGAATTTGTAATGTCAATTTCATTTTTCCAGCAAGATGTAGTTGCTTAATTTCAAATAATATTGTAAAAAAATCAATCTTTTATTGTTCCCCTTGTATGCACCTATGTCTTAAATTTTCTAGTGTTCAGGAGATGTTCTTTAGTATTTTTGTCAGTAGATATTTTAGTATTAGTCGAAAGGAGAAAAGCTGTTTTTTTTTTTTATTTTTTTTTATTTTGTGTTCTGTTAGGATGCTAGATTCCTGATGATGAAATACGGGAACATATATCTATATTATACTGGCTGATTTAATTTTTGCAAAGTTTTTGTTCTGATAATTTTTAAATATCTGCTTACCCAGACAGTGGAAAAGAACTATGCTTTTGAGATACCTGATGTTCCAGAAAAATCTGAGTACTTGGAAGTTAGATACTCGGTAAGTCAAACAAAGAAAATTGTGGGGCTTGGTTTAAAATGACATTTTTCCATCTTTGATCCTTCACCTGACTTTTAGTTAGGAGTATTGGCAGAGTTCCTGAAGCCCACAGTTCATTAATAATTGAAATTGATAAAATTAAGTAATAGAGCATAGGTTATATGGCCTTTCAAGTATGTATCTTCAAATAAGTAAGTTGAAACAGCACAACTGTTTGTCAAGTGGAATAGATATGCTGCATGATGGAGTTGGATGTCATCAGTCTACTGAAATGTCTTGTGAGCAGAGGAAAGGTGAGAGAGGAGTATTAGTAGCATTGCTACAGTGCTGTTCTTGCTCCTCTGAGAGGCAAAGTCATTGTTGTGGGTGTTAATTAGCTGGGCAGTTACCCTTTTACCTCTGTTCTCATGTTTTGATCCTGATGTTGGAAAATGAATTTTTTTTTTTACAGTAGTGATGATGAAAAATAACATGGAAACATTTTCTATGAGTCCCACTGTATTGCTTTCATTCTTCTAGTGGAATGGTACTTACTTGGCTATTCTTTATCAGTGAGGCAGAACAGCTCTGGACAGACATTCTCTTTTGGAGGAACTTATTGTCCTATTTTTCTTCTAATGGGTGTCATCAAGATGCATTATTTTGTCATTGTGAATTGTTTTTGTTTCCCACTGTGAGTTGTTTCAGATTTCATTTGTAGCAAATTACATTTCAAATATATTAAAGGGGTTCTTCTGTTGTTCCATAGAGGCATTGTTTATTTCATATATAGACTGGAAAATATGAAGTAATAGTTTAAACAAAATAAAGTTTTTTTTCTTCTTCAGGCGGAAATGCCACAGCTTCCACAGCATTTAAAAGGTGAAACATTTTCTCATGTATTTGGAACCAACACATCTAGCTTGGAACTGTTCTTGATGAACAGAAAGATCAAAGGACCTTGTTGGCTTGAAGTAAAAAATCCACGTAAGGACTTTTTTTTAACCTTTCTTTCCTTTTATTGAAAATAGATTCTTTTCTCATACACTATATCTTGATTATAGTTTCTCCTCCCTCTATTCCTCCCAGTTCCTCCCCACCTCCCATCTCCTCTGGAGCCACTTCCCGTCTGTCTCTTATTAGAAAAGAACAGGCTTCTAAGAGATAACAATCAAACATGTCAAAATGTAATAAGATGAAGCAAAAACTATCATGTTGAAGTTTGACACGGCAACCTAACAGGAAGAAAAGAGTCCCAAGAGCAGGCACAAGAATCAGAGACCTACTTGTTCTCATGGTCAGGAGTCCCATAAAAATACTAAGCTAATAGCTGTGATATATACACAAAGGACCTGGTGGAGACCCCTGTAGGCCCTGCACTTGCTACTTCAGTCTCTTTGACCTCATATGTGCCTTGCTTAGTTGATTCAGAGGTTCTTGTTCTCCTGGTGTCATCCATCCCCTCTGGTTCTTAGAATCTCTGCCATAGGTGAGAGGAGGGATTTGATGGAGACCTCCCAATGAGACTCTACACATAATGTCTCACTGTGGCTGTGTTCCTATCTGCTGCCATAGGAAGCCATATGATGACAAGATAAAGGCACTATCTAAGAATATAGCAGAATATCATTAGGAGTCATTTTATTGATACTTTTTTTTATCAGTAGTGTTTGGTTTACCATAGGTCTCTGGGCTATCTAATCTCCTGGTTCTTGGTTACTCAAACAGTGTTGGGTGTGGGTTCCTTCTTTTCGAGTGGGCCTTAGGTCAAATCAGACATTGGTTGGCCACTCCCACAAGTTCTGTGCCACCATTGCCATAGCACATTTTGCAGCTGGGACAGATTGTAGGTCAAAGGTTTTGCACCTGGGTTGCTGTCCACATTTCTCTTCTGGTAGCTTGTAGAGTACCTTACTGCACCAAAGACACTACAGTGAGTTGTATGGGTGATGTCCTTGGCAATGGGGCCTTGCTATCAGTTTGCTGAGAACAGCCTTTTGTTTTAACAACAGCCTGCATTGTTTGGGGGTTTCCATGGGACCCTCCTTTAGATTTTTTAAAGGACAGTTAAGGAATTGGTCTAATTATTTTAATGTTTCTGCTTTTTTTGTGTGTTTGTTTCTTGAATGTTTTCCTTGAGTGATTTTGGTAATATACTTGGAGTCATTTTCTTTTTTTGTAATTTAATTATTTGTATTTTATGTACATTAATGTTTTGCCTGCGTGTATGTCTGTGTGAAGGCATCAGATCCCCTGAAACAGGAGTTATAGACAGTTGTGAGCTGCCATGTGGTTGCTGGGAATTGAACCCGGGTCCTCTGGAAGAGCAGCCAGTGCTCTTAACCACTGAGCCATCTTTAGCCATTGGAATCACTTTCTAATACCTGACAGTTTAGTCTGCGGGAGGCCTTAGTGCAGGCAGTTGGGTGACCCTCATTGTGTTGGTTTTTATATGTTTTTTTTTTAGCCTGGCTGATAAGGTGCAGCTGTTCTTCAGAAAGAACTGCTGACCTTTGGAGGGGAGGGAATCACAACCTAATGTGGCCAGGACTCTTTGACTTGCTACCTGATCTTTTTAGCACTTGTATCTAGGATACTATTTTGCCTTCATACATCTCTTTAAAATGTTTTCAATTCCTCTAAGGCAGGTGTTATTTTTAAAGCCAATCTTGAATTCTTTGAAAAAAAATTATAAAAGCTATTTATCCTCCCTTACTCCCCAAATGAACATAAGTATATTTACACACACAAGGATTAGCATACTACCCACTAATGTGGCTTATGTTTAGTTAGATGTTATACTATGTCATTCTTATTACACAATAGCTTTGAAGAATACCTCTTTTAATCAAAAATGTCATAATTATAGTACCTTTTCTTTTTCAGTAAGTTATTGATATGTTGTATCTATTCTTTCTCAGAGCTATTGAATCAGCCAATCAGTTGGTGTAAATTTGAGGCAGTGGCTTTGAAACCAGACCTGGTGAATGTAATTAAAGATGTCAGTCCTCCTCCACTTGTGGTAATGTCTTTCAGCATGAAGACAATGCAAAATGTAAAGACCCATGAGCATGAGGTAAAGAAAATGGCAGATTTTGTACTTAGGCCTTAGATACAATACTTGCCTGAATTTGATCTGCTTTCTTACAAAAGCAAGTTGTTCTTTTTGGAGGGGAAAGGGTACAAACTTGGCACTGAGCCCTGTTTTAGAAAACGAATTGAATTTGCCTGGTATTACACATTTTTAAAGGATTTAAATTGCTGGAAATATTTTGATTTTGTTCTTTTAAGTAGACACAGAGGAAATAATATGAGCTCCTTATGTCAGTCACACGTGTTTGGTAGTTAGCAGTGTTTTGTGACACATGTTTATAGCCTTCTTTCCCTTTTCCTTCATAAGTACTTCAAAGATACTGTCATTTTACCCCAGCATGCTTTGGTATACTTCTCTCCAAATATGCACATTTTCCTTATGCGTGTTTGTAGTGTATGTATTTGTCAGTAAGGCTGTGCACAAGTGTGCACACACGTTTGTGCATGTCAAGGCCAGAGGTCAACATTGGGTGCTTTTACTTGAGTGCTCTACCTTATTTGTTGAGATAGAGTCTGTCACTGAACCTGAAGCTCATCAATCCTGTTACTTGGCCTGGTCAAGGAACTTCAGGGATTTGCCTGTTTCCTAGCACTGAGGTTACAGACACATGCCACCACCTTTGGCTTGTTATGTTTGGGGTCAAGGCTCAGGTCCTCATGCTTGTCTGGCAGGCACTTAACTGACTGACATCTCTCTAGTCTTTACTTAATGCACACTTTCTTACATTACCCTATTAGCATACTTAACATTACCTTATGATTCCTTGATATAATCTACAGTTGCACATACTTGGAAGAATCTGCTTCTCACAATGGTTTTTAAAGTTGATTTGTTTGAATCCAGATTTACACAATAGATTCATAGATGAATATTTAATTTTTATGCCTCTGGAATCTCTTTTTAAATGGTAGTAGCTCCCTCTCATCCCCCTTTAGTTTGTTCAGTGATAAGGAATAATTTTAAAAAAACTACTGATGATGATCTCATAGGAAGTCCCATTTTCTGTGTATGTTTGTTGTGGTACCATTAGGAATCTTATATACCTGATGCTGACAGAGAGTAGCCTGTGAGCTAAATTCAGCCTACCACCTGTTTTTGTAATTAAAATTTTATTGAGACACAGTAGGTTTTCAGATTTGCACTACAATAACAATAAGACAGCAATGACAGGTCACATGGTCTGAAGAGCCTAAAATATTTACTTTCTGGCCCCTTATAGAGACAATGTGCCAAACTCAGTTCTGCCCTTTGTGCTGTAGTGTGGCATATTAACTCTAAAGTATCAAAGAGATTCAAGTTCAACTTTTTTATGCAGAATAATTCATGGGTAGGTGGCCAGTGTACTTCAAATTGGAGCATTTTGGAAGGCAGATTATTGCCTGGTTAAACTGTTTTGGGCTGAATGGTTTTTTGTTGTGAAGCACTGTCCTATGCATCACAGGATGTTTAATAGTATCTCTAGCCTCTGCCTACTAGATGCAGGTAGCACCACTTTCTCCTAGTTGTGACAACAGAAAAATTCCTACAGCCATTGCTAGATATTGCGCAGAGGGAAAAGGAGGTACATTTACCCCAGTAGAGAGCCACTGATCGAATGGTTTCTTTTTTTTTTCTTTTCTTTTATTTTACAATACCATTCAGTTCTACATATCAGCCACGGGTTCCCCTCTTCTCCCCCTTCCCACCCTCTCCCCTTACCCCCAGCCTACCCCCCATTCCCACCTCCTCCAAGGCAAATCCTCCCCCGAGAACTGCGATCAACCTGGTAGATTCAGTCCAGGCAGGTCCTGTCCCCTCCTCCCAGAGTGAGCCAAGTGTCCCTGCATAAGCTCCAGGTTTCAATCAGCCAACTCATGCAATGAGCACAGGACCTGGTACCACTGCCTAGATGCCTCCCAAACAGATCAAGCCAATCAACTGTTTCACCTATTCAGAGGGCCTGATCCAGCTGGGGGCCCCTCAGCCTTTGGTTCATAGTTCATGTGTTTCCATTCATTTGGCTATTTTTTTTCAATAATTGAGTAAAACCGAAATTTATTATAAGCCACAGTCGTCCTAGGGACCTTCATGCTATATATATAGCCTCCATGGTTCTATGGGTTGTGGTCTGATTGTTCTTTCGAATGGTTTCTTAATGTGGGTTTTTTTTTTGCCTGAGTTTGTTATTTCACTAGGAGCTGTAAAATGGTGGCTTTCTAATTATGTCTGTGTTTATGAGTTAAATTTTTCTGTAAAGTTACCTTCATTAACTGGCAATTATTTGATTACATTGTACAGGAACAACAGACTACATGTTTTCATTGCAGATTTTCAGAGTAGGAAGCTGGGAACTTAAAGCATCAGTTATCTTTAGTTGTTGCTGTTTTGACTTTTTTGCACATAGATTGTATGTGTTCATGGTGTCCCTATATTTTGTGTTATTAATTTTTATTTTTTGAAATTCCAATTTTTTATTATATTTGTGTGTGTGTGTGCTTGTGAAATGTGTCAGAACATGTGTAAGGAGGTCAGAGTACAATTTACAGGAGATAGTTCTCTTTTTCTTCCTCATCCTAGAGATTGAAATCTGGTTGTCAGGCTTAGTGGCAGGCACCTTTGCCTGCTCAACAATCTGTGTCCTGTTACTTGTGGGGTATTTACTAGTTTTAATCTATGACATTCATCATCGTCATCATTATTATTACTGATGTTGGGGTCTTACTCTGTTGCCCAGGTCTTGAATGTCTAGGCTGCTGATCTCCTTCCACCCCAGTCTCCCAAATGGCTTTGGCTACAGGACTGCTGCCCCACCTGGCTCACTCTTTTTCATGGGTGTAGTTGTCTTACTTTGGTTAGTTAAAGCTCCTTTATGTTTGTTTCTAAGTATTTTTGATACTTTTTTTGTTTTTTTGAGACAGGGTTTCTCTGTGTATTCCTGGCTGTCCTGGAACTCGCTTTGCAGACCAGGCTGGTCTCGAACTCACAGAGATCCACCTACCTCTGCCTCCTGAGTGCTGGGATTAAAGGTGTGCACTACCACAGCCCGGCTTGATACTTACGCTTTTAAAAAAATAAAAATTGGCAGTGTTTTCTTTTAGCATGTAATTTGAGCTTTTATTTATTTGTTCATTAACTTATTTATTTTTGGTAGTATTGAGGATTGACTCAAGACTTTGCACAAGATAAGCTCACCACTGAGCTATGCCTCCTGTCCTTGATCTTTCAAATAACAGTTAACATAGTAGACAGACAGAGTTAATATTTAAGTATTAAGGAAAGGTTTAGTTAGTACTTGGTTCAACTTAAGAGAAATATCCATTCCCAGAGTGATTTTTTTCACATACCATTTCTTAACAAAGAGAATAGGAATTTGTGGAGAAAAAGCTGATTCAAAGTAGGAAATGTATAAGATAAACCTGTAGCACTTTGTTATATCATAAAGCATGGACAATATTAAAATTTACTGAAGATACATCTGACTCAGGAAACAAGCTGAAAAAAGTCTTCTCGTAAAATATGGGACAATATGAGCATCAGAAGAATAATTGCTACAGATGGAAATAGCAGAAACATAAATTCCTAATTTATAATAAATACATAAATGTCAAATAATACCACTACATTAGTCACTTTCTGAGGAAATCTAAGGAACTAACTCATTTGAAAACATAAAAATAAATGAATCAAGTATTTGTCCTGACTTTTCTGGCATAAGTAGTTCTAGAAGCCAGCTAATAGAAGTGTGAAATTACTCTTCTTAGAAGTTTTCAGTACATGATGAGGAAAAACTACCAAATTATAATCCCTAGTGAAATGGGTCTAAATCAGTTCTCAGCCTGTTGGTTGCTACCCCTTTGGGGGTCGCATATTAGATATCCTGTATATGAGATATTTACATTGTGATTCATAACAGTAGCAAAATTACAGTTCTGAAGTAGCAATGAAATAATTTCATGGTTGGTATAACAAACTTTCTTGTTGAACTATATTTGGACCACCAGCCTGCAAGTAATGACTTGGATACTTATTATTAATTATGAAAGCTTGGCCTTAGCTTAGGCTTTTTCCTAACTAGTTCATATGACTTAAATTAACCCATATTTTTTAATCTGAGTTCTGGCATGTTGTTTGTTACTTCATCTCTGTACTTTGACTCCCACATAGCTAGATTCATCCCTGCACCCACACGGCAGCTCACAACGAACTGTAACTCTAGTCCCAGGGAGTCCGACACTCACTCTGACCTCCAGGCTAGTAGCTTCTAGGGTTTACAGCTGGATAAGAGTGTTCGATACATTTCTCTCCTAGTAGCATAAATAGACCCTTCTGGCACTATTACAGCTAACCTGCAGGGATGAAACTTCCATTGGTTTACCAGTTTGATTTTTTTTTCATGTCCTATGTCCTAAGCATGTGGTATGTTTTGTAATAGGGTCTTACCATCTTATGGTACACAAAGATACATACAGGCAGAACATCTATACATATAAAATAAAAATAAAGATTTAAAAAAGTGACACATTTAAAAAATGGTCTTTTAGAGTGATGGTTTTTGACAGGATAAGATTTGGCTGTTGAAGGTATGCTTGTTAATGTTGAGAGATGTTTTGGGTTGGTATAACTCAGAGATATATGGGAAACAAGGGTGGCAATACTAGTACCTAGTGAGTAAGTCTTAACATATAGTGGACTGGACAGCCCTCACTATAAATAATTATTTGGCCCAAAATACCAGTAGTACTGAGGGTGAAAAACACTTTCAAAGACTCATACTGAAATAGTTCTAGGAAAAAATGATCATTGAAACCTGATTATGAATATATGGGCATTAATTTTAATAATTTTTACTCAATTTTATATCTTTAAATATTTTCACAATAAAGAGCCTAGAGAGATGGCCTAGTCGCTAACAATCCATGCTGCTCTTGAAGAGTTCGCTTTCTAGCACCCATGTCAGGCAGCTCACAGCTAACTGTAACTCCAGCTTCAGAGGATCTAATATCGTTTTCTAGTCTCCATGGATACCTGCACACATGACACACACACACACACACACACACACACACACACACACACACACGCACCTTTTTTTTTAAATTGGGAGTCTCTTAAGCATGCATATGTGTTTTCTTTCATCCAATCCACCTCCTCATTCCCTTTTTCCAGTTCCTCTCCTATCTCCCCATCATGCTTCCCTCTCAACTTGCATATGTTCTCTCTTTTTTTTCTGAGTTCACTTAGTACTGCCTGTATATGCATGAGTAGAGGTCTGTCTACTAGAACATGGTTAGCCTTTCAGAGGCTGTGTCCCTGAAAAAAAAAAACAAAAAAACAAAAAAACTCTTCCCTCTCCTTATCCATCACTTGCCAAAATAGCTTCTTAGCTAGGGGTGGGACTTCACCAGCCTCTCTCATCTGTGCTAGAATTTTGGTTGGTTTGATCTTGGTGTAGATTTTGTATGGGCAGTTATAGTCACTGTCAGTTCATGTGTGCAGTGGACCTGTTATGTCCAGCAAATAATGTTTCATTGCTGACAATCACTGTCTCTGGCTCTGTCTTAGTTAGGGCTTTCATTGCTGTGAAGAGATACCATGCCCACAGCAACTCTTATAAGAAAACATTTAATTAGGGTGGCTCGCTTACAGTTTCAGAGGTTCAGTCCATTATCATCATGTTGGGCAGCATGGTGGCAAGCGTGGTGGCACCTAGGCAGACGTGGTGCTTCAGTAGCTGAGAGTCCTACATCTTGCAGGCAACAGGAAGTGGACTGACACATTGGGTGGTATCCTGAGCATACGAAACCTCAAAGCTCATCCCTGCAGTGACACACTTCCTCCAACAAGGCCATAACTACTCCAACAAAGCCACACCTCCTAATAGTGCCACTCCATATGAGCTTATGGGTGCCAATTACATGCAAACTACCACAGGCTCTTAGCGTCTCTCTTCCCTCTCTTCTGCAATGATCCCTGAGCCTTGAGGAATAAGGTGTGATGTAGATACCCATTTAGAGGTGAGCATTCCACAGCCTCTTATTCTCTGCAACTTTGACTAGTTTTGGATTTCTGTACTTATCACCATCTACTGCAAAGAGAAGCTTCTCTGATGAAGGATGAGAGATGCACTACTCTATGGGTATAAAGATAAGAACTTGTGGGGGGCTATCTAATACTATTTCCATTTAGCAGAACAGTAGTATCAGGTTCTCCTATAGGATCGATTACCTAGCTAGTTAGGGAGTCATAACCCAGTCAATCGGCAGCACCAGTCTTAAGGTCTGTCTTATGGAACAAGCTTAAAATCCAATCAGAAAGTGGTTGGTTACTCCTGTAACATTTATATGTGTGCTGACTAGTTCTTGGTGTTTTTTTTTTTTTGTTTCTGTTTTTATTATTTTTTTTGTTTTCCAACTTGACACAAGATAGTTATTTGGGAAGAGGAACCTCAATTGAGGAAGTGTCTCCATTCACATTGTCTGTAGGCAAGTCTGTAGGGCATTTCTTTTTCTATTTATTTAAAAATTTTTTCATTTTACATAACAACCACAGTTCCCCCTCTCTCCCCTTCTCCCGTTCCCTCCCCGCTCCCCTTTCCCCAATCCATTCCTCAGAGGGGGTAAGGCCTCCCTTAGGGGAGTTAACAAAGTCTGGCATGCCAAGTCACAGCAGGGCCAACCAAGCCTGTCCCCCCTACATCAAGGCTGAGCAAGGTATCCCACCATTGGTAAGGGGCTCCAAAAAATCAGTTCATGCACCCTGATAAGTCCTGGTCCCACTGCCAGGGGACCCACAAACAGATTAAACCACACAACTGTCACCCACATTCAGAGGGCTTATAGTTTGGTTCCATGCAGGTTCCCCAGCTATCAGTCCCAAGTTTGTGAGCTCCTACTAGCTCACATCAGCTGTCTCTGTGGTTTTCCCCATCATGATCTTGACTCCTTTTGCTCATATGATTCCTCCTCTCTCTCTCCAGCTGAACTCCTGGAGCTCAGCCTGGTGCTTAGCTGTGGATCTCTGCATCTGCTTCCATCAGTTACAGATGTAGGTTCTATGATGACAATTAGGGTAGTCACTAAACTCATTACAGGGGAAGGCCAGTTTAGGCATCCTCTCCACTATTGCTAGGAGTCTTAGCTGGGGTTATCCTTGTAGGTTCCTTGGAATTTCCCCAGCACCAAGTTTTTTCCTAACCCCGTAATGGCTCCCTCTTATCAATATATCTCTTTCATTGCTCTCCTTCTCCGCCCCTCTCCCAACTCAACCATCTCAATCCCTCATCCCCTATGCCCTCTGTTCCAACCCCCACTCCTGGTTTACCCAGGAGATCTTAAATATTTTCCCTTCCTAGGGCGCTCCATGTGTGTCCCTCTTAGGGTCCTCCTTGTTACCTAGGTTCTCTGGGGTTGTGGATTGTAGCCTGGTTATCCTTTGCTTTGTGTCTAATATCCGCTTATGATTAATGGCACTATTAAAACTAGCCTGTATGGATGAAACTTGCATGTTGGTGCCAGCTTGATTTCTTCATGTTTATACTCAGGAATGTGCTGTCATTTGTAATAGGGTCTACCTGTCAAGTTTTGTAGTGTAACCAAGATAATTGGTAATAGCCTGTAATGTTTGGAGTGAGGTATGGGATCCCACTGACCAATAACTTGAAAAGAGGCAACTTATGTCTGGCATTGGGCTTTGTATTTGGTAGTCTGTGGTATCGGGGAGAGGCATTGTCTCCTGGTAAGGGAGTAACTCCATTTGAACTCCTTTTATATATGTGTATGTGTATATTATAGGAAACTTCTATAGTAGTAGGTTCCCATATGGCTTTTTCGAATGTCTTCAGTGTTAGTTAACCTCCCTCCATATACTTTTTCCTTTACCTGGGCTCCCATCACCCATCATGTTTAACCCTTCCCGTTCAGTTAGTTATTCCCTCTTTCTCGTTCATATCACCTGAGTTCTATCCCACTTCCCTTGAATTCCCCCTGCCCATGGCTGCTTACTAGTTTCCTACCTTCTATGGCTACTGCAATTTAAACACACATTCTAAAGAGTCAAAGAGCATCTACATATGAGAGAAAACATGTGGGGTTAGGTTATCTCACTCAGAATGATTATTTCCAGCTTTGTCCATTGCCTGAAAATTTTATAATAAGCCATTTGTGTGTGTGTGTGTGTGTGTGTGTGTGTGTGTGTGTGTGTGTGTGTGTGTGTGTGTGTGTGTGTGTATGCATGCATATATGGACCACATTTTCAGTATTCATTCGTTAGTGGACATCATTGTTTTAATTTGCATTTCCCAGATAGCTAAGGATGTTGAACACTTGAAAACACTTCTCAGCCATTTTGTATTTCTTGAGTTTTATTTAGTTCCATGCCCAGTTTTTAGTTTGATTATTTGTTTTCTTGGTGCTTAGTTCTCTCTATATTGTAGATACTAACCCTTTGTCAGAGCTTTAAACACTTTCTTAAAGAAGTGAAAGGAATTTATATGTATTAAAATACGTTTTATTATTCCTAGTAGTTCTTGTGGTAATGCAAAACATATAGTAGGTATCTGAGTTTCCCCACTCCTTTCTTCGCAGATTATTGCGATTGCAGCTCTGGTCCATCACAGTTTCCCATTAGATAAAGCACCTCCAAAGCCTCCCTTTCAGACGCATTTCTGTGGTATGTATTTTTAAAGTTGGGTTGCTAAGAGTTTGATTTTTGTCTTTTGATTTTTTTTGTATGTTGGATCAGTAACTTTGTCTTTTGAAACTTGTTTTTGAGAGTAGTTAGGGCATTTTTGTAAAGATGCTTGCTGTCAGCTGTGGAAACTTTAGTTTTATTGAGCAAAATGTGTCATGAGGCAAAAATGTCAAGGAACAAATGAATTTTTACCTATTTGTGAGATATTATAGTAATGCCAAACTGGAATTGAATTGTGTTATGCATAAAATTCAATGGGTGCAACAGTTCCATATTATGAGGTATATGTGTGTGTTTTGTGAGTTGGTCTTCAAAGAGTCTGACATTTCATGAACATGGGTTCAGAGCTTGGTTGATTAAATAAGCATTTTTTAAAAAACGAAAGTGGGAAGTAAGATTCACATTTCCAGAACCAGAGATTGTTTTGAGCAGCCTCTTGTGTCTGGCTTTTTGAGTATTAGGAAATACATGGAAGAGAATAGTTGTTTGGTCATTTCAGCATGTATTTATTTAACCCCACTGTGTATTTCACTGTGTGAATGCCTGCTATGTATGGGACAAGCCTATGGTGTAGTAGGGGAAGCCTTGGTCCACTGTACCTCTCCGTTTTGAGAAGGTTGAACTAAGTTCTTTTTTGTTCTGGTTGAGGCTTTGGTGGTAATTCGATTTCCTTTGGGAAAGATTATTATAACCTTCCATTCTTATTTGCATAGAAAGCATATGTTGGATCAAAGCATTTTGCACAGTTATAGAGACATAAGGATCTCTTCTTGGCTGTTGTTTTGAGGTCCAACAATATGGCTGATTGGAGATCTTGACTTTCTTAACTCTTTAGGGCTCATAAGAAATTTATATTTAAAACAATTTCCATGTAGAAGCATGTACTATCTCAAATTGGTCTAAGATGAGTGATAGAATCTTGTTTTTTCCTTCTTATAGTTGTATCTAAACCAAAGGACTGTATTTTCCCATGTGCTTTCAAAGAAGTCATTAAGAAAAAGGTAAATACTCATTCCCTTAAAATGTATAATATCTGTTTGTTTGAAAAGAGAATAGGAAAATAGTATCTATTCTATATTTTACTTTATTAGATCTATTCTTGGTATATTGGTCTATGGTACTAAACTTGATAAAATGCAGTAGGAATATAAAACTAAACACATTGAATAATTCTTAAATTAGTATCTGCAGATGATGGAATAATGACATGGATACATTCAAACCTACCTTCAGTTAGCATATATGGAAGCTTTTCTAAAGTGATCACATGTTTTGGGACCATGTTGGGTAGAGCCCCTCTCCAACTTCAGGGAAACCATGTAGAGTTAGGAATACTGTGGGTATTAAAAGGCCATGTACTGGCAGAGTTGATATTTGTTGACCCAAACACATCAATGATTTCTGAACTTGAGTATGTTCTGTGAAGTTGGTATCATAAGGCCTTAATAAAATGACAGGGGGAAGCAGTATAATGAACTGAGTTCTATATAAAAATAAATGTATTTACACTAAAAGATGTAGTTTTTGAATAGTACATTGTTTTGTGAAATGATAGTGTTGAAACAGTTGTAGGTTTATTTTGTTTGTTAATATCCTAACTTGACCAAATTAGATGGTGCAATTTGTCAGGTTCCACTTAATGCTATTTCAATTGACTGTTACTGTTAGGTAGGTGTTACTGTTGTATTACTGTCATTTGTGAACTGTCCTGAATAACCTATTCAAATAAAATGACCTAGGAAAATTCCCTTAAAATCAAACTGACATTTTTAAAATCGGAGCTAGTTACAGAAAACATAATAGTCGTCAACCTTTGTTTTAAAAGTGTTTTAATATGAGCAGTTTTGAATACCTGCTAGATATTCACTAATCCAAGTCGAGGCCTTTTGTGTAAGGATAGATTTTTTTCCCCAAGACAGGGTTTCTCTGTGTAACAGTCCTGGCTGTCCTAGAACTCAGTCTGTAGACCAGGCTGGCTTCGAACTCACAGAGGATCACCTGCCTATGTCTCCCAAGTGCTGAGATTAAAGGTGTGCGCCACCACCACTTGGCATGTGAATAGGTATAATTTCTATTTAAGGCATTGCAATTCTTCAGTACATGTTTGTTTTTGTTTCTTATTTATTGGTTCTAACACTACTATTTGAGACTAGTTTATAGAATCTTTGTGATTTCTTTGATAAATACATAAGCAGCAAAGTCTTCCAGGGATTATATAGCAATGAAAGTATTGTTTTTGAAAGGCACTTTGATTTATATGCTTTAAAATGTGTCCAATGTACAAACATGTCTCTGTGGAAGGACATTTCTGCTCTCGATGTTGCTTAGCACTTAAATTTTTACTTGATTTACATGCATATTACTAGAATGAGGTCCTCAGAGATTTTGTGCAGTTATTATTATGCAGAACCTGGAATCAAATTTCATTGCTATATCTGGTTTTAAAGTGAATGATTATGTTTAACCCTAAGAAATCTTAGCCTAGTTTGGCAAGAAGGTAAAGCATGTGGTATTTTAAAATCTTGATTGTTTTTTTTTTTTATCTTAACAGAATATGAAGGTTGAAATTGCTGCAACAGAAAGAACTTTGCTAGGATTTTTCCTTGCAAAAGTTCACAAAATTGATCCTGATATTCTTGTTGTGAGTAGATGTTTGTTCATGTCATGGGGAAGTGTTTTCATTCCTTCATTATTTTCTGTGTGACTTTCTTGGTTGTTTACTTGTTATTGGGTATTTACTTTTGAGTATCAAAGGATGTTTTCAGAATTAAATGACCCTGTGAATTGGTGAGATTTGCTCATCTAAGAAGGGATAATCCTAGCCCATGTTAAGATAGTTTTTTCTGTGTAAAACAGCTCATGATTTTTTTTTTTTTTTTTTCTTTTTTTTTTTTCCTGGTGTGAAAACCAGCTCATGAGTAAGCATATATGTATAAATTGCTAGATTCTTGCAGCACACTGATAAGTGAATATGTATAAATTGCCAGTATCTTCAGAATTCTAATTGATTTGCTTGGTTTGGAACAAATTACAAATACAAAAGTAAATATTTTAACTTTAAGAGCTCAGTGGATCTCTATGATATATTCCTTTGAGAGCTCAGGTAGAGATTTTTTTTTTCATCTTGGCAGTTTACTGTATTCTCATTAGACTGTGAAACTAGTAGTTTACTGTTGGTTTGTACCTTTTCCTTGTAGTAAAGCCCATTTTCTTCTATACCTCTGACCTCCCTTAGTTTAGTGGCTCCTTGATTAATATTCCTCTTTTTCTTTTGTCTGGGTTAATGGATTAATCAAATTATATTGTTTTTGCTTTTTCAGCAGTAGGTAGGCTATCCATTCTATATTTTAAATGTGATATTATTAATTTGGTTATATCAATGCCTTGTGATGTCAAATTAGAGATAAGTAGACATTGAGAAAAAAATGGAGAGGCTGTCAATATTGTTCAGTGGTAGAGTGCTGGTTTACTATGTGGAAGGCCCAGAGAGAAGGGAATGTGAACTATGTCTTCAATCTCATTTTTCTTGTTGGATCCCTCCTCTGGTAGTGGTGTAGCTTATGTCTGTGTATGGATTTTTGCCAAACTCTGTATGCCCTTATGTTATTTCAGGACCTGTCTTTAAAGTACCAAGAAGATTTTGTCTACAATGTTGTGACTTAGCAGTAGACCCTTACCCACCCTTTAAAAGAGTCTTTTGAATCCCAAGTAGATGTTATAGAACCTGGGATACCCAGCCTAAGATATTAGAGACAAGTATATGACAAAAGATGTAAGATAGGATCCTTGTAAGAGCCCAGCCATAATAATTTGGAAATAAGTTTCCATCCTGTCCCTCTGGTCTTTTTTTAATAGATAAACTGCCATAAATATATAAATATGTATACATATTCATTTATATGGTGATAAACTTTTTTTTTTCCAAGACAGGGTTTCTCTGTGTAGCTTTGCGCCTTTCCTAAAACTCACTCTGTAGCCCAGGCTGGCCTTGAACTCACAGAGACCCACCTGCCTCTGCCTCCCCAGTGCTGGGATTAAGGGCGTGCACCACCACTGCCCGGCAAGCTTTTTTATAACCTAAAATTAGTCATCTTGACCACCTTTAAGAGTATATTTATTGGTACTATATTCATTCATAATGTGTAACTGTCACCACCTCCATTATTACTGTGTTGCTAACCCTGTAGCTTTTTATATATTAGAATTAAAACTTTAGAGCAGTGGTTCTTAACATGTGGGTTGCGACTCCTTGGAGGGGTCGAATGACCCTTTCACAGGGGTTGCCTAAGGCAATTGGAAAACAGATATTTATATTACAATTCATCACAGTAGCAAACTTATAGTTATGAAGTGGCAATGAAAATAACTTTATGGTTGGGGGTCACCACAACATGAAGAACTGTATTTTTTACAGCATTAGGAAGGTTGAGAACCACCGCTCTAGACCATTATTTCCCCATTTCTCCAGACTCTGAGAATTACTAGTTCTACTTTCTTCTCTAAGGTTTTGTTTACTATAAGTGGTAGTATATATCTTTAATTAAAATGATTTATCTATGGATTGATCTGATTTATTTGAAATCACCTCTGAGTTCTATTAAACCGAGCTATGTGAAAAATATTATTCAAAGGATATAAATTAGAAATTATGAAATGAAAACTCATGTTGTGTTAAGTAACTTTTCTTTTTCTTTTTTTTTTAAAGATTTATTTATTTATTTTATGCGTATGAGTGCTCTATTGACTTCATGCCAAAAGAGGGCATCAGATCCCACTAGAAGATGCTTGTGAGCCATCATGTGGTTGCTGGGAATTGAACTCAAGACCTCTGGAAGAGCTGCCAGTGCTCTTAACTGCTGACCCATCTCTCCAGTCCCATAACTTTTCTACTGTTTAGTTTTGTTTCCTTGCTTTTAAGTTTATCAGACTTTTACTAGTATTTATATTTTGTTGTACATTGATTAAAGATCCAACCCAGTAGTGTTCATGCTCAGTTTTTAAAGAAATTGGATAGAGTTCCTTAGAAGTCCTATGTAAACGTATACAACACAGGTTTTCTATTTTTAAGGATGCTTTTATTGATCATATAAGAGGTATGGGACATTAAAGTTTGCATTTGCCTCCAACTTTGCGAGTGTTAAGCAGCAAATTAAAAGATACCATATGAACCTTGCATCAGTTAGTATAAAATAAAGTTTATTCCAGGAATTCCTTAGCAGCCTAGTTAATGTCAAGACTAATGAATGCTGCTGATGAATAAATTCCTGAAAGAGAAAGGACCCCAATTGGAGGTAAGCTTTTGATGTCTTCAATTAGAGACCAGAGAAAGAAAGGGCAAAGAAATTCTGTGCATTTGAAGACAAATCCTCTAATTTGTGTTCATTATATGATTGGCTGTCTCTTTCTGACTAGGGTCATAATATTTGTGGTTTTGAACTGGAAGTGCTACTGCAAAGAATTAATGTGGGCAAAGTTCCTTACTGGTCCAAGATAGGTCGACTGAGGCGATCCAACATGCCAAAACTTGGGGTAATAATTTCCAAATTTCACTTCTTTATTTGGTTTTTAACTATGGGATAGCTATTAGGGAATGCACTCTTTTGTTCTGTTGTATGAAGTTCTGTAAAGAGAAAAAAACACTTAAAAGTCCCACTACACAGAAAATCGTCAGTGAGAAGAAGGAAGTTAGTGTTTACCCTGTTTTTCCTGTAAACTTTTACAGCATAACCAAATACTGCAGCTTAATGAAGGAAAGTTAATTTTACAGACAGTATAACTAACAAACATGGACAGAACTACAAAAGCATTTTATAGCTTCTAATGAAGTGATTAATTCAGGCAAAAATGACTAATGTGTGAAGCTGTTATATCAGTGACTCGACTCTGGGGATAATTTTACCACCTCTTCTGTAGTGCTATTTTAACTTTAGCACTGGATGTCTTTCTTGAATTCAGCATTGTATTTATAAAAACCACTGGTACTTTTAAAAATCAGCAATTAAATATAAGAATTAAATCAGTGATGAAAGATAGTGCATGCATGTTACCCTCACTTTGGCATTCTTAAAGGGATAGCCCTTTGGAGCAGGCTTGGTAGGCTCTCACATCATTGATTATTATTCAGCTTGCAAGTGGGAAAATTTAGTGGAAAGGAGCTAAGTACTTTCTGCTGGAGCTACCTCTCAGCAACTTTTGTGTTTAGACATTCTCAAATGGTTTGTGTGGCTCATTTGAAATAATTTAACTAGAAAGAGAAAGAACTGAGATTTGAGCTCAGAACCCAAGGCCATATTCTTTCTTTCCCCCTTTCCTCTCTCTTTTCATTTACTCTTTATTGTTTTTTTGAGAGTTTCCTGTAGCTCAGGCTGGCCTCTTAATGTTTTTTGTTCTTTTGATATCCTTGCATATATGAGCTTTGGTACCCATATATTTCTTGTATGAAGCACTTTCTTACTAAGTGTGATAGTGCTTATACTTGAAATCTTATTTTACCTAAAGGTTACAAGTAAAGTAGACATGTTGTTTCAGCAGAGAATTTAGGAATCTATACCTTTTATATATAATTCCAGGGGTCTCTAGAGGACAAGAGTTGGGGCCTGTTCTTAGGCATGAAGAGTTGGGCCACAGTTCCTTTTATCTTTGCTAATATCTTTAAGGTCATTCTTAGCACGTATGCAAATACTTGTTGAGCTGCTGCTTCCCTACTCCCTTTGAAATTTTTGTGTTTGGGTATTTGTTTTTTGAGATGGGGAGGGGATAGGGAGTTGGCTGCAGTTGACTCTATATCCCAAGCTGGTCATGGCAGTTCCCCCATCCCCCAAGCATTAGCTTCCAAGTGGGCATTGAAGGCATATAAACCATCATGGAAAGCTCAAGTTTTCTTTTTATAGGGTATCTTCTCGGGAAGGTGTTCCCTGATCACTCTAAGATGCACTCCCTCCAAATTCCTTGCCTCTCACTCTACTGTGATGTCTCCTTTGCCATGTACTTACTGCCTTCTAAAAGTGTTTGACTTCTTGATTATGTTGTATATGTTTGATTATATAATCAGGAATTTTTGTTTTATTCACTGTGATATACAGAGTACCTAGAACATCATCAGATGTACAGTAAGTGTTCATTCAAAAGCACATGACTTATGAGTGGAAGGAGAATTTCAATATTGTAATTTTGGGGACAGTTCCAAAATAGATTAGAACAGATTGTTCTCAGTATTTGCTCCTTCATGGGATTTGGTTTTTGTTCCTGCCTTTTAGAGCCGGAGTGGATTTGGTGAAAGAAATGCTACCTGTGGCCGAATGATATGTGATGTGGAAATTTCAGCAAAAGAATTGATTCATTGTAAAAGCTACCATTTGTCTGAACTTGTTCAACAGATTTTGAAAACTGAGAGGATTGTAATTCCAGCAGAAAATATACGAAATATGTATAGGTATGATCCTGTATTCTTCAGAATTCATTTTTCTTGAAGAGAGCAACAGTAGGGTGCCGCTACTGTCCTAAGACTGGAGGTACACCAGCCAGTTACTGGGGCCATGGAGCAGAAAATTAATCCCTCTTTACCAGTTCCACCATATCCATTATTTTCATACTTGAGATTAGTTTATCTCTTGAATTATTCTAATTGAATCAGTTGACCTCTGTTGTGGAATATTAGTTTAAGATGTCTGCCGGGCGGTGGTGGCGCACGCCTTTAATCCCAGCACTCGGGAGGCAGAGGCAGGCGGATCTCTGTGAGTTCGAGGCCAGCCTGGGCTACCAAGTGAGCTCCAGGAAAGGCGCAAAGCTACACAGAGAAACCCTGTCTCGAAAAACCAAAAAAAAAAAAAAAAGATGTGTTACATTTTTTTTTTTTTTTGGTGGAGGAGAAAGTTTATTACAGATATGAGGGAGAGCATAGCCAGAGGCAGGGACATCTGGGAGAGTCCAGAGTGAATATGGCACTGACCTAGGCCATTTGAGAAGGGTGATGGGAGAGGAACCACTGACTGAGAGGGGTGGCCTGGGCCAAGAGACTGGCATAGCCAAAATGGCTGATTTATATAGGGGCTGGAGAAGCTGGGGGGAGGGAAGTCCATGGGCTGGAGAGAGTTCAGGGTTTGGGGGTGGGTATGCTAGTCAGGAAAGCCCTGTGAGGGATGAAGGGAGACCCTGGAGCCAGCATCTGCTTTGATATGTTAATGACCTAACAGTTTTCAGCCATTTTTTTTAAACTATGATCAAAGTTCACATATTACTTTTGTCTGCAATGACATTTTTGGCTTTTGTTTGCTTCTTTTTTTTCCACTTTTTTTAAAATTTATTTTTCTATTATCAGCTTGATACAGTATAAATTCTTATCCTAATTGTGAAATGTTTCATTGAGGCTTGCCCAGTAGTTGAGTAAAACCAAAACTTATTATATTTGTTTATGCTATGGAATATTTGTTTAATGATGCAAAGACATGTTGCATTCTTTTATGTTGTATTTGTTTAACTCTGTGAAGCTGTGTTACTTTGCCTGCTTGAAACACCTGATTGGTCTAATAAAGAGCTAAAGGGCCAACAGCAAGGCAGGAGAGAGAAATAGGTGGGGCTGGCAGGCAGAGAGAATAAATAAGGAGAAATTTAGGGAAGAGAGGGAGGAGGGAGAAAAGGAGGAGGAGAGGAGGACACCAGAGTCCAGACAGCCATGGAGTAAGAAGGGAAGAAAGATTTATAAAGAAAGGTAAAAAGCCCAGAGGCAAAATGTAGTTAAAGAGAAATGGGATAATTTAAGTTAGAAAAGCTGTCTAAAAACAAGCCAAGCTAAAGGCCAGGCATTCATAAGTAAGAATAAGTCTCTATGTACTTATTTGGGATCTGGGTGGTGGACCCACAAAAAGTTAAAAAAAAAAAAAGCAAATGAACAAAAAAGCCAACTACAGACCTCCATCTCCCTTATCTGTCTTCTTGATGTTTTCTAATAGTAATTGGTAAATTAATAAGAATTTAGATTTTCATCCTTAACTCATGTATTTAAGAATTACTGTGGGCATTTTTGGAAATGTAAAAACCAAGCAGTAATTTAGACATATTGTTTGCATCTTTTGATTTTTGGAGATAGGATCCTGCTGTGTAGTTCAGGTTAGTCTTGAACTTGAATCCTGAGTAATGGGATTACAGATCTGAACCACCATGTCCATGCTTACTTTTTTTTGTTTGAGACATGGTCTTGCTATATATCTCTGGTTGTCCTAGAATTCTCTAGGTAGACCAGGCTGACCTTGAACTCATAGCGACCTGCCTGCTTTTGCCTCCTGAGTGCTGCAATTAAAGGTGTGCGCCACTGCCACCAGCTGTTTACTTATGGCCCTTTTCTAAGCCTATTTCTCCTGAGTCCTCCCGCTACTTCTCTTTTAACTGTTTTTCCTATCTAGGTTGTCTGATGCATAATTTAAGTTAGGTATTTTGCCCTATTGCCTCCCACCGTGTCTCTGCTTTAAACCTCTCACCAAATTCTAGATTCACCTACCTGATATCTAGTATGAACCTTCAGCTTGTTAAAAACTGAACTACTGTTTTTTTCTTTCCTAGGTTCTTTCTTTAGTCTTTATCATAACTGTATCAATGACAGTTATGAATGTTCATGACTGTCTGGAAGTGTTCAAAGTCATCTTTTACTCCAGACCTCTTAGACATCCTTGATTCCTCTGTCTTATATCCCACAGTTGATCCATCAGGGGACTTTTTCAGCCCTGTCTTTTAAATAAAGCTCCTAGTATTTCTTTAACCTTCACTGAACCTACCCTACCCTAAGCCACCATACTCTTTCCCCCTGAATTACTGAATGAATGTCTTAGTCTATTTTCTATTGATAACAACACAATACCGCATATTGGATAAGGAAAAAAGGAAGGAGGTTTGTTTTGGTGTATGGTTCTGGAGGTACAAGATTGATGGATCTTTTCTGACAGAGTTGTGTAGTTGTTCAGGGTATCATTTGGTGTGTGAAAAGTACATTCATGTCTATATTCTCTAATCTCACTTATAAAGTCACCAGTATTCAGTCATGGAGCCTCAATGGCTTCATTTTAAGTACCTTAGTATTTGTAGCATATCATGGTAGCTGATGGTACTAATAACACCAAAGTCTGAGGGTCTATCCTTGTATGTCCCCATAGTACTTCATAATGGGGATTAAACCCTACCCCCTAGTTTCAAATGAAATAAACTACGTCAAATCAGAGCAGTGGGTTTATGTACTAATTTTGTTGCTCTCTTCAGGTCTCTTCATAATTAATCCAAGACCAGAGTAATCCTGCTAAAATTAAGTCTGATCAAAGTTTCTTAGCGGTACTGCCTTTACTCAGAGTAAAGTCCTTACTTTAGTTTACTGGGTCCTATATAGTGTCTTTGTGGTGTTGATTTTCTGTTCTTCTGCTGCTTTTCCCTCAACGCCCCCATCCAGCCATAGTGACTTGCATTGTGTTCCTGTAACTGCTAGATTGGTGCCTCACTCAGAGTCTTTGTGCATTTCTTCCCTAAAATACTCATCTCTAAGGTCTGTCCTGTCATTTCTTGTTCTTTGTTTTCAGTGACTTTTCCCCTAGCTCTCTTAAGTAAAAATTCAGTTTCTGCTCCTGAAACTTTAAATTTTCTTTGTTTCTTACCCCTTTGTTTGTCCTTAATACTTACTTACCATTGTATAAATACTATCTTTTTATGTTTTTTTAATACTCTGTTTCCCCCACAAGGACAGGAATTTGTATCTTTGGTCATAGTCAGTGGCTGATACATAGTAGGCATTGCAATATATACTTACTGATTGAATGAATAAAAGGATTTAGATAGTTTTTAGGTTATAGTTAACATTAGATAAATTTTAAGCTATAGTTAACACATAATTTCACTGTATGGATTTTTTTGTTGAGAGAAGGGTACTGGGATTGGTGGTATAAATGCATTTCTAATTATTTAGCCACCTTATTTTAAGTAATTTCTGAAGCCAAGGTTCCATTGCTCTGAAGTTACTTACACCAAAAATTCCTTGTAATATTTTAAGTTTTGATTATAGTCATTGTATCTTTTAATTACTTGATTCTATTTCATTCTTACTTTTCTGTACAGTGAATCTTCTCATCTGTTGTACCTGTTGGAACAAATCTGGAAAGATGCCAGATTCATTTTGCAGATCATGTGTGAGCTAAATGTTCTTCCATTAGCATTGCAGATCACTAACATCGCCGGGAACATTATGGTAAATTTAACTTAGAAAGGGGGAGAAAGCATTTCCTGTTGGATTCAGTGTTTACTTGGGATAGTTGTTATATGATAATGAGCCTAAATGCATGCTTATAAAATGAGGAGCTGGGATTCTGAAAGCTGGGCTTCTTTTGTAAAAGGAACAACTGGTTGGGAGAAAGGGAGGAATGCCAGGTGCAGTATGTAGAGATTTGGGTGAACATAAGGATCTTATCTCTAACATCTGGATGTTTTTGGTGAAGTGATACACTGACAGTATTTTAAGCTCCCTTTTTCTCCCTTAATGCTTAAAGAGAAAGTTAGAAATAGTTTAGAAAAAGTAACCTTTGTTACTATGAGTAGTTGAAGGAGGTTCCATGATTAAATTAACTGATTCAACCTTGCTTTTGTTTGTGATGGTTTTGAGCTCAAAGTTAAAAAAATTCTGTTTAATAGTCCAGGACACTGATGGGTGGACGATCTGAACGAAACGAGTTCTTGTTGCTTCATGCATTTTATGAAAACAACTATATTGTGCCTGACAAGCAGATTTTCAGAAAATCTCAGCAAAAACTGGTGGGTCCAAAATTGTATAGTACTTTGCCTTTTCTTATTCCTCCTTTTTATTACATAGGTAGTCTTTTTTAAAAAAGTGCTTTGACATCTGCTTTTAAAGTTATTAGTAATTCCCTGTAAATTAAGATTACTCTTAAGCTTGCTCCATTGTGTCTGTGTGGTTGTTTCCCTCTCTACTTTTCTCTGTAGAGGCAAAATTATTTGTGAGATGTCTTGAGGACCTCATTAGATTTTGATAAATGACCATAGATAGAAAGGATTTGCCCCCACTAAGATTTACCCAGAGCTAAATATCAGTTAAATCTTTTGTTGCTTTAACCTTTGAGCTTTTGTTTTTGTGTTGTAATTTATAGATATGTTGAGTATCCCTAATCCAAAATGCTTGGGATTGGAAGTGTTTTAGATTTATTTATTTTATTTTAGAATGTTTGCATATACGTAATGAGAAATCTTGGGATGGGATTTATGACTAAACACAAAGTTAATTTATGATTCATATGTGTGTATGTGTGTGTATGCGTGCATGTGTGTATTACCTAAAGGTAATTTCATAGTATTTAATCTCCTGACACATGTGGTGACATGTGCTAATTTCTGCTTGTAGAGTCATGTTGACACTTACAAATTGTCAGATTTTGAGATTGGGGACATACAACCTGCTACTAGTGTGATTATGACACCAATCAGGTTTCAGAAGTATATTCTACGACTTTGGAACTAAAACAGTCTATTTTCCATTTTATCAGCACTGATAGTAATTAAGAATGGTAATTGAATATTAAAGTGTGACTCCATTTCTTGTATTTTTTATGCACATTATTGAAAATAGTACAACAAATATTAATTTAGATCTGTTTAACTTCTGCAGAGGTGTTGAATGTTGGCTGTTAATAAACTACTTGGAAATGGATTTTTCATTTTGTGGGCATACTTATTTTAAGGAATCCATACTAATACTGACAATAAGCCATGCCTGATGGTACTTCCTGGAGTCCTAGCTACTAGGGAGGTTGAGACAAGAGGATTGCTTGAGCCCAGAAGTTTGAATAACATGCCAAGACCCCATATCATAAAAGTAGTATTAATTAGAATAATGATAATGAATGAGTAGAATGTTTTATCCCCTTGCCACAGAGTAGTGATTTTTTGTTTTTTGAGACAGAGTTTCTCTGTGTAGCCCTGACCGTCCCAGAATTTGCTCTGTAGTCTAGGCTGGCCTTGAACTCAGAGATCCACCTGCCTCTGTATCCTGAGTACTAGGATTAAAGGCATGTGCCACCACCACCTGGCCAGAGTAGTGAATTTAATAAAAAAAAAACAACAACTTGATAATCTCAAAATTTATGTAACATGAAGCGTTTTAATACCTATTGATTTTAAAATAAAGTTTTTTTTGTTCTCTATCTCTCATATATATATACACATATGTATACACACACACACATACATATATATACACACACACACATATATTTAAAAATTTTGACATGGTCTAATGTAGCTCAGGCTGACCTCTAACTTCTTGTATATCTGAGAATGCCTTTGAATTTATGATCCTCCTGGTTGTAACTTCCGAACACTGGGCTTACAGGTATGTGTCATCACATATCTGGTTTTATGTGGTGCTGGTGATGGAACCAGGGTTTTCTAAGTGCTAAGCAGGGACTCTGTTAGCTGAGCTATTTCTCTAACCCTTAAATGAAATTTCTAGAATTTCAGAGACATTTAAATACAGAATTAAAAAAACTGGTTATTTACTTAAGATACTACCATGCTTGGCATTTCATGAACATATTAGGATAATAGTTTTTCTCTGTAGGTAGGACCACTAAGTAAAAGTAAATATTTTTTGTAACCTAGTATTGTAATTCATTGCTAGCTGTTGATGGACTCTTTCCATTTGAAATAGGGAGATGAAGAAGAGGAAATTGATGGAGATACCAGTAAATACAAGAAAGGACGTAAGAAAGCAGCTTATGCCGGAGGCTTGGTTTTGGATCCCAAAGTTGGTGAGCCTTGGTAGCAGATTGGTTTGCCCCTGATATTAAGATAGTTTCTCAACCTTCCTAATGCTGTGACCCTTTAATACAGTTCCTCATGTTGTGGTGATCCAACCATAAAATTATTTTGTTGTTACTTCATAACTGTAATTTTGCTACTGTTATGAATTTTAATGTAAATATCTGTGTTTTCTGATGGTCTTATGAGACCCATGCAAAAGGGCTGGTCAACCTGCAAAGGGGTCATGACCCACAGGTTGAGAACTACTGTATTAAGCAATAACTTCACATAGAAGTGAAGTTTAAGAAAATAGACCTTATTTAAGAAAATAGACCTTAGTTTTATTTTGGAAGTAAGCAAACTGGTTTCTTAAAGATCTTAGTTTTATCTTTTATGCATATGAAATCTAGTTTACTAGTTACCTAACATGGAATTAGTATAAATTCTTTGCCATATGTCAATACAGTTTTACTTACATACCTTAAAATTTAAATTTCATATATCTTACATATATATTTTACTTTTTTAGCTGTTTAGAAAATTCTTAGTTTATAGGTGATAGAAAAATACACAATAGCTCAAATTTGGTCTTTATTCAGTTCCAATCCCTGCTCTAATGTAGAGGTCTCTGTTTGGCCTGTAGTAGATGTAACTATTTTTCCCTCTTTATGTGAGAGTGGCCTCATCTTTGCCCAGTGTGCCAGGTAATTTGGAAAGCAATGTTAAAGTAAGTCACATAACCACTGAATTAAAATTTAATAGGAGAGCACCTTTTCTTTGTTATCCAGAAGGGTAAGATGGTTTGTGATATTTAGAGGTTCATCTTTATTGTTTTTCAGACCATCTTAATTGTTTCCAAGTGTATATAGCTCAATAGTATGATTATGTATAGTCACATTTAATGTGAATTTTATCAAGTAACTTAGAAGGAGACATTTTTTACAAAAGCAATTTTATTAGTTGCAATGACAAGGAGTGATACTTTTGGTGTCAGATTTTGGTTTGGGTGCCTATTTAATTTCTTTTAACCTCAGTTTCCTTTTCTGTGAAAAGGATATGATGGTATCTGCCACAGAAGAGCAGAAGGAGTAAGTGGGATTGTGTGATAAAGAGATGAGGAGTATGTTACCAATGCAAGTTTGCAGTTCTGTTTCAGTGGACATTTATATTGTCAGTTTCTTCTCAAGGTGAAGATAACTTTTTATAAATGTCCTAGAGAAATATAGTAGCTTTCTGTTCATCCTTTGCAAGAAGAGAGGGTGGATCGTTCCACTACTGACATTTATGTATTCATCTCTTGATTGATCTTACAGTTTTTGTATAGGTAAATGTGCTGACTATTTTATTTCTTAAAGGTGAGGTTGTAAAAAATATATATGTAATATAACCACTCACTGCATTTTTATTTGTGGTGGGGTGAGAGTAGTGGGAAAGAATGCTTAACTGTATTTTTGGGAAATGAACATGATACATTTCTAAAACAATTAACAAGGGAAGGTGTTTGCACATAATGATGTGCTTTGGGACTGCTGGGAACAGGCTGATTGTCACTGGTTCCCACATATGGCAGTCTTTTCACCATTTTTTTGTGATCTGAATTTTTACTGTAATCTAAGTCATTTTATGGATTTGTAGTTGACCCCGGCCCCCCATTTTTATCTGCTGTACAGTGCTGGATGGTTATATATTCTCTATATAGAGTACTTTTAATGAGGTATTTTGATGGCACTTTTCTTTAGACATTATGTGGCTTTTTTGTTTCAGGTTTTTATGACAAGTTCATTTTGCTCCTGGATTTCAACAGTTTATATCCTTCCATCATTCAGGAATTTAACATTTGTTTTACAACAGTACAAAGAGTTGCTTTAGAGGTGCAGAAAGCTACAGAGGTTTGTATTCAACTGGGGGCTCTTGAAGTCAGTGTTAAAAGTATTCCTTAAAGAAAGGAGCCAAAGTGGTTAGTATCATAGTTTTTCCTTTTTCCTGTTGATGGTTGCATTAATAACATTTTTTCTTTGGTATGTTTTTGTGTACATGTATATTCATGTGTGTACGTGTATGCGTGGAGGTTGGACATTGACTGCCAGTCTCTTCCTCTGTCACTCTTCACCTTAATGTTTGATACAGGGTCTCTCACTAAACCTGGAGCTCGTCATTTGTACTGGACTGGCTGGCCAGTGAGCTCCTGGGATCTGCCTGTCTCAGTCTCCCATCCTCCAACTGGTTTATAGGGGTGTAGCACCATGTTGGCTTTACAAAATATTCATTATTTTTGTTTGTGCATCAATGTAAATGTGCACGTGGAGGTTAGAAAACAACTTTTGGGACTTAACCCTCCTTTCAGTGTGGGCTCTGGGGATCAGACTTAGTCTGTGAGGCTTGTACATTAAGAACTTTTAGCCATGAGGTGGCAGCACATACTTTTAACCCCAGTACTCGGGAGGCAGAAACAGGCGGATCTCTGAGTTTGAGGCCAGCCTGGTCTATAGAGTGAGTTCCAGGACAGCCAGAGCTACCTAGAAAAACTTTGTCTCAAAACAAAAGCCCCCGAAAGAATCCTTTTACATTCCTGCAGGCCATGTGCCTGCTCTTTCCTAGGTTGTGGTGTACGAACTCAGGTCGTCATGCTTTCTTAGTAAGCATTTTGCTCACTGAACTGTATCTCCATCCCTAATTATATACTTTCTTCATCATCTAAAGGAGGGCTGACCAAAAAGAGATTTAGACTGGTTCTGTGTCTTTGTTAAAAAACCATTGTAGAGCTATAATTCATTTACAGTCTACCTATTTATAGTGTGCAGTGATAGTTTTTAGTGTCTTCATAGTTTGTACACCATTACTTCATTCAGCTCTATTATTTTAAAAAAACCTTTTAGCTGTCACCTCTATCAAGTTCCTCTATCCATCCCAGCTCTAGTCAGCCAATTAAATTTTTTACTATAGATTTTTATTAATTTTTTTGGCAGTTTTGTGAATGTATATAATGCGTTCTGTTTACTCTCATCCCCACCCTTTATCTCCTTTCTCTCTGCAAGCTCCCGTTCCCACAATCATGTCTTTTTGTTTGTTTGTTTGTTTGTTTGTTTGACTTACTGAACTTAACCAAGGCCATGGAGTTTGGAACTATCTGTTGGAGGTTTGTCTTCTCACTAGAAACCACTAATCTTTCTTGACTGTAAAGTTGCCTACTTTGGACATTCTATGTAAATGGAATCATATAGAATGTGTTTTGTTGGTGTGTGTTTGGCTTATTCACTTAGCATATTGTTTATAAGAGTCATCTGTGTTGCAGCATATACCAGTACTTCATTCTTCAATAATCCTGTCTCAGTGCAGCATACGATTATTACTCATCACATTTATCCATCTCACCTTCTTTTTCTTGCTGCTTTCTCCGCATTTGACCTCCAGGTTCTGAATTTATATATCCTTTAGTTTCAACATGTCTGGTATTGTTTTTTTTTTCAGTTCCAATTCCATATTCCCAGAAGAAAGAGTATCTGATAGACTTGCCCAAGTCAGTCATCATCCCTAGTCCCATCACTTCTGTTCATGGGGGTAAATTCACTCACTATAAGTCTGACTGCTAAAGTGGACCTCTCTGTGGAACTAGAGGATAATTTTACAAGGAAAGTATTGGATAGACAACCCACCTAACAAGTAGCGGCCGTTGATACTCTTTGGCTCTGTCCTGCTATTTCCCAAGCACTGTGACAGTTAACATTGTTCTGCTTTCACAACTGTTGCCCACCAATGTTTTGCCTATTTGAACTTTTCATTTTGGGTTCTGGATATATAATAGAGTGGAGCGACCCAAGAGGTCATCTTAAGAAGCATTATACATGTAGTAATTTATGAATTCTTTATCATTTTCATGTGCAGCACCTTATTTGGTTTTCAGAGCAGTTAGTGTCACCCTGGAGGTGGTGGTAGGGCTTCAGATGAATTATAAATTTCCTGACCCAAGAATCTTTCAGATTACTTTTTATGTGACTCTAGTTGCTGTAAATAGAGTAGAATGTATACCACGGTCTCTTTAATAGGTTTGCTATCATCATGTGCTATATTGGAAAACAATAGGTCCTTATTAGTATTGTAAGGGTGTTCATTTTATGATATTGATCTTCATAAAATCAGATACTTTGTAAAGGCTGGGTTATCAAATGGCGTTGACTTGACATGCTTTAAGCCAAAAGGTTTATTTTTAATTTTGAACCTTTCAAAGGGTAACTGTGCCTGGCTGTTCTTTGCAGCCTGTTAATAGAATTAATGGAGGCTTAAGAAAAAAGCCCTAATGCTTTCCCTGCTTTTTCCTGCTGTAAATTTTAATATAAGAAGACTGCTGATTGCCTTTCTAAAATGTTGCTATTCTGGTGATTGCAAAGCAATTTATAGGTAAAAGGTACTCCATAAACACTAAGGAATATATATAATATATGTGTGTGTGTATATGTGAATTAATTTTTAGAAATGTCATGACCTATTTAAATGTGATCCAAATCTTAAGAGATTTGCTGATTTTGTATATAACTTCTTTATTTTTAACAGTAAAAGCATTTATAGTAATTGTTGTGAAACATTCTATAGCATTTTGTTTAGTTGTACAAATGTTATAAAATAAGAGTTTAGCTGCTGTTTTTTTTTTTTTAAATCTTAGGACTCTTTCTTAGCATTTGTATTTCAAAAGCAATTTTCCCAAAACATGTTGCTCCACATTTGTAAAAATCCTCCTTTTACAGTAAATCTAAATTTGTAAGTAACAACAAGGTTGAGAGATAGTGGTAATGATACAGGCTAATTGAGAGAACTGGGTACAGGGGGACAGTGGTCTGCGACCACGCAGATCTTTTTCTTGTTTGGGTTCTTTGTGGTTTCTGTTGTTTTGGTTTGGCTTTTTTTTTTTTCTTTGAGGTAGGGACTCACTCTGTAACCCATAATGACCCAGAACATGTTATGGCTCAAGGCTGGCCTTGACCTCATGATGGTCTGTCTGCCTCAGCCTCCCAAATCCTGGGACTATAGACTGGTACCACCACACCTAGATGAGCCCCTTTGGAGGCTGCTCATGCATTATTGATTTCCTCATACCGGAAACATTTCTAAGGTGTGGTGATGGGATAAAGCACTTGTCAAATATTACTTTAGAAGTTTATTTCTTTTTTATCAAAGTTTAATTTGTCTGAAGTTTCTATTGTGTGTTTTTCAGGATGAGGAACAGGAACAGATCCCTGAGTTGCCAGATCCAAACTTAGATATGGGCATTTTGCCCAGAGAGATCCGGAAACTGGTCGAGCGGAGAAAACAAGTGAAACAGCTAATGAAACAGCAAGATTTAAATCCGGACCTTGTTCTTCAGGTAAATCTTTCTACTGTAAGATGTTTGCTTGACAGTTTCAGCTTCTGTCACTTGATTATTGAGGGCTAGGATGAATAGGATGGTGTGGGCAAGTACATGTGCCTATTTTATTTGGAATAATAACTATTCAGATACACTAAACTGCCTCAGATTGGAAGGCTTCTCTAGCTGCTAAGGCCATATCTGAGCAAGGTTTTACAGAATCTTGGGAAATCAGTAGTCTTTGTACTTGTTTCTAAGAGGGTAGGGCAACATGAATGTGGGGAGACAGATTGAGTATTAAGTACACCCCCCCCACCCCCCACCCCCAATATTGAGAGGTTCTTTCTGTCATTGTGATCTGGAAAGATACCCAATGTAATGCTGAAGTAGCCACAGCTAGCGTTGTTCATCATTTGTTGTTGTTGGCCTGCAGTATGACATCCGACAGAAGGCTCTGAAGCTCACGGCCAACAGTATGTACGGTTGCCTGGGATTTTCCTACAGCAGATTCTATGCCAAACCACTGGCTGCCTTGGTGACATACAAAGGAAGGGAGGTAAAGAACAAAATAAAATTCACGTCAATAAATATGTAAATACGTGCTGCAATATGGGGGAACTAAGTTTATTGCCTAGTTTTTACAGCTTGAAATACTCCTTCTTTAGAGCAAGTTCGAGACAAATAGGCACTGGAGTAAGACTTCATTTGGCAGTTCTGCATGTGTATGTGCAATTATTGAAGGTCTGTATGCCAGACTTTCCTCTAGGCAATAAAGATTGAGTGTGAAACATTATGTAAAGCTTGTATTTGATCCAGACTTGTGGGGGAAAGGGAACAAAAGTAGAGGACCTGGAGTTGATGAGAGGATAGTTTGGGAAAGCAACTGACTAAGTATAACACCGTCTAAGATGAATATGGTCTAGGATGAATATGGTAGAAGTAACTTTCTTCAGATAATTAAGATGGTGGTGACCTTGACAATGTTTGGAGGTTAGCTTAGGTTCAGATTGGACTAGTTTAATGTGTAATATGAGAGAAAGGTAGAAATCAAGAGAATAGCAAGTGAAGCCTTTTATTTTTATTAAGAGGGAGAAAACAGACAGAGGGATCAAGAACTCTGTCTTCTATGTGTTGCCTTTGAGTAATAGATCTCTAGGCATTTTCAGTAGGTTGTTGGGCATATGAATCCAGAATTCTAGTGTTATGTCACAGCTGGAGTTACATACTGACTTGAGGATGATAGACCAATTACCATTATGTACTTTTCACTTTATGAACATTTTAAGTTCACTTACTTTAATGCTTTGTGTAGAGATTTCTATTTTTATAATCTATAAAAGCCTATACTTTTTAAATATTAAATATTGAATTCAGTCAAATACACTAAGATACTGTTTTCTTTCATTGAATTTAAGGCTTCTTAGTTGTAAACATAGTTCATAGTGCTCATACTGGACATCTGGACTTAGAATGTTCTAGATTGGTGATTGGCAAACTGGCTTATAGGCAAAATCCAACCTGTTATCTGTGTTTTATATCTAAGGTTTTATTAAAATGGAGACGAGCTCATTTATTTCCCTGGTAGAGTTGATTAGTCAGGATAAAGTCTTAATGTAGCCTGCAAAGCTTAAAATGCTTGTTACTTGGCACTTTCAGGACAATGTTTGCTTAAGAGAATGATTTTTATCTGTCCTATCCATATATAATAGCCTCTAGCCACAAGTGACTGGTGAACATTTGTATTTGGTTATTCCTGATTAGATGAGGAACTGGATTTTTACATCTATTTAGTTGTAATTAAAATGAATTTAAACGTGAATAGCTAACATGTGGAGAGTGATTACAATATTGGCCAGTATATATCCAGTTCAGACATGAAACAAACATCACGATCTTTCAAGTCACTTTTCTCTTGTAGCTTTATCTCAGAGATGTGGGTTAGGACACAGAGGGGAAGGGCAAAGCATGTATTAAATAATGATGGTGTGTGAAGAGCTGTTTTGTGCATTATTATATCAAAACTACTCAAGAGTCCTTGGACATATCATAGCATTCTGTTTGTAGAGGAGGAATCTGAGGCTGGGGAGGTAAGGAGAACAAGTGGCTACCTTGAATTGATCTGTATCTTCCTCATTCCAAGTCTTTTACTGCATTCGGGTTCACCATTAGAGGATAGCTTTGCAACTGTAGTTCGGCTTTGTCTTCTACCTTATTCCTAGACAGTCATTCTTTTCAGTATCTATTGTAGAACATGAACTTTTTATTTTCTTTTTTACATGAGAAATATATAGATATTGTTAGGGGCTAGTTGAAGTGAGAGAAAGATGTTTTCAGATTCTTAGGCTAAGTTTACCTCAAAATTATTTAAATTTTATTTCTGTATATGTATCCAGTGGCTTCTGATAGAATACCATCTTATTTTTGTATTAGGAAATGCACTCACTATGCCCCAACTGGGTGATAATACATAGGTTGACTATTGAGATTGGCTCAAGGTTACTCTTAAGTTTCTCACGAGAGGCAATAGTTGACAATTTACTCCCTTGGAGAGTGCCTCTTGCTGTTGAGAAATCCCTGTTGTTACATTTTCTACATTGGCTCAGAAATCCACAAGCTTAAAAGGGCACTGTTGATAATGATAAGCCCCAAATTTGTCCAATGATCTCTCCTACTCCCCTAATCCATTGTATTTTAAGGGCAGTATTTTCTTTTCGCTGGATTTTTAATAGGGAATTTAAACTCAAGTTTTACTTTTTTGTTGATTAACATATATCAATAACAGAACTAAGCTAAATTTTTACTTTTTCAATAAAATATTGTGATTATATATCTTAAGTAAAATATAAAACCTCCCTGCTCACTTCAGTAAAGAAGAATTTTAGACAAATCTAGAAATAATCATGGGATTCAAATTCTTAGTTTCTTCTTTCTCCTTTCCCCTTTTCATCTGTGTTTCTTCCTATGCACAATACCTTCTGTTGTAGTTATGTCTTTAATGTGAAGTTAATGAGAAGCGGTAAGTTCAGACTAGACCTACCCTCTGCAACTCTTAGTTTGGCAGATCCAAAGATCTCAGAAGTTAATTTACTAAAATAAAAATGATTGTTAAACTATGGGTAGTAATTATTAGCACTGACAGATGAATATAGTCTAGTGATAATCTATGTTTGGTTTTGCTATCATTTTCCTATATGTGGTGGAATCTGTTGTTTTTAAGGATTTTCATTGTTGTTTTGAGACAGTATATAACCACATACCACAGGCTGACCTTCAACCCAAGAGAAGACTCTTAGGTCCTATAATTAATTGCAGGCATACACCTGTCTAGCATTTCTTAATTATTAAAGTGGTTGGAGGGGTAAAGTTGAGATTTTAGAATACTTTTGCAGCTTACTAAACTGGGGGTTTGGTTCTAAGGTAGAGTAGACAAAGTAATACAATAACCTGAAGATCTTCCAAGTTTTTTTGGCATTTAAACTTCCTGTTTAAAATTAAAGTTCAAATAGAAATGAGAAGGGAACCTGGTGACATACTTTTGAAAAGATTCTAAGAGTTTTTATTTGGATATGGATTAATGCACAGTCCGAGGAGGCATGAAATTTTGCATTTTGGTATGGCCTTAATGTCCTCCGTGTGTATTTTTTAAGTAGATTTTGTATGTCCTGAGTTTTGTTGAGATCATGCAGATTTGGCTCTGGTGACCTAATGATTTCTGTAATCAAATGTGGATTATGGCTGTTAGAATACTCAAGTAATTACTAATTGTACTTTTAAAAACAGGTTTATAATAAAAGTGAAAAATGTCAAATGGGCATCAATATTGTCTTTTTGTAGGTGTGATCTTTCATACTTCATCATTTCATACTTCAACTATCCTGTAATTTTTAATTGCTTGATGATAGAGGAATTAGTTACTGTTGAAGGAATCTTACGTAGGAACCTCACATTATACAAGTTATTTAAAAATAATTAAATGAGCATTTCCAGAGAAGAAATAGAAACTTCATTTATAGACACTTAGAAGTTAATCTGTAGCAATATCATCTGTATTTGTTTTTATTCTCAATGTGTGCATAAAGAGGCATAAAAAAGAAATTGGATAAGCCAGCGTGGGTAACACTGAGTGGGCACAAACAAATATTTAAACCATGAAGACAACTATCAAATGTCAAGTGTCTGGTGTAGTAATTGAAGTGATTGTTCACTAGATGGCGATAGACACCCTAAGATCATTAATCAATTAAAGATATTATTCGGTGAACAATAATGTGAAGAGCATTTAGTGACTTAAATATGTTCATATTTTAGATTTTTACCACTTTGAGAATACTGAATAAAGCTTAAAATTGGCCCAAAGGATTGTAATAGTCCAATAGATTTAGTGTTTAAAATGATGATTTTTGCATTGTAAGTTTTATTGATGAAAACAATCATTTAATTTATCATAGTAACCTAATTCTTCCATTGGGTGGATAAATCATATCTCTGATCATGGAGACACATAACTTTCTTAGTAACAGGTGACTTGAAAGAAAATTAGAAATGTTTTGTTATATGATTTTTCCTCTCAATATGTTTTTTTCTTAAATTGAGAAATTTAAAACATTTTTTAATGATTTTTAAGCACACTCATTGTATAATCTTTAACATAATAGAGATATTTGTCCTTATAAAATAATCTGTATTTACTGATAATATTATTGATTTGTTTTTGCCTTCTGTTATATTTGTGTTCTTGAGGAAATAATTTTTGGTCTGGATTTCTGATTCCAATTTCAAATACAGTGTTCAGGAGTAGACCATCCATTTTCATTTTACTGTCCTGTAGGTTGAAATGAGTCATTGCCAGCCTGTTTTCCCAAGTAGTTTTAGAAGATCTGGTTTTCAGTTGTGTTCAGAACTGAAATCTGTGCAGTTTAGAAAATGTATCCAAATCATTGCATGCAAACATTACGCTCTAGACTTGGCTGTCTGAGATTGTCTTGGTGATGAGAGAGTGCTACTAGTGAGGAGTCTTTGGGAATGGCACTGGCAGAAAGCTCTTGCCTTTGTTGCTGTCAGTGATGAAAGAGGAGCTTTGAATTGTTAAGAGTCCTTTGTCTGTACTTGGAAGTAAGTGAATATTTCAGTTTTCCAATATTACTTCATGAAAAATATCCAGTTTTGTTTTAACTTAACAGAACAAAATATAGAAATGGCTAGAGACTCTCCTCTCTTCCTTTTTTTTTCCCAGTGGTAATTGTACAGTTGTTTTTTTTCCTGCTTCACCTGTCTTTCCCCTTTTATAATTATTGGTGTGTGTGTGTGTGTGTGTGTGTGTGTGTGTGTGTTCATGTTCATATTTGGTACATTTGAATTTTTTTAGTATTCATGTTACTTGTTTATTCTTTTATAGTTTGGAAAAAAAGCATCAGGACAGATTTTGCTCTGTATATCACAATTTAAATTTATCCATTTTGGTACATTTTTAGATATGATTTATTTATGTTAACTATTCTATAACATTTAGTGAATAAATACAGCAAAATATATTTTATGTGCTCTCATTGTCCCCCCTCCACTTTTTTCCTTTTATTGAAAATAGAATTTTCATATGATATAATAAATTTTATATGATATAATAAAACAAAAACTAACACATTGGAATAGGACAAAAAGGAATAAACAGGAAAAGAGCACAAGAAATAGATATAGACACAGAAACCCACTTGTTTGTGTACTTGGGAATCCAATAAAAACACTAAACTGGAAGCCATAATATATACACAAAGGAACTGTAGAGGAAAAAGAGAGGAACAAAAGGGGGAAAAGCCCTAACATAAGCCTCATTATGAGACAAGGGACCTCCCAACTCTGCATCTCCATGTCTGATGTTAAAATGCTCTTCAGATCTCCAACTCCTTTTAGCTTTGTTGACTGCAACATACTTTTCTCTCTTGGGCTGGTTCCACTCCCTGTTTGTATCTCTCCTGGGTTTTGGTTTTGCTTTGGCCCAGTATTTCCTCACTATGCTCCCTTCCCTACGCTTTGTTATGGTAATGTATACTCTATGTCATTATATGTTGGAAATATGTGATCTGTTTTTTGATTTTGATTTTATAGAGGATTACAGTTAAAAGAATGCATGAATCTCAGAAGAGACTTTGAACTTTGGACTTTGAAATAAGTTTGAGACTGTGATAGACTATGGGGGCTTTTGAGGTTGGACTGAACTCATTTTTTGCCTTATGATGTGGCTACAAGCTCTTGGGGACCAGGGAGTGAAATGTGATGGTCTGAAAGAAAATGGCCCCCAAAGAGAGTGGTACTATTAGGAGATGTGGCCTTGTTGGAGGAAGTGTGTCACTGTGGGGCCGGGCTGTGAGGTCTCTTTTGCTCAGGCTTCCCTCAGTGTGACAGTCAGTTGACTTCCTGTTGCCTGCAAGATGTAGCACTGTCAGCTCTACCACCATTTGCCTGTATGCCGCCATGCTCCCTGTCATGACGATAATGGACTGAACCTCTGAAACTGTAAGCCAGCCACCCCAGATGGATGCCACTGAGTTCGTTCTCTGTTGGTCATCTACTGCTGGGCACGTAGCCTATCCTTAAAGAGTAGTTTGTTTCCCCAGTGAGACTCCCTTGGAGTAAAATTTCACTCAGGAGTGTTTATCAATTGGAGATAGCTTCTGGGTTAAGGATGGGGTTTGTGTCCACTTCTTTCAGCTCTTGTACACTATCTTGTGCAGCCCTGTGCAGGCCCTGTGCATGCTGCCACAACCTCTGTGAGTTCACGTGTGTGTTGGTTATGTCGATTTAGAGGGACTTGTTTTCTCTTTTTTTCTCTCCTCTCCTCTCCTCTCCTCTCCTCTCCTCTCCTCTCCTCTCCTCTCCTCTCCTCTCCTCTCCTCTCCTCTCCTCTCCTCTCCTCTCCTCTCCTCTCCTCTCCTCCCCTCCCCTCCCCTCCCCTCCCCTCCCCTCCCCTCCCCTCCCCCCTCCCCTCCCCTCCCCTCCCCTCCCCTCTTCTCTTCTTTTCTTTTCTTTTTTCCCCATGAAACAGGGTTTCTCTGTGCAGTTTTGGTGCCTGTCCTGGAGCTCGCTCTGTAGCCCAGGCTGGCCTCGAACTCACAGAGATCTGCCTGGCTCTGTCTCCCGAGTGCTGGGATTAAAGCAGTGAGCTACCTTCTCCCAGCTGGGACTTGTTTTCTTGGTGTCTTCCATCCCCTCTGGCTCTTACATTCTCTCCACCTCCTATTGCCCAGGGTTCCCTGAGACCTCAGGGGAGGAATTTAATGGCAACATCCCATATAGGGCTGAGTGTCTCTCACTCTCTGCATATTGTCTGGCTGTGGGTCTTTGTGTCTGTTCCTATCTGCTACAGGAGGAAGCTTCTCTGATGATGGCTGAGGAAGGCACTGTTCTACACGTACAGATAGATGTTGTCAGAAAGAATCTTCTCTTATGATGGCTGAGCAAGGCATCTAACAGGATGTCATCAGGAGTCACTTTCTTGCTATGTTTTTTTTTGTTTATTTTATTTTTTTTATTTTTAGAACAGTAGTATTTGGTTTTACCTTAGATCCCTGGGCTATCTAATGTCAGGTTCTTGTTTATCCAAGCAGTGTCAGGTATAGGTTCCATCTTGTGGAGTGGTCCTAAGTAAACTCAGATATTGGTTGGTTACTCCCACAAGCTTTGTGCAGTCATTGCACTAGCTTATCTTGCAGGCAGGACACCATTGTAAATCAAGGGTTTTGTGGCTGGGTTGGTGTTTACATTTCTCTTTTGGTAGTGTCCAGAGTACCTTCCTGTACCAAAGATGCTAACACCTGTGGGTAAAGGCTCCTTGTAGGCATCAGTTCAACTTCTCCATGTTCAATGAGTTATATAGGTGTTGTCTTCAGCATTAGGGCTTTGCCATCAGTTTATGGAGAGCAACCTATAGTCTTGGCAAAAGTGTGGGTTGTTTGGGGTTCCCAGGGGAACCCTTTGACCAACAATTCAATTAGATGTAACCCAATATCAGACTGGAGGCTTCATTTGATGACAAGTGATCAGTTGGAGCTCTGTCTCCATTATTTAGTGATTTAGATAGCCTTCATATATGTTTGTATTTTAGAAACTTTTTACTGTATTATATTTCCATAGGATCCATCAAATGGCCCTTAATTTTAGCTGACCCTCATTATTTTTTCCCTTGTCTCTCCCTTCTCTCCCCGTCTTCATTTGATCCTCCAATTCCAGGCCTCCCCCCCCCCATTCATCCCTTTCCTAGGGAGATCTCTCTCCCTCACCCTGCTCAGTCCCTTACTCTATACCTAACCTCTGGTTCTACAGATTGTAGCTTTGTCATTTATCATTGACAACAGTTAATATCCCTGTATAAGTGGATATATATCATATTTGTCTTTCTGGGTTCGGGTTATCTTACTCAAGATGACTTTTTTTCTAGTTCCATCCATTTACCTACAAATTTCATTTTTAATGGCTGAATAATACTCCATTGTGTAAATATACCAGGTTTTGTTTATCCATTCTTCTGTTGATAGACATCTAGACTGTTTATAGTTTCTGGCCGTTATGAATAGAGCAGCAGTGACCAAGTGTCTCTGTGGTAGAATGAAACATTCTTTGGGTATATGCCAAAGAGTTGTATAGCTTGATCTTAAAATAGATCAATTCCCATCTTACTGAGGAACCACCACACTGATTTCTGTAGTGGCTGTATAAGTTTATACTTTTGTCAGCAATGAATGAGTATTATTCCCCTTACTTGCACATCCTCACCAATGTGAGCTGTCACTTATGTTATTGATCTTGGCCATTCTCACTGGTGTAAGAAGAAATCTCACAGTAGTTTTTGAATATTTCTTTAAGCATTTCTCAGCCATTTGAGTTTTCTTTGAAAGTTCTTTGTTTAGATCTATACCCGATTTTTTAATTGTGTAATTTTTTTGATACTTAGTTTTTGGTGTTCTTTATATATTTTGAATATTAGCCTTCTATAGGATGTGTAGTTGGTAAAAAAAAAATCTTTTCCCATCCTGTAGGCTGCCACTTTGTCTGAATGACAGTGTCCTTTGTGGTGCAGAAGCTTCTCAGTTTCATGAGGTTCCATTTATTGTTGATCTTAGTGCTGGTGTTAATGGTGTTCTATCAGAAAGTCTTTTCTTGTGCCAGTGAGTTCAAGGCTGTTTTCTCTTCTATCAGGTTCAATGTATCTGGTTTCATGTTGAGGTCTTTGATCCACTTGAGTTTTGTGCAAGGCGATAAGTATAGGTCTATTTACATTTTTCTACGTGTAAACGTCCAGTTTGACCAGTACCATTTGCTGAAGATGCTGTCATTTTTCCTGTGTCTATTTCTGTCTTTTTTATAAACAATAAGGTGTCTATATGTGTGGATTTATGTTTGGGTCTTCAATTCGATTTCATAGATCAACATGACTGTTTTTGTGCCAATTCCATGCAGTTTTTATTACTGTGGTTCTGTAGTATAATTTGAGGTTGGGGATTGTGATACTTGAGTAGTCCTTTTGTCATTCAGGATTGTTTTAGCTATTCTGGGTTTTTTGTTTTTCCATATGAATTTGACAATTGACCTTTCAAGGTCTGTGAAGAATTGTGTTGGAGTTTTGATGAGAATTACATTGAATTTGTAGATTGCTTTTGGTAAGGTGGCTACTTTTACTATATTGATCCTACTGATCCATGAGCTTGGGAGACCTTTCCATCTACTGATATTTCCTTTAGTTTCTTCAATGTCTTCATTGAAAAAGTTTTCATTGTAGAAGTCTTTCACTTGTTTTGTTAGAGTTACCTCAAGATATTTTATATTATTTGTGGCTATTTTGTTGTTTTTCTGATTTCCTTCTCAGGCCATTTGTCCTTTTTATATAGGAGGGCTACTGATTTTTTTGAGTTAATTTTTTATCCAGCTACGTTGCTGAAAGTGTTTATCAGTTGTAGGAGTTGCCTGGTGGAATTTTTAGGGGCACTTATGTATATATCATCTGCAAATAGTGATACTTTGATTTCTTCCTTTCCAATTTATATCCCCTTGATTTTCTTCAGTTGTCTTATTTCTCTAGCTAAGACTTCAAGTACTATATTGAATACATATGGAGAGAGTGGAAAACCATGTTTTATTCCTGATTTTAGTGGAATTGCTTTGAGTTTCTCTCCGTTTAAGTTGATGTTGGCCATGGGCTTCCTGTTAACTGCCTTTATTATGTTTAGGTATGTCCCTTGCATCCCTGATCTCTCCAGGACTTTTATCATTAAGGGGTGTTAAATTTTGTCAATGGCCCTTCTCCTCACTTTTTTCAGACAGGATATTGCTATGTAGCTCAAGGAAGCTGTACTTACTATTCAGCCTAGATTGGCTATCTCCTGCCTCTGCTTTCTTGGTATTTGGATTAAAAGTTTGTTATACTATCACTGTCTTAGCTTTATCCTAGATTTTGAATTTACAAGTTCTCATCTCTTGTATTTTTTTTCCTGTTACAAGCAGTGTTTAGTAGATAATGTGACATGTGTAAGATTTAATTTACCATAATAAGCTAAATTCTGTCAAATAGCTAACTAAGTTCACATCTTTGGCAAGAGCCACAACACACAATTCCTCCTCAGTCACAGATTCAGATGCTAATCTAGAGGTTGATATATTGTTTTGCCTCTTAAATTTATTGTCTATTTTTGAAGGGTTTTGTACTTACCACGTATTTGTAAATATACTCACGTAATCCTCATTATTCCGTGTTCTTGTCAATGCTTGCTATTACTTGGGTGGGTTTTTTGTTTGTTTGGTTTTGTTACTGGGTCTCTCCGGGTAGCCCAGGCTACTTCATTTTTGCCGTATTTCCCAGGGCAATCTTGAAATTGCCATCCTCTTACCTTAGCCTCCTAAGCACTAGAATTATAGAGTTGTGCTACCAGACCTAGATAGAATTTTTATTTTATGCCAGTCTCATTAGTGTTAACTATTATCATGTGATTTTAATTTTTGTTTCCTTAATTAGGAGTTAAATTGAGTCTCATGAAGGTTTATTAACTCTTCTACTTTTTTTTTTATTGAGTTGCCTAGATGAACATACCTGTCTTATTTGTTGCATTGTAGGTCTCTAACTGTTCCTTATGTATTCAGAAACTGAATCTTACTTGCTTATTTATATTAAAATTAGTCTGGATTATTCTTGTGCCTTTTTATGATCTTTTATTGTGAAGAAATGTGTACTTTTTTACACCATATTTGATATTTTTTCCTCTTTACATTTTGTAAGCTTATTCTGAAAATACATTTTTCTCCTCCAATGACAAATATTGTCCTATTTTCTTCTAAATATTACAAAACTTGGATTTTTTTATTTCCATCTTTAGTCTTTCTAGAGATTGTTTTGAGGAAGAGTATAACTTAGGGATCTTATTACATTAGTCTGGTTTCTTCTTTGTTTCTCTGTTCTAGGGACTGGCAGACCTATTTGTCTATTTTTTTTTTAAAATAAAGTATTATTGGGGCACAGTCATACCCATTTATCTTTGACTATATTTATATCAAACTTTGGAATTGAGTAATTGTCACAAAGCCTGAAATATATTATTCATCACTTTACAGAAAAATTTTGCCATCTTTTGTGGCAAAAGATAATTTTTTGTAATATAAGAGTGACTCATTTCAAACATTATCAGTCATGATTGGTGAAAATACAAGAAATTATACTGAAGGTATTAAAAAGGAAGAAAAACAGTCTTGTGGTCAAGAAATTACAGATGCTGAGGTTCTTTTAAATGACCATATGAAAACTTCTCAAGTAGAATAAAAGGCAGGTTTATAAATTCTGAAGTTTTACAAAAACATTTGTTTCTGTGCATATGTATAAATTTTGTAGGAAGTGAATGCATTGCATTTAAGAAATTTTCAAAGAGGACCTAGATGTGAAATTATAAAGAACTGTAGGTTCTTTTATTTCTTCACTCTTTAAATACAGCTTGACGTGAAACTATAGCCTTAAAATTATGTGTTTTATCACCTAGAATACAGCAGATCAAGGCATCTTCTTGTCAGACCAGACCCATGGAAACTATAGGTGGTGGGAGGAAGAGTTCTTACTCTCTTCAGAATTGTAATAGAGACTCCTTTTGATATTCTTGCTACCATTTTGACTTTTTTTTTTTTTCCGAGACAGGGTTTCTCTGCGTAGCTTTGCGCCTTTCCTGGAACTCACTTGGTAGCCCAGGCTGGCCTCAAACTCACAGAGATCCACCTGGCTCTGTCTCCTGAGTGCTGGGATTAAAGGCGTGCGCCACCACCGCCCGGCCCATTTTGACTTTTTAAAAGATTTATTTGTAAGTAACTGTGTGTGTGTGTGTGTGTGTGTGTGTCATGCTCGGGGGTGGGGCATACATTTGCACAGGTGCCAGTAGAGGCACGAGGTGTCAAATCTCCCTGGAGTTAACAGGCAATTTTGAGTTACCTTACATGGGTACTGGGTACCAAACTGATGTCCTCTCTAAGAGTAGTATCAACTCCTAACTGCCAAGCCAGTCCCCATTTTAATTCTAATTTTATTTTTATTTTGTGACAGTCTTATAATTAGCACATGTTAGTCTGAGATTTGATATGTATCCCAGGCTGCCTTATAGTGCCTCCCTATATTGTTAAATATAAACAGGTAGGTGGTATTGTGCCTAGTCTTTGATTTAAAAAACCAAAAATTATGAGGTTAATATGAAAATTTCTTTGAGGGCTAAAATGAAGGTTTAGTGCATTTTTGCAGATATATGTTAGAAAAATAGTATCTTTTTAGTGGTTTGAAGTTGTTTACATTATAAAACTCAAAACCAGAGAAACATTTTTTGGGGGGAGGCGTTTCAAGACAGGGTTTCTCTGTGTAGTTTTGGTGCCTGTCCTGGATCTCGCTCTGTAGACCAGACTGAACTCGAACTCACAGAGATCCGCCTGGCTCTGCCTCCTGAGTGCTGGGGTTATAGGTGTGCGCTGCCCGGCTCCAGAGAACCTTTTTATTGCCACATTTTAGGGATGTTTGAGTTCTAAATTCTTTCCACATCTCCAGAACTGTTAATAAATAATACACTATCAGGATTTATTTATTTGTATTCTACTAGTTAGTTCAGAATTTGTGATAATTTACATGCTATAAGGTGCAAGTCTCCTTAGCATAAACTTGTCAGTTAAATTTTATAGAAATAATTCTCTGCCATTAAATAAGTAGTATCTTAACTGTAGATCATTTGTATTGATATATTGTTCTAAACATCTTCTTTTGCTTGTTTACCTGATGTATCATTTCTAAAAATGATCCATCAAAAATTGGTGAAAGTAATGCTGCTAAATATCAAATTGCGAAGAGGAAGCTCTGCTTTGGAAACACCTCATGAGAGGCTGGTCTATATTATGACAGATTTGTGTGAGAGAGAGAGAGCGAGAAAAATTAGAGTAGTCAAAATGTCTGTGGTTGTAGCTCAGTGATCATAGGTTCACCTTGCTTATGCACGTCCCTCCTTTCAGTGCCCATAACTGCAAACAACAAAGCCAGTGTATTTTTATATACACTTACTGTAATCATCATAAACAGTATACACTTAAACATAACCTATATATATATATATGTGTGTGTGTGTGTGTGTGTGTGTGTGTGTGTCTGATATTTTATGACACAACATTGCATTTATAAAAATAAATAAGTGGGTTACTCTTAGGCCTAATTTAAAACAATCCCTATGATTTAAAACACTGAGTATTTCTTTCAAAGTAGCCCAACAAAGAAAAAAATGAGTCAATACAAATGCAGCATGACCTTCTCTCTTTTTTTTTTTTTTTTGTCAATAACAATTAGAAATCAGCACCTCTAGTGATTCCTTAATTTTAAAGGTACAAACTTTGGTGATATCAACCTGGATATTAGAGACAACTTAAAAGAGAAAGACTGGCTCAACCCTTATCTGACTGAGGTCACCTGTGAGGTAGAGCTGGGTTTGTGAATGTAAGAGAAGGTGGCCTCATCAAGGAGACCACTTAGAAACCTTCTCATTTATTTCTTTTGCATTTAGTTAAGTTTTTCATAATTTGTCTGTCCTGAGCTTTGAAGAATTCAAGCCTGCGCTCCTCATATGCCAGTATCTTTATCAGAGAAGGAGGATCCCTTTCCCACTGCCACCCAGCTCCATTACATGAATGCATGGTCCTAGCTTTGTAGTTGTGGGTTGACCTCTGCAGGCTTTTGGGATCATTTGTCATGGCTTTCATTCATGAATGTTTGTCTACTCTCAGTTTAAAGTTGTACCCTTTCCCACCTCTATAGTGGGTTTTCGATTATTAGATTTCATTCTACATGTGTTTGTATCCTACCTATTACATGCCCCATACAGGGATCCTTGTTTGCCCTCACTGTTAGATCATGCTCATCTATGTGTTTCTGCAATTATAGATGGGTTGATGTGGAGGTGATACAGTTTTTATGTAGAATCCTGATATTTAAGCCTATTTTGAGTTTATAAGAATAGCCAGGATACTCAGTATAAGAAAGTGGGTACCTTGTATATTTGTAGTAGGTAGTTTTATTTGAGAAGGCACAAATTGAATATTTTTGCTATGATATTTTGACCTTTGAATTACAGAAAACATTTGGAATGTGGATATGGGTAAGAGAGAAAAACTAACAGACTGACTATATGTCATTGTCATTGATTCCTGATATTATATTTCATTACATTGACTCGAATCACATAGATCATGACCTTGGAAATCTCTTCCTTTCTTCTCCAACCTTCTTCAGAACGAATGACTCTCTGTTAACCTAAATTCATCCTATTTTCTGCATATGTGAATATTTTAGATCAGCCTATTTTGGTTCATGTTTCTTTTTCACAAGCTGTGTGTTATTTGACAGGTGTTCTAAAGCTCCTTCCTTTGGCAGCAAACCAAGATGACAGTGCAGTAATGATTTCAAAAGTGCTATTCCATCCTTGTTAACAGACAAAAAGGAAAGTGTGAAGTTATTAACCACTGTTCACCAGTGGCATGGAAACTGGTGTCGAGTTAATTGTCTGTTTCTATAGTCAGTCTGGGTAGGCTATTTCCCGACTAATACTGTTCTTTAGAAAAGAGGGAATGACATAACTTTTCCTCTCCCACACCCTTCTCCTTCTCACAACTTGTATTTAAATCAATAAAATAAAAAGATTTCTAAAAATCCAAAATATTGACTTCTGTTTCCCTATAGGCTTTTCTTTCCTTATCTGTCATGTAAGATTTATGGATGACATGGCAACACCAAATCACCTTAAGGATTTTCCCCTGACCCACCCTCAAATGGGTCATATGACAGAGTACTTGCATCTTTAATGTACATGATGTCACTATACTCTGTCCGTACTTCAGCCACACAGCGTCTGTTTATTACTCCTTGGAAGAACCTACTTTAGGCAGCCTGTACTATCCGGTGACTTTAACTGCTTTTTCACAATAGTGTAATCAGCCCCATTAAAGATACCTTCATGTTAACAAAACAAGCTTATTGTGTTTATAACTCAAGACTGGCCAACTGAGCAGACCCTAATAGATTACATTTAACTGGGCAGTATGAGCCTGTGTTGTTTTGCCAGATCATAAATAGTGTATTAAATTACAGTGAACTGAGTTTGGTAAGTTGAGAATTTTAGAAAGGAGGGAGAAAGGTGTTTTTTTTTTTTTTGGTGTGTGTGTATGTGTATGTGTGTATATGTATGTGTGTATATGTATAGAAGTGGTTTGATTTTTTTTTTTAAGCCAGACTTTCCTGGGCTCTATATGGTCATTCTTTTTGAGATCTTATACTTACTTTGAAATTTAGTGCTAATATTGAATTAACAGCTGTCCTTGTTTCCTTTTTATTACTTCTTGTGATTGAATTGGCTTGTATCCCTTTTAAACTTTAATGTATTTGAGTCTCAAAATCTCAAATTTCCCTTCGACCGTCCCCTCCCCTTTGAAAAAACAATATGGAGTAGACTGTGACAGTAACGTGAGTCCATGTTCATATTTTTAAAAGAACAGGAAAGCACAAGTGATTTCCAGAACTGGCTTATTTGCTGTCTTTAGAATTCTTTTCATGGCTACTTTTTTATATATTTAGGGTTAGCTATTACCTATTTTTATTGGCCCTTTTTACACTTAAAATAAAAGTTTGTCTTTTGAGGCTAATGATGGAATTTATTTGCATTAATACTAAATGTTGACTATGGATGGGAATGGAACAAAGATATTGTTTGTTTCATAGTTTGAACTGTCAGACATTTGTCTGTATTTATTCCGGGGGCCCTTGCTCCTGCCAATATAGAAGCAGGTTACATTTTCAGCCCTGTGTAGGAGGGTGGTGTGTCTTTCCCAGGAAGAGGATGATAGTTGGGAAGAGGGATATGCTCATAGGCTATTAATAATGTACATTGTTCTTGAGGCCACATGTCATATATCTAAGCATTGGTCCACAGGGTAGGGTACATGTTCTATTTCCACTGGACTTTGTGGCACAATGCAATGGACAGCTGATTATTTCATCATAGGAAAAATGATCTTGATATTTCTTCTTTAATGGTGTTCTGGTTGGGAAAATAAAATATTTTGTTTTTAGAAGGGGGACTTAGAGTAAATGGATACACTTAATTCATTTGCTCATTCTTGTCCCATAGCTAGAAATGCTTGAAGCAGTATTTTTTTTGACAATGTTTCTCTGTGTATCTTTGCGCCTTTCCTGGAACTCACTTTGTAGCCCAGGTTGGCCTCGAACTCACAGAGATCTGCCTGCCTCTGCCTCCTGAGTGCTGGGATTAAAGGCATGTGCCACCGCCACCCAGCTTTGAAATAATATTTACTGAATGTGTATCAGTGGTGAAATGGAGACAAATGACATTGCTTGTGACCCATAGGCGTGAGCTGAAAATTCAATAAAGCAAGATCAAGAGCTTGGGGGACTAGAAACAAGCCACAAAAATCCAAACAGAAATGCACTCAAGGAAGTCTTGGAATAGATATCTAGGGTGTCACACTAATCTACATGGTGTGGCTTTGAACAAGTGATTCAGCCTCTGCATTTTCTCTTGTCAGTGGGTGATAGGTGAGGATGATTATTTTATAGTAGGCTGTAGGTACAAAGTATTTTATTTTAGTGTAGTTCATTGTCTTGTTTCTCTGGGAAACCCAAGGAAGCAATCATGCAGGCCATTGAACACCTGCCAGGTGACAGACTTGTGCTAGTGTTGGAGAGACAGTGGTAAATTTTAAGCATTCAAGATCTTGTCCTCAGGGAGTTTTTGTTGTGATAGGTGAGAGCATTAATCAGTTGGTCAAATGTTCATTTATGCCACACTGAAGAAAATAGATGCAAAGAAAAGGAACATGAATGCTAATGGCAATGGCCCATGGCATTGATTGAGAAATTAGAGGATTCCTGAGCCCAGGGCACTTGAGCTGTGATTTAGAGTGTGGATCAAAGTGAACTAAGTAAAACTTTTTAGGAACAAACATTACCTGATGAGAGATACTACGTGCAGAGATCCTGTGATGGATTGGAAGTATGGCTGCTTTGGAGGGTCAAGAGTGGAGGGGAGTATCAGAGAAGCTTCTTCTTGCAGTAGAGGAGAATTAACACACGGTTCCACCACTGGACAATGTGTAGAAAAAGATCGAGAGAGACTTTGGAGCACTCATCTCTAAATGGGACGTCTTTGTCAAAACTTTCACCTTGAGGTTCAGGGATCTATGTGGAAGAGAAAGCAGGAAGATTGTAAGAGCCAGAGGTGGTGAATGACTCCAAGGATACTGTATCTTCCAGATACAGCAGGACTGATTATGAACTCAGAGACTGAAAGTACATATATATATACAGCTACATGGATTTAAACCAGACAAAATCCCAGCACAAAGAAGAGATAGCAGACACAAAGTCCCACCTCTAACCAAGAAGTTACTGACAATAATAGCTGCTTAGCTTCTGGGAAAGAGAAAATCAGAGTTCTCCAATGAAGTGACACTGGGTATATCAACCATGCTCTAGGACAGAACCCATGCCCAGGAGTAGTTGGATACCACAAAATGAAACGTGTGTGTGTGTGTGTGTGTGTGTGTGTGTGTGTGTGTGTGTGTGTCCCCGTGTGTCCGTGTCCGCTCGCGTGTGCTTTTTGTTCTGTTTTTGCCATTTTTTAATTTTAGTTTTTGTTTTGATTTTCATTTTTTAAGAGAGAGAGCATGAAGTTGAGTGGGTAGAGAGATGCGGTGGATGTGGGGGGAGAAAGAGGAGGAGACAACATTATCAAATATTGTAGCTAGAGTTTTCCTGCCTTGCCCACAGTCAGGACAAATCTTTGTCACCCGCCAGTCCCACAGCCGCTCAGACCCAACCAAGTCAACACAGAGACTTATATTGCATACAAACTGTGGCCGTGGCAGGCTTCTTTGTAACTGTTCTTATATCTTAAATTAACCCATTTCTATAAATCTGTACCTTGCCACGTGGCTGGTGGCTTACCAGTGTCTTCACATGCTGCTGGTCATGGCGGCGGCTGCAGTGTCCCTCTGCCCCAGCCTTCTGCTTCCCAGAATTCTCCTCTCTCCTTGTCCCACCTACTTCCTGCCTGGCCACTGGCCAATCAGTGTTTTATTTATTGACCAATCAGAGTAATTTGACATAAAGACCATCCCACAGCAAAATATATTGTAGGAAAATTTTTAAATAAAAAAGTAGTGAAGTAAGGGGCTGGAGAGATGCCTCAGTGGTTAAGAGCACTGGCTGCTCTTGGAGAGGACCCAGGTTCAATTCCCAGCACCCACATGGTCGCTCACTACTATCTATAACTCCAATTCCTGGGGATACCATGTCTTTTTCTTGGTGAGCACTGCAAGTAATTGCTTTACAGACATACATGCAGGCAAAGCACACATATACATAAAATAAAAATTGATATAAAAAAAGACTGGTGGAGGAGAAACTAATTAGTAGGCTGTTACCAGAATATTCTATGCAAGATACATTAGTAACTTCACTGATGTGAGAACAGTTAGTGGGGAGAAGGATATAAGAGAGATGAGAAAAACACCCAGTAAAAATGATGTTCAGGTCTTGTTTAGGCAGCTATGTTGATGAGACTTCACTACTGTAGCCAACCTCTCTGACATTTATAGAGATAATCTTTCAGCAAACTTTCCTGTTCTTCTAGCTCTTACGATCTTTCTGCAATATTCTTTGAGCCTGAAGTGCAAGAATTGAGCTATAGATATATCAGTTGAGACTGAGTACTACCTAATGTCTGGTTTTCTGCATTTTAAATTGTGGTTTTCTGTAATGGTCTCTGTTGTAAAGAGATGTTTCTTTGAGGATGTATATGTAACAACAAACAAAAAGAGGCCAGAAATTTGTGAGAGCAAGGGGATACTAAGAGGGGTGGGAGGAGGAAAGGGAAATGTAGAAATGTTAATTTTAATTTCTAAACTAAAAATTATGAATTTCAAATGCTTAATGAATTGGATATAGACTTTAGGGTAGAATAGAATATGAAGGTCAGCTCCTGGCTTTCTGCAGGTAATTGGTAGGACCTTTTACTGAAGTACTAGAAGATGACCAAGTTTAGGACAAGGGAAAGGAACAATGAGCAGTTTGGCCTTGGACATGTGAAATTTTAAGAAATACTGTTATTTTTAATTGACATAGTAATTATACATATTTGTGGAGTATAGCATGACATTTCAGTACATGTATATAATGTATATTGATCAGGGCGGGACTGTTGACATTCTCTATACTGTAGATAATTATCATTTGTTTATGTTGAGGACATCAAAATTCTTTACTAGGTAGTTTGGAACATTCTCTTAATTCTTGTCAACCATAGTTACCCTACTGTGCTGTAGAATGTTAGAAATTACTCCTCCTAACTAACTGCATTCTGTAATGGACATGTTAATTTTGTAGTGTCAGGGTGTAAGTTTGGGAGTCATGGATATGTAGAGAGAAATGATTGATGAAATTATTTTGGGAGGAAAATACAAAGAAAAGTGGGTGTAGGACTCAGGCATAAGGGTCCACAACTTGGTGGTGGTGGTGGTGGAGGGAGGACTTATAATTAAAGTTGCAAAAAATTTAGCCAGAGAAGGGTTAAAGGTAGGAAGAGGTAGTATTCTGTAAGTCAAGGAAGAATGTTTCATGGAGGTAGGTAGTGATCAGTTGTCACAAAGAAGCAGTGTTGATTGCTTTGAAAAGTTTCCATCAAATTAGGGACAGAGGTGTAATAGATGCCTTCACTTTGATGGGAGCCATGAGTGTGAAGCTGAATTGCTGCACTAAGAGATGAGAAGTTTGGGTGAGGGAAAGGAATTGTAGAACAAGTTAACTGATGGGTTGAGCTGGAGTCCAGGCTCTACTTCCTGGGATGTTTTGGAACTAGTGATGAACTGTTTAACCTCCCTGAGCCTCAGCTTCCTTTTTTTTTTTTTTTCCCGAGACAGGCTTTCTTTCTGTAGTTTTGGTGCTTGTCCTGGAACTCACTCTGTAGCCCAGGCTGGCCTCAAACTCACAGAGATCCACCTGCTTCTGCCTCCCAAGTGCTGGGATTAAGGGCGTGCGCCACCACTGCAGGACTTTAGGTTCCTGTTTTAAATAAGGATAACTTAATGCCCAATGGGGTTGTTGAAGATTTAAATGAGGTAATGTCTTAGTTAGGGATCTATTGCTGTGATAAAGCCCCGTGAGCAAAAGCAGTCTGGGGAAGAAGGGGTTTGTTTCAGCTTATAATTGTAGTCTGTTAAGAGGGAAAACAGGCCAGGAAACTGGAGGCCGGAACAGTTGGAGAGGCCGCGGAGGAGTGCTGCTTCATGGCTTGCTTCCTCATGGCTGCTCAGTTTGCTTTCATAGACAACCCAGGACCATGGTCCAAAGTTGGCACCACCCATAGTCAGCTGGGTCCTCCCACGTCAATCATCAAGAAAATATGCCAGACTTGTCCACAGACCAATCTGGTAGGGGCAGTTCCTCAGTTGAGGTTCCCTTAACACTGGTATGTCTCGGTTTGTGTCAAGTTGACAAAAACAAACCAGTACAGGTAATATGTGTTCATACCTTGGAACATGTTTCATTCATATTACTTCGTATTAGATACATAATAAACACCTTTATTTTATTTAATTTTAAACAAGCTCTCACTTATGTAGCCATCCTGGCCTGGAACTTGACGTGTAGATGAGGTAGGCCTCAAACTGACAGAGCTCTGCCTGCCTCTGCCTCCCAAGTGCTGGGATTAGATAATAAACTCCTTTTTACCATCATATCTGCTCTCATTTCTTCTCTTGCCCGTAACTGATCTTTCTTTCCTTTGAACACTTAACTGTCTATTCTAAAAAGGCCAATTTGTATTGCCATTTGCTAAATTATTTTCAAATTATGTTGCCATTTCTTGTTCTTTTAGTGCCTTTGTCCACCTACACCACTAATTTTTATGTAGTCTCCTTTAGTCTTCCCCAGAACTCAGTTCACTTGACTGATTTATCCTGATCTTCCTCAGTTGCCCATCTGATGGCTTTAGCTTGAATTTAATTTACTCACTCTTACCAGTTTGATGTTCATGAGTTTGACATTTGTTCATTCCATTTTGCTAAATCAGTTTTTTAATGCTTTTAAAATGTCCTTCAGTAGCTTCTAGTAAAATGCTTTAAAGTACTATGTCCAGCATGGCATAAATATTTTATATCCACAAATAGGTCTTTTTTTTTTTTTTTTTTTTTTTGGTTTTTCGAGACAGGGTTTCTCTGTGTAGCTTTGCGCCTTTCCTGGAACTCACTCTGTAGACCAGGCTGGCCTCGAACTCACAGAGATCTGCCTGCCTCTGCCTCCCAAGTGCTGGGATTAAAGGCCTGCGCCGCCGCCGCCGCCGCCGCCGCCACCACCACCACCGGCAAAATAGTTCTTTTTTTACTACTTCCTTATTCCAAGACCACCACCACCGGCAAAATAGTTCTTTTTTTACTACTTCCTTATTCCAAGCCCAAGATCCAGTAAAATATTCAGATAATGTGATCTCCATAGCTAGGTCAGGCTGCAGTCCTTTCTGACCAACATCATTATAGAACAACATCACTCCCAGTGCTGTCTCTCTTCTCTTCTTGGCCCCTTGAATCCAGTCTCAATATAGCAGTGTTGAGCCATTTTATTTTATTTTTTATTTTATTATTTTATTTTATTTTATTTTATTTTACAATACCATTCAGCTCTACATATCAGCCATGGGTTCCCCTATTCTCCCCCCTCCCACCCCCTCCCCTTCCCCCCAGTCCACCCCCCATTCCCACCTCCTCCAAGGCAAATCCTCCCCCGAGGACTGGGATAAACCTGATAGACTCAGTCCAGGCAGGTCCAGTCCCCTCCTCCCAGGCTGAGCCAAGCGTCCCTGCATAAGCCCCAGGTTTCAAACAGCCAACTCATGAAATGAGCACAGGACTTGGTCCCACTGCCTGGATGCCTCCCAAACAGATCGAGCCGAGCCATTTTTTAAGGTGTAATTGTTTTTTCAAGCTTCCAGAAGATTCCCATCTTAGTTCAACTGATTCCAAGGTCCTATGTGATTTGGTTCACCTCCGTTTTGGTGCAGCCTGCCTGCCTGCCTGCTGACCTCCATGCCTCGCCCATACTCGTGCTTCAGTCCACTCACAGGGCGCACTATTCTTGCATTGTGTTACATGTTTTGCTCTGTCTCCACATAGAACCTGTGTAACTGGCTTCTTCTGTCTAGAAAACTCCTCCCCATTTGATGCAGGGTTGCTTTTATCTTCAGGTTTTATCTTTAGGTTTCATTTTTGGGGTCTGAATTCCTTGACTACTCATTTTAACAGATCCATCTAACTAATCTCCATGTCTTATTTTTAAGAATTAAAATTTTCTTTTCAACTTTTTTTGAAATTTATTTTTATGTGTATGGATGTTTTCTTGCATGTATGTCTATGTATTATGTATGTATTTGGGGCCTGCAAAGAACAGAAGGGTGTTGGATCCCCTGGGACTGGAGTTAAAGTTGTGAGCTGCTTTGTAGGTGCAGGAAATTGAACCTGGGTCCTCTGTAAGAGCAATCAGTGCTCTTAACTCCTGAGCCATCCTTCCAGCTCCGTGTTCAATTGTTTTTATAGGGAAATAAATAAATGCATACTCATCGTCTAGAATTAATATGTGTTAATATTTTCTCACAATTGGCTCATATGTTCTTTTAAATAAAAGATCATAGGTTCTTATTGTCTTCCTATACGCTTTCCTAGCATCTTTTCTTCTTCAGGACATTTAATATTATGGTATTAATACAAATCTTTATATGTTGTATGCTTTTGCTACCTATGAATGTATTTATTTATGTAAGTGGTATCATGTCATTTGACATAGAACTTGCATATTCGTTTATGTATTTTTTGAATGTTGCCATGTTGCTACATATAGATTGATCTTTCTTTGTACTGCCCTATAGATATCCATCCTGTGAATGTTTGGCACTCTATTTTTCTCTCTCTACTAGAGTTATTCAGATTGTGTTTGGTATTCCATTATTAGGAAAGGATGCATTGCTATACTTACCTCTTTGTGTGCCAGTATAGGAATTTCTCTGTTGTGATCCTTTTTCTTGTTCAGTACCCTGCTTTATTTTTATTTTGTCATCACTGACTGATTGGTTTATTTTTGTTCATCTTCGTTTCATTAAACTGATTGCCATTGGGGTAGGCAGTATGTTTTACTCAGTTCTTTTCCATATATAGTCTGTCACAGACCTTGGCACTTAGTATGTCATTTTTGGGGTATTTTTTTTTGGGGGGGCGGGGGTTTCGAGACAGGGTTTCTCTGTGTAGCTTTGTGCCTTTCCTGGAACTCGCTTTGGAGACCAGGCTGGCCTCGAGCTCAGAGAGATCCGCCTGCCTCTGCCTCCTGAGTGCTGGGATTAAAGGCGTGTGCCACCACCGCCCGGCGGGGTATTTCTTTTAATGGATTCTACTCCCTGCTTTCTGTGTCTTGTGTAGTTCATTCCATTTGTTTTTGAACTTTGGTTTTCAGATTGCCAAACAAAGGTGATAACTAATGTCAAGAGTTGCCAAATTTTATGGTTAGTGTGCCTAGGTGATTAGGCATGGAAAGGAACTGAAGGAAAAAAAAGATTTTGGATTAGGCTCTTTTATAACTTGGAATATGGATCAAAGGATGACAGGGACTAACTGTGCTTATTAAAGGAGCTGAGCTGATTAATTATGGTCTCTTTCCACACCTATAGCAGCATTACTGTATATTATAGAACTTCAAGGGTAGAGGATTTAATGCATATTGTCTAAAAATTACTTTTTAAAAAATGAGAAAATGATTGCCACCTAGTTTTTGGCTTTTACTTTTGGAGTAGACTTTTTGGTAGGTATAGACTGTCAGCTAGACATGAGAGGAAGTCTGCTGATCTTTGAAACAGGGTTGCTTAAATCACTTAGTATTTTAAAATTCTCACTTTTTAGAGTTTATTGTTAGAGATTCTTTGCTTTCTGGATCTTCTTGGAAGTTTTTAGATGTTATTCTTATTCACTATTACAGGTTTTGCTAAACAGCCCAGGCTGCCTCAAAGTCATGATCTTCCTCCCTTAACCTCTCAAGCACTGGGTATATGCCATCATACTTGGCTATCACTGTCTTTATATTTGACTGTTTGAATTTAGATGTGTCAAGAAAAGACTAGTAGCAGGAAACTTCTTCAAATTAATATTGTTGTTATAATCATACTTTGGACCTCTTTTCTAGCACAGGGCATCTCATGTATTCTTCTAGGAGTGTGTAAGCCATTTGCTACTAATTTGAACCACTGTAAATTAGTGTGTGTATTATCTTTAGGTGTGTATTAGCAGGGACAAAATAGAGCAATAGTTAGGCCTTATTATGCTAATACCTACTAGCTTGTTCTTTCTCCTTTTGGAATGCAGTAGTTCTTTCCTTCACTTAAATGTTGCCCTTGACTTAGATTTGGTGACAGTTAACGATAAACTTAAAAAGAGAATTAAGATCTGGTCTTCCCCTCCATTTGTAAATAGTAAATATTTAGACAGTTAAGTTAAGAATAATGATAACTAAAATATCTTTATCATTTGACCCTTACCTGATACCATTCTAAGTACTTTACACTATCAATAAAACACTACTAAAATAAATAAACTCAATCCAGAATCCCTTCTCTATTTGTACAAAATGTAGAAGTCATTTTATTGTGAGATTGATGGAAAATAGTTTTTTTAATTGTGGTTTCTATTTACTAAAGGTTGTGGAGGTGTACTTGGAGGAAATGTTTCATTTATTAAGTGAATAAAATTGTACTGAACTGAGAAAATCTGTAAAATAGGCTGTTTATTTCCTAATATCCTGCCTGTTCTTCACCTACCCGATTGATGAAATCTTTATCTTGTTCCTCATGATAGAAACCAGTTCTTAATTGTGTTGCATCTGGATTTAATTATGAGACAATTTAGTTTGGGGCTTTGTTGTATTTACTCTGCTTTATCTTGTTTTTATTTTTAATTACTTTATTATTGAGAGGGAGACAGAGAGCCCTTATACCTGTGCCATGGTGCACTTGTGGAGGTCTACCATGCCTTCCAGAGATCAAACTCAGGCCATTAAGTTTACACAGCAAGTGCATTTATTTGTTGAATTATCTCCCTGGCCCTAATACCATTTTAAAGAGAAGGAAACCAGAAAGTGCAGGTGTCTTGTCCAAAGTCTCAGGACTAGTGAATAATGGAACTATAATTCAATTCTTTTTTTTTGAGACAGGGTTTTCTCTGAGTATCCCTGGCTGTCCTGAAACTCACTCTGTAGACCAGAATTCACAGAGATCCGCCTGCCTTTGCTTCCCAAGTTCTGGGATTAAAAGCATGCGCCACTACTGCCCAGCCAGTTGGTCCATTCTTAACTGCCATGTATATTGCTTGTGTTTTCTTAGAGTTTGTCTATGTTAGCGGTGTTAGAAAGTAGGAAGAAACAGTGTCGTGTATTCATAGTGCTCAGACATTTTTTTTTGAAAGGGTGTGGACTGTGTTAGCTTGTGTTATCCTGGTTTGGTTAGTATTTACTGCTACTTTATAGATTTTTTTCCCCAAGAATGATTGTTTTTATTTCCTCAGTCCTCTGTTTGTAATCATAAGGGAAACTGAAGGGTCATAATTAATGAGGTGTTGGAATGGAATTATTCCTGGAAAGGATGCAAGGGTGAAAAGATGAGGGAAGCAGAGGCGTGCTTCCTTCTGTCACATTATGTCTTATGGAATTAAATGTCATCATTGATGCCCACACCTGAAATCTTGAAGGCTGCTGGAACATTTGTTTTTGTAGCTTGTCTGCGGCAGTCTTTAGCTAGCATAATGGTGAAGGTCATAGTTTGTTTGCCTTAAGCAGAATAAACAAATGGATCCAGAAAATGTATTCATGTAATCTTTGCTTGATGAGCAGAAGCAAGGAGTTGTTTAAAACAAATGAAGGAGATAAAAACCTCCCCTAACTTTTATTTACCAATCAGATTGCAAAGGAAAAAATAGCCTATTTTTAGACTGAAGCTCCAATTATGCTAAGTCTTGAAGATAATTAAACAGTCTGACACAAAAGAGTGTGGTGACGCAAATTTGTGTGGTGAAATTCCAAGACATTCACTGACTTTTTAGGATTCTACACAGTGAATATTAAGCTCCTAAAGTGTTTGTTGCCCAGAAACAGTGCTTTATTTTTTTACATGCATTATAATGAAGTGTACCTGTGTGGTAATTTGTTTCTTGCAAGGCAAAGGGGGAATTAGTATACATCATCTATCGCTCCGTCCTATCTTTGGCCTCTCAATATGTTCAAGCTACCAAGCCATGCTCCTTCTTGTTAATAGGGCCTGTTGCCTTCCTGTCTTTGCCATTCTAATTTTTCTTAATGCTGTACACAGTAGGAGTTCCAGGGTTTTTTTCCCAATTAGTTTTATATTATAAATTTGGCAGAATTTAGAGACTTCTTCTTTTCTGCTACTGTTTCTTTACTTTGTATAAGATTCATGCTTAGCTTTTCCCATTCTTAGTCATGTCAAGTGACATCTTTTCTTGGGACTAATTAGGTTTTTGTGTGTGTGTGGGGGGGTGCTAAGTGAAATACGTGCTGGCACCAAACTTGCTTGGCTGGGTTAATGGAAGGTAGCATTTTTGTTCTCCCAGTTTCATGTTATCTTTCCACTTGCAGGTTTGGTAATAGGCTGCTAGGATTTTCATCGTTCTCCCTGTAATTGTCCGTATATTCATATAATGGGAAGTACAAAACTTCTTTCCAGGAACAAGTGTTCTTATTTCCTGATTTCTGTTATACCCGAGTCCTAAGAAATACAGACTCAGGAGCTTTACCATCTTCCATTTTATCTCGTTTTTTTTAAGCAGTCACGTTAGAACTAAATGTAGGACCTTTGGCTCTCCAGAGCCAGAGTTGCAATCCTTTGGCATTGGTGGCTTATGATTTGAAGTGGGAAGGGAAGGAGACGTGAAAGAGATGAAATTTGAGGTTTTGATTAGGTGTAAGTTGAAGTACATTGGTGTGACCTGTAGAAGAGCCGAAAACATACAAGAGCAATCAGGGATTGGTGAAGACAGCCTGTTTGGATGAAGTAGAGGCTAGGAAGCTTCTTGGCTGGGAGCCCACCAGCCGCATAGAGAACTCACTCGATTTCATTTAATCCCCTGCAACCCTGTGGTAGAGGATATTATCCCTTTTACAAATGAGGATAAAGTCTCAAAGGGATTAAGTAAATTACCAAGGCCTCTTTATTTTGAGTGGCTAGAATGAACATGGCTTCTCACAGTCTGTACCACTCTTCTGAAATACAGGAAACATAGACATCAATATTTGTCTTCTTTATACTTGATAACTACTGGATGATACAGTCATCAAAGAGGCTGGAACAGATTTTTTTTTGTTACTGTATTTCAATAGAGAGCTTTTTGTTAAAATTGAATATTTTAGGGGCCGAATTCACTTCAGTTCCATGGCTTGCCTATGCTAGATTTTAGTATTCAGTCTTGAGGATACAGAAGTAAGACTATAGACCCTGGTTGAAGACTCTATTAGGAGTAGAGGTGGGAGAAAAGTAAAGGTACTGACCTGTGAACAAATTCCATAGCATGTGAATATAATATATTTAAAGAAAAGGAGAAAGACAAACACTGCCTGGAAATTACAGAATGATATTCACGTCTATAGACTAGTTCTCACTTTTATTTCTAGTGATTATTGGGTCATTGCCAGTGTTTGTTTTAGAGAAGTTTGAGATGGTGTCATTGTAGGGAAATTGGAGAAGGAGCCATGAGCTAGGAATACAATTTTGGGGACCTATTTTTTTCTAGCTAGTAATCTAAATTCACAACAGCATTTTGTTTGTTTTGGGTTTTGGTAAGTGAAAAGAAATCTTGTTTCTATACCTATAACCTTTTATTTTCTTATTTTCAAACTTAAGCTGTATCTTTCTTTATTGCTTCTCCTTCCACTGAGGATAGAAGTTCTAATTTGACCCCAGCCACTAACTCAGGAGCTAACTGATTACTGATCATTCATATAGCACAGTTCTCTTTATGGAAACCAGTGCTTCTCAACCTTCCTGTGACCTTTAACACAGCTCCTCATGCTGTGCTGACGCCCAACCGTATGCTACTTCATCACTGTCATTTTGCTACTGTTAGGAATTGTAATACAAATATCTGTGTTTTCTGATGGTCTTAGGAGACCCCTGCAAAAGGTTCATTCAAACCCCCTCCATGGGTCATGACCAACAGGTTGATAAGCCCCTGCCCAAAAGTATTCTGTGAGGCAGCAGGACTTGAAATCTTCCTGCAATCAACTCATATCAATCCTTTGGGAAAAGACTGCAAGGGAACTAACTTCTTTTTTTCCCTTCTATTTTTTTCTTTTCTTTTTTTTTTAAATAAAAAACTGCCATCTCCTTACTGCAGCGATAATGAAAAAAGCATAACTATAACTAGATTGTTAGTGGACATCACCGTCCAAGTTAGGTTAAAAAAAAATTTCACCTCCCTTTCCTATGTATTACATGCCTAGAATGCTCAAGGTAATTTTGGTTCCTAATGTGGTGCCTTATCTTTGATATAAAATCTATGAAAAATATGTTTATGAAATGGATATAAGTAATCTCTGAGGAATTTTGACAGTAAATATTCTGGGATTTTTCATACTTAAAACCCACTCCACTTAACAGAATAATTTTCAGATCTTTTTGATCATGCTTAGATAGGGACATCAAGAAACTAAGCTCAGTCAGCATGTTTCACAGTGTCAGTTTCCTAATAAACAGGACTAAGCAGCACTTAGATACTGTGTTTGGCCCGAAGATGGGATTCCTTAGCACCTTGTGCAGTGAAAAGGTAACTAACTTTTCAGTGTCTGTCTTTTCCCAGGACAGAAATAGCAGAGTCAGTCATAATTTGTTTTTTGGGATACCAATTATATAATCATGTCAGAATTGTCTCAATGGTTTCCTTTTGGAAGACTGAATATAGAGAATGTTGACTCTGTGTTCTGAAAGGCAAATACTAGAAAAGTGTAATTAATGAGGTATACAATACAATTCTAAGTAGTTTTGCAGCATTTTACAGTAATCACCAAGGATTAGTATTACTTTACCTAAAGCAAAACAGTGCTGTTAATTTTTTTAACCTTCTCAGTTTATTAGTTTGGATTCCATGAAACTGTATATTTTAAAGGTCCAACACAATTGAATACTAGCAGCTTCCTATCATTCATCACCATAGTTTTCACTTTTTTATGGCCATGGGATTATTACATATTCATTGTGGAACAGTTAGATAATACAGAAAAAATAAAGGAAAATAGAAGTTACCCATAATCTAAAAATTAGTTTTTGTTTTTTTCCTGTGTTTGCATGCATGCACATACATGTATGTTCACCAGAATATTTTTCAAACAAAATTTATGTAGAATATAGTTCATGTTTGTAGATTTTCTGGCTATTTAAATTAAACCAAGAAGTTTGTTATAATTAGTAATTTATAAAAAACCATTTTTAACATTATGATTTCATCAGGTAGGTGTCACATAATTTATTCATAACCGTGTTTGAGGACATCTTGTTTGTAGTTTTTTATAATATAAATACTACCACAATTAGCATCTTACATGAATCTTGGTTTGTAGTAGTGATGATTTCCTTGGGATGAATTGTCAAAAGTGGTTATTTCTAGGTTAACGCATGTGAACTCTTAAAATAGTCTGTACAATTGCTTGCCATAGGATTCCTATTTTCCTTAGTAATGTGTAACCTTGCTGTAACATCACCATAATTACAAGTAAAACAGAATCAGCCAATTTTGTTTTTCTACCTTGATAGGTTGAATAAACAGATCATATAATTTGATTTTTGTTAAATGACCTGAAAGAGTTTCTCACAGTGTCCTTAAGATTTGGCCAAACCATTGTACACTGACTCCAGGTAGAATTGGAGATCTCTAATTTACAGAGCAACTATGCCCTGAAAATTTTTATTAAAGTATTATCAACTGAGGCGGACGCCTATATTATGATTTGGTGAAAAATTTTGACCCTGTCCTGAAGGGTACTGTTTGTAGCAATTTTGATAATAAAATATGACCAGACTTCTAGATGTGCCACAAAGGAAGAGAAAGATAGTTATTAGTTCTTTCCTATCAGGCTGGGTTCCTTGAATATAACATTCATTTGGAGGTCATACTGTTGTTTGTTATCATATAGACATGGACAAAATTACTTAATCATTCCATACTGATTTCCTTGGTAATAAAAGGGAAATTAACAAAATACATGCATTTTGTTTCTTGGAGGAGATTAATTTATTAAATGTAAAGCACTGGTAAGAATTACTATGAATATAATTCTTGACCCTTAGTAAGTGATCAGTAAATGTTAGTTGCTATTGTTAATTTTTCTCTTAGATGGTAAATAATGCACACTTCTTGAATAAATGAGTGAATTATAGACTTTGAAGGCAGGTTGGATGAGCTCATAGTACAAATGAAGTGTAATGGGCATGCCTCTCATTTGTTTTATAGTACTAGAACTGTCCTTTAAAGAAATCACTGATATTTCCATTGTGTAGCTCTAGAAAGCAGAGATGTGTTTAACCCACAAGAACTGACAATAAGAGGCTTTCTAACCAATTAGCCCTACTCAGAAATAGAGTTGCCTTAGTGGAAGAATTGAAGTAGAATCTTGGACATCATTAAAATTATGTAATAGAAAAAAAAGAGGCCTTCTTTGACTAGACCTTATACTGGGTGACCTCTAAATTTCCTTCCAAGTCTAGGCTGGTTCAGTGCTTCTAAGGGGAATATTCAGGATTAACACAAAACATGCAGTAAGGCCCCATGAGTGCATCTTTGGAAGGGTTGTTGCTGCTAATCCTTGCCTGCCCCTGAGTTCTCTGTTTCAGTTTCTTTCACCTGTTGTGTGTCATCCTGACATCAGCTCATTCCTTAGCTTGATTCAATCTTATAGCCAAGCTAGTTGTCTCAGGCTCATCATTCCTTAGTGGAATGATGTCTAGGTAATGTTTTGAAGTGAGGGTGCATGGGTTTTTTTCTTCTTCATAAATCAGAAAGTAGAAAATTGTTCTCAGGAAAGCATGTCTCAGACTGGTTTTTAAGAAAGCACACACAAAAGCTGGGCATGGTGGTACATGCTTTTAACCCCAGTACTTGGGAGGCAGAGGCAGGCGGATCTCTGCAAGTTGGAGGTCAGCCTGGTCTACAAAGCAAGTTCCAGGACAGCCAGGGCTGTTACATAGAGAAACCCTGTCACAAAAAACATACACACAAGCTTTGTCTGTGTTTAATGTGGCCTTACATTTTATCCAGGGCTGAGGGTAGACTTTAACTATTGCTCTGGAGTTCTGGGTGCTAGGTATCTCAATGTCTGATGTTTTCTCTAGCTTTACCATCAGTACCCTGAATATCTGTGAAGGAGGAGTGGAGCCCACACAATATTATACATGCTAAAAGGACTTAAATACATTGAGTTGAGATGACTTTTCTGTCATGATGAATTGTGATTCTTTGTCCTTCACATAATGAAAAGTAGCTTCATAATAGTGAAGTTGGAAGGCTAAATTGGGAGCCTAATCCTTTCTTAAGTTGTGGGGTTTTTATTGCTGAATAATTCTGACATATCTTGTAATTGTTTTGTGTTGAGCCTCTCATTTATAATATTTGGAGCATTGGCTTTCGCCACACTTGTCAAGGGTTTATGGGAATTACTGACATATATAAAATTCCTTGAGATTTTTTCATGAAACTTGGTATTATCTAGAAAGCAAGAGGTTTAACTGTTCATTTTTTAGATACTTAGTGGGGTTTTAAGCTGATGTAATTATACCATGTCTATTATTTTTCATGTTTGATGATACGTACATATTTTTACTTCTCAAATTTTAAACGAAGTGGCTTTTCCCTCCTTTAATGTTTTTTTTTTAAATAAAACCTATTATTAGGGGTCACCTTGGAAAAAATAAAGTTTTTGAAGAAAATTCTCCAGTCTATGTTTTTAATGTTAAAGGTTGTCCTTAGTTATATTGTTTGGTAATTGATATTGAAGTGGCCTTGCTTCATTTTGCTGTGACCAGTCTGTCTACAGCTTACAGTACTTAGCTGTTAACTGAAGTCCTTGCTGTACAGTGAGCAGCTGTAGCCAGAAGGTTTCTCTGGTCCTGCCCAGCCCCTCGGGCCTGCAGCTGCTTATAAAATAATCACTCAGAGGCTTAATATTATTTACAAATTGTATGGCCTTTGGGAGGCCTCTTTCTAGCCAGCTCTTATAACTTAACCCATTTCTATTAATCTATAAGTTACCATGCTGTTGTGGCATTAGTGGTCTTGTGGCATCTTGCTTCCCCTTCGTCTGTAGCTGGTGTCTCTCCTCTGATTTCCTGCCTGCTTCTAAGCTGCCTTGCCATAGGCCAAAACAGCTTTATTTTTTTATTATTTATTATTTATTTACTATTAACCAATGAGAATAATATATATTCATAGAGTACAGAAAGATCTCCCCCAGCAAGTGGCCTAAAGAATTACTGATTTGTGAACAAGGAAGGTTAATGTGTTTCAGAGAAAGTATCTATGGACTAGGTGCCTTAATAAATTTCAGACAAAGCCCTGTGGAATCTTACATTGGCTGTTCTATTGCAATCATTCTAGTTTTACTCCTTTTGAGTAGTAGTATTTTTTTCAGTCCGAATGTAGAGCACATAGGTGCATCATGGGAATCATTTGAAATACTGATCTACACAGGCACTGTGGTAAAGGCTGATACTTTCAAGGCCTGGGATTGTAGTGCATGTATTTTGAGCTAGTGTGCTAAGCCTAGTGTCTTAAGAAGGCTTTGCATCCCCCTTTAATCTTCAAACTTTATAAAAACCCACAGCTTTGTAGTTCAATAGGAGGATTGTAATAGAACCTGAAAAGTTCTGAGAACCTAGACACCGTTCTCAGTGGAACATATTTGTGTTTACTCTTGTCTTTGTACTGTGTTAGGTGCACAATACAAAGGTGTGTAAAAATAATCATTCAGATAATAGATATGGATGATGTTTATTTCTTTATTTTACATGATTTGAACCCAGGGTCCTGAATATGCTATGTAAGAATTCTACCATTCAGTTACATCCCTAGTAGTGAAAGATATTTTAAAAGATTAATAAATATTAGGCATGGAGACTCATCTAAGCTGAAAAGAACCTTGTAATCCAACCTTCTCACTTTACAAATGAAAAAAATGTAAGTCCATAGGATCTCATTGAGCCAGAATCAGGACTCTTCTGGAGGGAGAGCTCATTGGATTTCACCATTCTGGTAGCTGCTCCAAACACCACTGTAGTTAATTGGAAAGTACTAAATCATCATAGAAGATTACTGTCTGTGAAACAATGTGTCTGGGTCTATACATCTAGACAGGGTTTTATCATTTGTTTTAAATAACTTCATCTGTTCCATCTATAGACGTCACAAAGTCTGAGCAGATTTTTTTGGTCCACCTTTTACCCAGTTAACAAAATGCTTACTCTCTTATTGCCACTTAAAAGTCATCTGGAAGACTCATGCTGATAATGTAATGCACAGTGAAGGGAGGGGGTAAAGTAGGAAAACATAATTATTGCATGCACAGTTATTTTAAAGGCTCTTTTCTCTTTCCTCCTCTGTCTTTTTTGGGTGGATCTGGTTTGTATAGCTTTCCCCCCTTTTCTTTTCCTAAATTGGCTAAGAGCTGAAAAACTCTTCAGGAAAAAAAACCTATAAACTATAGCAAAGCATGCGAAAAGAGAGTAGTTTGTGCCATTTTCAACCTTGTTATAGATCTGTGGATAGTCTGGAGCTTACAGAACTGTACTTAAATATTTCCTGTAATATAGGTTTGGGATAGAGTTCTATTTGCTGTTGATGACTGTCAAAACAACTTCCCTAGAACGATTGTGACAGAATGTAGGGCCTCATTTTCTGATAGAGAAAGTGCTTTGGTTTATTCTCACTGTTTTTATATGATTATTTCTTATTTTCTCAGGTGTTTATGACATTTAATAAATTTGCAGTTGAGAATTGTGTCAACTGGTAGTACTAGAGAGAAACTGGATGCCTGGAAACTGCTTAAATACAAACAACAGCAAACTTACCCAGGAACAATGTGATTTTAAAGTGAGTGAATGTGATCTAGATCTAAGACAGGCTTGAACTGTGTTTCCCCATCTCCTTTTTTAAAACCAGAATTGCTTTTCCTTTAAATTTAGGCAAATCTTGTTTAATTCTTGGGAACTGATAATTCAGAGGAGATCATTATGTTAATCACTGATAGATAATACTGTTATGATTTGGTGGTTAAGATAGATGCTTTTCCAACTATTTTACTGAATCCTAAGCTTTCTTGAGACTTATCTTAAAATGAACAGTTCTGATAGGTTGTTTTCTACACAGTTGTTGTTTCTCTTTGAATTCAGCTAAATTGAGCATCTATTGTAGTATGTGAATTATATTATAACGTTTGTCCAGGAAAAAAAAAGCTTTCTAATCTTTCTTGCTGTTTAGGAAATATTCTGTTGACTGAGACGGTATCTGGATACATTTTGATCCCAATAAAGTAGTTTGAACAACTCTTTTTGGTATATGTGCTTAAAACTACTTGAATTCTGGGATTAGGACATTTTTGTAACTGTCTGACTTTACTTAGTGTACCGAGATTCACCCATTTTGTAGATGTGATGGGGGTATTTTCCATTTTAAAGCTGAATAGTTTTCCATTGTATTTATGTGCCACATTTTATTCATTCATCCATTAGTGGACAGTTGAATTTTTCCCATCTTTGGTGCTCTGTAGTATTGTGGTTTTAATTTGAAACTTGAGAAACACATTTTGTAAATTTTAGGATTAAGCATTTTATATATATATATATATATAAATATATATATATATATAGTGTATATGTTTATATATACACATGTATATACAAATATAGGTATAACTGAGTTTGATAGTAGATAAGGATATATAGAATACTCACAGATTTGAAGACTGGAATGTTTTTCATTTTTTGTTGTTTTTCATAATTGTATAAAAATAGAACTAGGAACTGCTCTGGACTTTTGAGGTAGTGTCATTAAACCTCCACGTTTATTAGGTAGTGAAATAGGTAGTATCCTTTTACATGAAGGGGAAAAGCTAGAGCTGTGATTAATATAATAGCTCACCCAGGCACAGCCCTTAACCATGGGTTGGGCACCATTCTATATATAGGTTACATATTATTTAACTCCTGAGAACATACATGGTAAATGGAAAATGCAGTACTCATTTTGTGATGAAGAAACTGAGGCTATATAACATCCATATTCACACACTAGTAATAGTGGATCCAGGATTTGAATCCAGAAATTTTTGCTTTAAAGTCTCTAGACCCTACTAATGTTTCTTTCACAGGCAGGGTTTCTCTGTGTAGCTCTGGCTGTCCTGGAACTCACTCTGTAGACCAGGCTGGCCTCAAACTCATGGGGATCCTCCTGCTTCTGCCTCTCAAGTACTGGGATTAAAGGCGTGTGCCACTACCACCTGGCCAGACTACTAATTTTGAGAGATGTAATTATCATCTTTTTTTCTTTAAGGACAGAAAAGTTGAATATCTGACATTTTATATAATTGACATCATTTTATCTTCAACAGCATTTTATCAACTTGCCAAAATGAGTGTCTCTGGTTATTGTATTCTTCAAAATATTTTAATTATTTTATTTTATATATGGGTATTTTGCTTCCATGTATGTCTATGCACTCTGCAGTCCTATTGCCCAGGAAGGCTAGAAGAGGCCGTTGGATCCCCTGGTAGTAGAGTTACAGACATTGTGAACTGCTGTGTGGACACTTGGAATCAAACCAAGGTCCTCTAGAAGAGCAACCAGTTCTCTTAACCGCTGAGCCATCTCTCCAACCCTATTGTGTTCTTCTTGATCATGATGTATGTTACTTTTAATGTGCCACTAAGATTGTCTTGTTAATATTTTGAGGATTTTTTGTTATTACTGTTCATCAAGAGAAGTACTCTGCAAATTTATTTTTCATGTCTTTGGTATCCAGATAATGTTGGCCCCATAAAATACATTTGTAGTGTTCACCCTTTTTGAAATTATTTTGGAAAATTTTGAATTATTTTTTAGATGCTAGAAACTAAACCTAAAACATTGTGCATTCTAGGCATGCAATCTGCCACTGAGCCAAGCCTTTAATTTGAGTTAGTCTTTCTTTACATGTTTTTAATTGATAGAATTTTATCAATTAAACTATTAGGTGTTATGCTGGGGATGTCTTTCTGTATGCTGTGAATGTGTTGGTCTGATTGATTGATAAATAAAATGCTGATTGACCAGTAGCCAGGCAGGAAGTATAGTATAGGCAGGATAAGGAGAAAAGAGAATTCTGGGAAGTGAAAGGCTGAGTCAGGAGACGCTGCCAGCTGCCGCCACCATGAGAAGCAAGATGTGAAGACAGAACTGAGAAAAGGTACCAAGCCATGTGGCTAAACATAAATAAGAATTATGGGTTAGTTTAAATGTAAGAGTTAGTCAGTGGTAGGCCTGAGCTAATGACTGAGCAGTTTAATTAATATAAGCCTCTATGTGTTTACTTGGGGGACGCTAGTGGGAGAGATTTGTCCTGACTGCCAGCTACAGTGTTTGAAGATTTTGGTTATTGGTTCAGTCTTATTATTTTCTATTTCTTCATGATTCAATTGTGGTAAGAATGTTTCTAGGATACGTTACATTTTTCTTTGTTATTCTATTTGTTGGAATTTGGGTTCTTACAGCATTTTCGTATACACTTCTTATAATTTTGTATTGTCAGATATAGTATCCTAAAATACATTTTTGAGGTTTTTTTCCCCTTTTACCATTTAGCTAAATGTTTCTTGATTTATTTTAGCTCTTCAAAAGAGTAACTCTTAATTTGATTGTTTTGTTTTCTTGTTAGTGTGTTTGTTTATGGGTAGGTAGGGGTTTTCTTGGACAGTTTTCCACCCTGTCTTGGAGGCAGAGTCACTCACTAGGACTCATGGCTTACAGTTTGGTTAGGTTTGCTGGACGGTGAGTCCCTGGGATCTGCCTCTGCTTCATTGGGATCACAAACAAGGCCATGCTGGGCCTTGTTCCTGAGTTCTAGGGATTGAACTCAGTTTCTCATCCTTTCATGGCATGCACTTTACCAACTGAGTTACTTCTCCAGGTCCTCATTGCATTCTTTTATCTTTTTTTTCTACTATTTGCATTTATAAGGTTATAAGTGCATGCTATTCAACCATCATGATGCATAGACATGAGAGAGTGGAAAGCCTTGTCTTGTTCTTGCAATTAGAGTGAAGACATTCAGTTTTGGGGCATTAATGAAGCTACTGGTTGCAGGTTTTTCTTAGATAATGTCCCACCGTACTTTTTGAGCAGATTTTTGGCTCACCTTGAATTTACAGTCCTACCTTAGACTTTTGAGTATTGGGATTACAGACTTGTGCCATCCTCCCCCCAACAGCTTAAATAGCTTTTTTTCTTTTTTGGTTTTTTGAGCCAGGCTTTCTCCATGTAGTTTTGGTTCCTGTCCTGGATCTTGCTCTGTAGACCAGGCTGGCCTCAAACTCACAGAGATCTGCCTGGCTCTGCCTCCCTAGTGCTGGGATTAAAGCATGCACCACAGCCACCTGGCTTAAATACTTTTTTAAATTGAGAAAATTCCTGTCTGAAAATTACTTTTTTAAAAGAATTTTTAAATAAAAATGATTATTGGATTTTTCAAATACCTTTAATTTTTTAAATTTTAATTTGTGTGTGTTTATGCACACATACATACATGTGTCAGGGAGGGTAGAAGAGGGTGTCAGATTTTCTTGTTACTTTGGTAATAGACAGTTGTGGGTCACCCGATTTGGGGGCTGGGAACTGAGTTTGCATCTTCTGGAAGAGTAGTAAGGAGTCTTAAATGAGCTGTCTCTCCAGCCTTCAAATGCTTTTTATGTCTGTTGATCACAAATTTTTCTTGCTGTTTTACATTTTAATTTGTTAAAATGGTGATTGATGGGTTTTCAAGTACAATAAATCAACTTATACTTTTGGGATAAATTCTACCTGTTCTTGATGGATACATTTTTATGTTTTTGGGCTTTATTTAGAAAAGCTTTTAGAATATTTATATTTATGAAGACTATACTATTTGTCTGAAATTAAAAGAAAATTCATTTGTGTCCATGTTTGTATGTCTGTGTGTGGGTATGTGCTCACATGAGTGCAAGTGCCCTTGGAAGCCAGGAGAGGGTGTTGGATTCCCTGGATCTGGAGTAACAGGCATCTGTGAGCCACCTGATGTGGTAACTGGAAACCAAACTGAGGTCTTCTGCAAGAGTAGTATATCCTCTTAAGTTCTGAACCATCTCTCCAGCCCCCTTTTTTGTAATGCCTTTGTCGCCTATGAAACAAGGGTAAGAATAGCACTGTACAGTGTATTGAGAAGTAGTCAATGCCTCTGGAAGAATTTTTTTTTTAAATAGAATTGGTATTATTTCTTCCCCAGAAATTTTTCATTGTTAAAGCCATCTGAGCTTGGACTTTTATTTGTGTAAGAGTTTTAAAAGTACAGATTAACTTCTGTAACAGAGCTGTTTAAATTTCTATTACTTAAGTGAGTTTTGGTAGTTTTTGTCTTTTAAGGAATCTGCTTTATTGCCATGACATTTTTGTATTATCTTTTTACCTTTATAATTTACAGAATTGATAGTGATAATATCTACCTCATTCTTGATATTGGTCATTTGTATCTTTTCATTAAACTAGCTATTGTGATTACTTTGAACTTGGTCAAAGTTCTTCAATCTAGTTACACTATTGTTCCACACAGAATCTGTGCCTGCCCCCTGTTGGGGGAATTTTGGGCATCTTGTCTGATTCTTTCCCCCTTTTCAGTTATATAGACTTACATCCATTTTTGGATTACTTGTGGTTGCCTTCAGGTACTTGTGAAGTTTTTCTTTTATTATTTGTGTTTGCCATGTCCAAGTTATAGTTGTTTTGTATAAGACTGTTTTTGCCCAGTGATACAGACAGAATCTCTGGGTCTCTGATTTTGTGACATTCTGGCAAAAATGAGACACATTTTAAATGGCTGCAATCAAAGCATAGAACTTGATAACTTAGCAGCATTTTTTTTTCATTGTTGCCTTTATTGAATCTGATATGGCATGGTTCCACTGGATATTTAGAATAAATTATGGAATTCGGGGAAAAAGCAGAAAGGAAATGTTGGGTTAGTTCTTTTCAAAAGGTTTTCAGTGGGAGAGATGGTTACCACTTTAAAAAGTATACATTTTTGAATACTGAATATGCCTTTTTTTAAAAATGATTTTGAGTGTTTTGCCTGTCATAGGGAATTTTTCAATAGAAAATGATGAAAATTGTGATGTTTTTGAACTGAAAACAACATTTCTAATTATACAATGCTTATTGCATATAATAAATTAGTTTTAGTCATATTAATGCTGTGAAACTTAAATAATCATAGTAGAATCCATTTCATTATCATTTGATATCTAACTTTAATGTCCTTCTTATTATACATTGCAATTTAAATTGAAAGACACTAGGAAAAGGCATCTTGGGTATCTGATCTCAACCAGATATTTAGTGAGCAGTTAAGAACCACACTGTGTTTTTGGGTACAAGAGATTCAGTGGTAAAGGAGGAGCTTATATTTTTAGATACTCAGAGATCTAAGATCTACCTTGTTAGCACACTGGATGGTCAGACTCACATGTACTTGCCCTAATGCCAATTTGTTCATTTGAAATGAGAACTACAGCTGTTAATTAGACTGGTGAGGTTGAACTGAGAGATTAGTGCATTTTCTCTTTATAGACAAGCCACATGGGAAGCCGAATTACAATCACAGGGTTGCTTGGTGAGAATGGAATCAAAACAAAAGGACTTGGTTAGATAATCCATGATTAGGATCCACCTGCCACAGGGACTATTTGGGTTTCCCCTGAGTAGTGCTGAGCAGAAAAGCTTGCCAGTGTCTTGGGTTTGAGGGTCTTGTTTCTGTGCTGACCATTTTCCTCTGTTCATATTTTTTCCAAATCAAGATACAAAATGCAGATAACTAAATGACAAGCATAATCTAGGCCTTTTTTCCAAGACTGTACTTAGTCATCTTTGGAAATATTTGGAGACATTCAGATTCTAGGGTTGGGCCCACATGTGGACACTTTTGATTTCACTAAAGTGCTCCACCTCTATCATGTAGACATTTTTACCCTCAGAGGGTAGCCTCCTTTTTGCTTCCTTCTATCTCTGGTGAGGAAAGGGTTTAGGGATTCCCCTAAATGGTCATTGTGTACTGGTTTTACTAGTTTGAGTCTGTTTAAGTAGTTAATGGAGTCATTTCTGTGTTTCATGTGATTTACTGATACCAGAACCTCATTCTTAAGATTAATCCCCATAATATAACATGTTTCAATGGAAGTGGTTAATCTATCTTAATGAGATAAAATGAATTTATTAAAGATATAATAGATACCTAAATTTAAACATAGAATGTTTTGAAATCCAGCCATAAATGCCAACTTTAAAAAAAGATAAGAGAATGTATTTAGAATTTCCTATAAAAGGTCCAGAGAACTTGAAAAGTTTTTTTTTCAAGGGCAAATCACATGCCCTCGGGTGCAGTAGACATTCAGCCACTTTAATTGTAAGCTATTTTGAATCACTAGATTATTTCATCATTCCTTCAATTGTCTACACATCAGCCATTCACCAACAGTGTGGAAGTACCACTCACCCACTGTTTTAAGAAGTAAACAATAAGTAATATTAAGACATGGTGATAGGCATGATTGTCTTATTCTCAATATCAATGGAGTTTAATCACTGTCTATATAGCTACTAAAATGTTAAGCCCATCTATTCATTTCTTGAAGGCAAGAACCACAACAGCACTACTGATAGCAACAATTAAAATATGTGTGTTGGCTCTGTAATTTTCAGAGCAGTCTGTGGTGGTTTGAATGAGTTCCTCCATAGGTTCAAGTATTTGAACTCTTGGTCCTCAGTTGATGATGCTTTTTGGGGGAGATTTAGTAGGTATAGCCTTGTTGAATGTCACTGGAGGCAGGCTTTGAGAGTTTAAAGATTTGTGCCATTTCCAGTTGCACACTCTGCTTCATGCTTAAGGTAAAGGATATAAAGTTCACAGCGTCCTGCTCCAGTTGCCATGTCTTGTCTGCCTGCTGCCTCCATTATGGACTGTTAACTCTCTGGAACTGTAAGCCAAAACGAACTATCTTCATTCTGTAAGTTTCTTGGTCATGGTGTTTTATTACAGCAATAGGAAAGCAACATAATAGAGCCTTTTCACCAGAATTAACCTAAATTGAACTTCATTACTAGGCTATATAGTGCATAGATATATTAGTAACCATTTTTGCTTTCTTCTTAAAAAATTTATCTTTATTTTATGTGTATTGCTGTTTTGCCTGCATGTATGTCTGTGTGAGAGTGTCAGATCCTGGAGTTACAGACAGTCGTTAGCTGCCATGTGGGTGCTGGGAATTGAACCCTGGTACTCTGGTAGAGCAGTCGGTGTTCTTAACCACTGAGCTGTCACTTCAGCCTCCCCCTTCCTTTCTGCTTTATATTAAGCTATAACCTATTCTCTAGCAGCTACAAGTTTTTGGTTGTAAAAGGCTGAATCATGGCTGGGGTGATAGCTCAAAGGGTAGTAATTATTGCTGTGCAAATGTGAGGACCTGAGTTCAAATCCCCAGTATCCCCCATGCACATATCTATAACTTTCGTGCTATGGGGAGCAGAGACAGGAGGACTACTGAGGCATGCTGGCTGCTAGCCTAGTGCCAGGTTCAATGAGATACCGCGTCTCAAAGGAATACAATGGATACCGCGTCTCAAAGGAATACAATGGATAGTGTTAGGGCAGGACACCCAAAATCTTTCTCTGGCTTCCATGCATGTGCACACATACCTCCATATATATACCACATACAAATAAGTTAATGGACCTACCCCCCCAAAAAAACACCTGGTGAATCTTTTTGTTTTCCATCTGAACTGCTGCATTGTTTTTCTATTTTCTTGATGGATAAATTGTTTTCTGTAAAAGACAAGTTAACATTTTTTTTCCTTCAAGAGAGGATCTTAGTTGCCAATTCCGACTTTGAACTTTTGATTCTCCTGCCTCTACTTCCCAAGTACTGGAGTTACAGGCATACACCACCCATTGCACCTAACTTCAGGTTGATCCTTTAAGACAGGGCGTGGTCCCCAAAGGACCATCGCAAAACATAGATATTTACGATACAATTCATAACAGTGGCGAAATTGCAATTATGAAGTAGAAGCGAAAATAATTTTATAGTTAGGGATTACAACAATAACAAGGAACTGTATTAAAGGGTTACAGCATTAGGAAGGTTGAGAGCCACTGTTTCAAAATGAAAAGTAAAATTACCTTCTGACTCTGGATGGGGACTACCCTTTACAGCCATTTGTTGGCTTGTTTTAAGGCTAGTAAGTACACTGTTTCATTCTCTTTTTGTCAGTCTCAGTATTACTCATCCTTAAATTATATTCCAGTGACAACAGCTTTCCTTGCATACATTATTTCTTGCTATCAATGTTTTACATCTACATTGACCAGTATGGTAGTTACAAGTCATTATTTAAATTTTAATTAGCTGAATTAAGTTAAACTGGCAGTTTCTCAGTCATATCAGCCATATTTCAAGTACTCAGTAGACATAGTAACCACTAGTCACATGGGGCTTTTTAAAGAAATGCTGTCAAACAAATAAAAAATTGGTTTCCTTAGTTATGCAAGGTATGTTTCAAGTGTTCATTAGCCATATGTTGAGTCACATTGTTCTAGACTCCAACTTATGCTTAGTGTAGGGAGGGAGGATTATAAACTAATTTTACCATTGCTTATGATTTTTTCCCTTGAGGCTAATATTTCTAAATACATTCACCTACACTTCCTAGATAGTTTAAAATATGTGAGCAGTTTGGTTTTACAGATAAGCAGCAATGGGAATTGAAGTAGAAATTAATGTAATAATAAAACATTCATTTCTTTTTTCTTCTCTGGATTTTATGCTCAAGTACAACAGAGAAAGATAGGCATAGGCACACTGTTCTGCACTAAATAACAAAGCTCCGCCATCATAAGAACATGTGACTAAGTTACAGTAATTCTTTTTGAGATGGAGTGTCCCTATGTTGTCCTGGGTAATCTTGAACAGCAGTACTTTTAAAAATGATTCACATAGCTAAAATTCCATGGTGCAGAAATTTAGGTCAGTTGTCCTCTCATTAGATGAAATATTACTCAAGGAGTTTAGTTTGAAAAGGCTTTTCACAGTTGCAGAATTTCTCAAGTGTAAAGCTGATATTAAAAGCTTCATACTGTATGTTAGAATCTTAAGTGGTATGAATTATTTCAATAAGATGTTAAGCATATCCTCTATACCCCCCCCCTTTTTTTTTTGTATTCACGCTGTCAGAATAAAAGAGAAAATTCAGACCAATGGCCAAGGAGTATATTTTTGCCATGGGTGCACAATCAGGTTGTAAGATCAGTCTCCCATAATATAGTCAGATTAGAGCAAACCATTCAGAGGAATATTGCTTCTTAAACATATACAAAAGATGTTGTGACTAGGCAAATGTACTAGAAACATTTATTATAGCTAACCAACACTGTGCCATAGTCAAAGATGGGACGAGTTTTATTAAAGCATGCTTGCAGAACAGAGACAGCTAGATGCACTGGAAATCATGTAGTGGTAGTTATATTAGAGTGATTTTTGTATGAATCAATGTGTAAATTCAGACAGTAAAACCTCAAAGGACAATCATTTTTTTAAAAACTAATTTACAACTGAAGATTGTAAGTATTTAAGGTATGTGATATGTTTTGACATATGTATACATTGTATAATGATTATTATAACCAAACTTATACACATATTTATGTGTGATGTTGCTCTGTATGCTGTGAATGTGTTGCTCTGATTGGCTGATAAAATGCTGATTGGCCAGTCGCCAGGCAGAAAGTATAGGTGGGATAAGCCCAGAAGGAGAATTCTGGGAAGTGGAAGGCTGAGGCAGGAGACGCCATCCTGCCATCCAGGGAGCAGCATCTTACGGCACACAGGAAAAGCCATGGAACACATGGCAACATATAGATTAACAGAAATGGGTTGAGTTTAAATGTAAGAGCTAGTCAGTGGTAGGCCTGAGCTAATAGCCGAGCAGTTTTAATTAATATATGCCTCTGTATGTTTACTGGGGTCTGAGCGGCTATGGACTGGGTGGGACACAGGAAAACTTCTAGCTACAACATATATACATTGTGTAGTGATTAAATACACGTCTATCACAGCTTGTGCTGTACTTCACATACCCATAATTGGTTCATCTTTAAAAAGTTTTGATTTTATGTATTTGTACTCATTTATGAGGTACAGAGTAATAATTTGATATTTATATACAAATGTGATCAAGTCAGGGTATTAGCATTTCCACCTTATCAAATATTAACATTAATATGTTAAGAACCCTCAAGCTCTCCTTCAGGAGTTATTTTTAAGTGTAAAATAAATTGTCATAGTCAAATTATAGTAGACACTACTTTAGAATTATTCCCTCATATAAGTGCATGTATTCTTTCAGAATTTCATATGTATTTTCTTTTATAAAAATCCTAAGTGTATTTTGATACATGTTTTCTAAAATCTTACATGAATGAGAACACATTTTATCCTCTTGTGCTTTGCCTACTTCACTTAGTCTTATGTTAAAATAATTATGGACATGTAGGTATCTCTTTGATGTACTGATTTTGTGTCCTTTGAATATAATCCCAATAGTAGGCCTATTAAATCATATAGTAGTTCTGTTTTCAATATTTTTAAGGAAAATCCACACTTTTTCGTAGTGGTTATATTCATTTACATTCTCACTAACTGGGTATAAAAGCTTTTTTTCCTTAACATCTCCTGATTTTGGTATTTTTGTCTTTTTTATGATAACCAATTATTTAAAATAATGTGGTTGGCTTCCTATTAAACCCAGGCTGGTCTTGAACTCATGTACTAAAATGTGGTAATAGCCATTCTAACTTGTGAGATGATGTCTCATTGTGGTTTTGATAATTGGTCATTTAGATTGTCTCCATATTTTGAGTGAGTAATGCTGCATTAAATCTGTGAGTACAGTTATTTTGTTGAAATGATTATTTCACTGCCTCTGAGTATATTCCCAGAGATCACATGATGGTTCTGTTTTTAATTTGTTAGGGGACTCCAAACTGTCTTCCACGTGGCTCTTACTATTTATATTTTCTAATATTGTATAAGGGTTCCCTCTTCTGTGTATCCTTGCTAACATCTTTTCTTTTTTCTTTCTTTCTTCCTTTTTTTTTTTTTTTTGGTAATAACCACCCTAACAGGTATGAGGTGTGTATCTTACTGTAGTTTGGCTTCCATTTCTCTGTTGATTAGTGATGGTACATGTCTTGTATGAACATTCCTGTATCTTTGAAAAAATAGTCGTTTGCTTTGCTAAGTTTTTAATCTGATTTTTTGTTTGATTTTTCTTTATTTTTTGAGATCTAAATTAATACATCATTTCTCTCTCCATTTCCTCTCTCCAAACCCATATACTCCTTCTTGCGCTTTTTCTAATTCATGGTCTCTTTTTTCCTTGATTGTTTTTACATGCATATGTGTGTGTGTGTGTGTGTGTGTGTGTGTGTGTGTGTGTGTGTGTGTGTGTGTATTCCTAAATATAGCCTGTTCATTCTGTATGATGTTACTTCTATGTATGATTCTTTTTGCAATCATATGCATTCCTTATCTCTATTTGGAATACTAATGCCTTATATGAGATATATAGTTTGTAAATATCTTCTCTTTTTGTAGGTTGCCTTTTCTTTTTATAATTGTTTCCTTTAGTTAGAGGTAGTTTCCTTGTTTAATTTGATGTGTGAACTATTGATGTTATATCCAAAATACCATTCCAAAGATCATAGTCAAAAGGATCTCCCTTTCCCCTTGAGTATTGAAACTTTGGAAATAGTTTGAAGTCAAGGAATTTGGTGCCTCCACCTTCATTCTACTTTGCCAGAATTGGTTTGGCTCTCTAGATCCCATATAAAATTTGAACTTACTTTTCTTTTTGTGTAGATAAAGCTATTGAAATTTTTTTTTATTGTTTGAGAATTTCATACATGAATATGTGCTTTGATTAAATCTACTTCTCATTCCCTCCCCTAGTTCCTCTCCACTTTTCCCTCCCAACTTCATGTGCCTCCCTTTAAGCCTGTATCTACTTAGTACTGCTAGTAGGTGCATGGGTATAGGTGTTATATGACTGAAGAAAACTGATTGTCCCTCCCTCTTTAGCTGTTAATTGCCAGTAGCTCCTTAACTAGTAGTAGAACTTCATGAACTTCTCCCTTATTCATGCTGTGATTTTCGCTGTCTTAATCTTGTACAGATCTCGCACACATAGTCACAGCCATTGTGAGTTCCTGTGTATAATGGCCATGTTATTTCTGGTAAATACTGCAGACATACATTGCCTCTGGATCTTATAATGTACTTCCTCTCTGAGGAGTCATTGTACAAGGGAAACTAATGTTAATTTTGATAGGAGTTTCATTGGCTTTGTAGATTGCTTTGGATAATATAGATATGTGAAGAGTATTCTCATTAATTTATTTGTAGTGTGTGTATGCATGATGTATATACTTGTTCGTGTTTATATTTGTACGTGTGCATGTGTATGGTGGCCAGAGGTTGACTTTGGGTATCTTCCTTCATCTCTCTGCACCTTATTTTTTTTTCCTTTTTTCCTTTTATTAATTCCCATAGAAATGTAACTATACTTATAATCATGAATTAATGCAACAGATTTGCAGAGAACCTAAATGCTTTCTGTCTATAAAAACAAATCCTCAACTCTTGTTGCCACACTCAAGAAAGGCAGTGATAAAAGTGCTTTGAAAATCAATTTAAGCTACATTTGTGCTTCACCAAGAGCTCTGTGACACTCACATTGCTAAGTTATGCTTTCCAAATATGTGTTCCACTTTTATTTTTTAATAGCCACAAATACTTTTATTTCTATCACTGTATAACAGAAATAATTCTTATAATAATATTATGCAATAATGTGCTGGAATGAACAAAATGATCAAGCAGCAAAACCCAAATCCCCCAAATTTCTTCTCGAATACTGGACTTTAGGCTAGTTTCTTGATTTGTAAAACAAGGAAAGTTGGACTAGTTCAGAGGTCTGTTCAAAATATAGATACTCACAAGAGTCAAGCAGATCACAGACTGACAATTGGGCTGAGATGGAGTCTGGCAAACTCAACAGTATATCAGAGTTCAATTTGTCTTGCTCGACAGCTTCTTGAGTGTGGTTAGCCTACCTGGGGTCACATCATTAAAGAAAATTGTTTCTTCCTCTTCCAGCAAATTCTGTCAAATGCCAATATCTCTTCAGCTAGTGGTGGGATTTCATGCTCACCTATTCCCCACCATGCTGGAATTTTGTCTGGCTTGAGCTTGCACAGGTCTTATGTATGATATCACAATGTTTTGAGTTCCTATTTTCAGTTGCCCTGTTGTGCCAGAAAACACCGTTTTCTTGAAGCTGTCTATGAGGTCAGGTTCTTTTTTTTTTTTTTTAATTAAGAGGTTTTTTTTTATTCATTTTACATACCAACCACAGATTCCCCCCTCTCCTTACCCCGCCATCCTTCCCCCCAACCTAGCCCCTCATTCCCATATCCTCCAAGGCAAGGTCTCCTATGGGGAGTCAGCAGAGCCTCGTACATTCAGTTGAGGCAGGTCCAAGCCCCTCCTCCATGCACCAAGGCTGCACAAAGTGTCCCACCATAGGCACTATGCTCCCAAAAACTGGCTCATGCACCAGGGATGGGTCCCTATCCCACTGCCTGAGGGCCCCCTAAACAATTCAAGCTAAACAACTGTCTCACCTATCCAGAGGGCCTGGTCCAGTCCCATGGGGGCTCCTCAGCTATTGGTTGACAGTTCATGTATTTTTATTAGCTTGTCTGGCCATCTCTGTACATTTTCCCATCATGATCTCAATGTCCCTTGCTCATAGAATCCCTCCTCTCTCATCGATTGGACTCCTTGAGCTTAGCAAGGCGCTTGGCCATGGATCTCTGCATCTGCTTCCATCAGTCACCGGATGAAGGCTCTATGATGACAGATAGGGTATTCAGCCATCTGATCACTGGAGTGGCCAGTTCAGGCACCCTCTTTACTATTGCCAGTAGTCTAAGGTGGGGTCATCTTTGTGGATTCCTGGGAACTTCCCTAGCACTCTGTTTCTCCCTATTCCCATGATGTCTTCATTTATCATGATATCTCTTTCCTTGCTCTCCCACTCTGTCCCTGTTTCAGCTTGAACCTCCCATCCCCCTATGATCTCATCCCACATCCCTTGCTCTCTATTACACCCCTTAACCCCAGATTGCTCCTAGATCTCACCTATTTCTCCTTTGCTAGGCAATCCATTTCTCCTTCCTAGGGTCCTCCCTGCTAGCTAGCGTCCCTGGAGCTGTGGGTTGCAGTTTGATTATCCTTTGCTTTACATCTAGTATCCACTTATAAGTGAGCACATACTACGTTTGTCCTTCTGAGTCTGGGTTACCTCCCTCAGGATGATATTTTCTACTTCCATCCATTTGCCTGAAAATTTCATGATGTCATTGTTTTTCTCTGCTGAGGAGTACTCCATTGTGTATATGTACCACATTTTCTTAATCCATTCTTCAGTTGAGGGGCATCTAGGTTGTTTCCAGGTTCTGGCTATTAGGAATAATGCTGCTATGAACGTAGTTGAGCGTGTGTCCTTGTGGTATGATTGAGCATTCTTTGTGTATATGCTCAAGAGTGGTATAGCTGAGTCTTGAGGAAGATTGATTCCCAATTTTGTGAGAAACCGCCATACTGGTTTCTAGAGTGGCTGTACAAGTTTGCATTCCCACCAACAGTGTAGGAGTCTTCCCCTTGTTCCATATCCTCTCCAGCAGAAGCTGTCCACTGTTTTTGATCTTAGCCATTTTGACAGGTGTAAGATGGTATCTCAGAGTTGTTTTGATTTGCATTTCCCTGATGACTAAGGATGTTGAGCAATTCCTTAGATGTCTTTTGGCCATTTGAGATTCTTCCATTGAGAATTTTCTGTTTAGCTCTGTAGCCAATTTTTTAAATTGGATTTTTTTGTTATTTTGATGTCTAGTTTTTTGAGTTCTTTATTTATTTTGGAGATCAGCTCTCTGTCAGATGTGGGGTTGGTGAAGATCTTTTCCCATTTTGTAGGCTGTTGTGTTTGTCTTATTGACTGTGTCCTTTACCCTACAAAAGCTTCTTAGTTTCAAGAGGTCCCATTTATTAATTGTTGTTCTCAATGTCTGTACTACTGATGTTATATGTAGGAAGTGGACTCCTGTGCCAATGTGTTTAAGCCTGCTTCCTACTTTTTCTTCTAGCAAGTTCAGTGTAACTGGATTTATGTTGAGGTCTTTGATTCACTTAGATTTGAGTTTTTTGCATGGCAACAGATTTGGATCTATTTGCAAACTTCTACATGTTGATATCCAGTTATGCCAGCACCATTTGTTGAAGATGCTTTCTTTCTTTCATTGTACAGTTTTGGCTTCTTTGTCAAAAATCAGGTGTTCATAGGTGTGTGGGTTAATGTCAGGGTCTTCAATTCAATTCCATTGGTCCACATGTAGGTTTTTTTTTTTCTTTTCTGGTTTCTCTGTGTAGCTTTGTGCCCTTCCTGGAACTCGCTTTGGAGACCAGGTTGGTCTAGAACTCACAGAGATCCACCTGCCTCTGCCTCCCGAGTGCTGGGATTAAAGGCATGCGCCACCACAGCCTGGCTCACATGTAGGTTTTTATGCCAACACCAAGCTGTTTTTTATTATGTCAAGGATTGTGATGCCTCCAGAGTTTACTTTATTGTACAGGATTTTTTTAGCTATCCTGTGTTTTTTGTTTTTCCATACGAAGTTGAGTATTGTTGTTTTCAAGTCTGTGAAGAATTGTGTTGAGATTTTGATGGGGATTGCATTGAATCTGTAAATTGCTTTTGATAAGATTGCCATTTTTGCTATGTTAATCCTACCTATTCATGAACGTGGGAGATCTTTCCATTTTCTGGTATCTTCTTCAATTTTTTCTTCAGAGACTTGAAGTTCTTATCATACAGGTCTTTCACTTGCTTAGTTAGAGTTACCCCAAGATACTTTATATTATTTGTGGCTATTGTAAAGGGTGATGTTTCTCTGATTTCTTTCTCAGCCCGTTTATCATTTGTATATTGGAGGGCTGCTGATTTTTTTTTGAGTTAATCTTGTATCTTCCATATTTCTGAAGGTGTTTATCAGCTGTAGGAGTTCCCTGGTAGAATTTTTTGGGTCACTTTTGTATACTATCATATCATCTGCAAATAGTGAGGTAGTGTCTGTCTTTGAAGTTGAGATGTGTTTCTTGTATGTAGCAGAAGGATGGATCTTGTTTTCGTATCCATTCTGTTAGCCTGTGTCTTTTTATAGGTGAGTTGAGACCATTGATATTCATGGATAGTAATGACCAGTGATTGTTAATTTCCTGTTATCTTTTGGTGGTAGTGTTGTGTGTTTCCCTTCTTTGCTATTTTTTGGTGTGCGATTATCTATTGCCTGTGTTTTCATGGGTGTATCTAACTTCCTTAGGTTGGATTTTTTCCTTCTATTGCTTTCTATAGTGCTAGATTTTTGTTTAGGTATTGTTTAAATCTCGTTTTATCATGGAATATTTTGTTTACTACTTCTATGGCAGTTGAGAGTTTTGCTGGGTATAATAGTCTGGGTTGGCATCTGTGGTCTCTTAGTGTCTGCATAATGTCTGTCCAAGACCTTCTGGCTTTCAGAGTCTCCATTGAGATGTCAAGTGTTATTCTGATGGTTCTGTCTTTATATGTTACTTGGTCTTTTTCCTTTGCATCTCTTAATATTTTTTCTTTATTATGTATGTTTAGTGGTTTGATTATTATGTGGTGAGGTGACTTTTTTTGGATCTAATCTATTTGATGTTCTGTAAGCTTCTTGTATCTTCATAGGCGTTTCCTTTTTTAGGTTGGGAAAGTTTTCTTCTGTGATTTTGTTGACTATATTTCCTGTGCCTTAGAGTTGGTATTCTTCTCCTTTTATCCCTATTATTCTTAGTTTTGGTCTTTTTATGGTGTCCCAGATTTCATGGACATTTTGTGTTTTGTCTTTAGTGTTTTCTTTGACTGATGAATCTATTTCCTCTATCATCTTCAATGCCAGAGATCCTCTCTTCCATCTCTTGCATTCTGTTAGTTATGCTTGCATCTGTAGTTTTTGTTCGTTTACTCAGAGTTTCCATTTCCAGCATTCTCTCCGTTTGTGTCTTCTTTATTGCCTCAATTTCAGTTTTCAAATCTTGGACTGTTTCCCTCACCTGTTTAATTGCTTTTTCTTGGCTTTCTTTAAGGGATTTATTTATTTCTCCCAATTTTTGTTCATCTTTTCCTCAATTGCTTTATTGATTTCTTACAATTTTTTGTCTTATCTTCAATTTTTTTAAGGGAATGTTTGATTTCCTCCTTAAAGGCTTCTATCATCTTCTTAAAGTCATATTTTAAGGTCAATTTCTTTTGTTTCTTTTGCATTGGGATGTTCACATCTTGCTGATGTAAAACCACTAGGTTCTGATGGTGCCATATTGGTCTTTATGTTGTTGACTGTATTTTTGCACCTATTTTGCACCTGTCATCTATTAATCTCTTCCTCTACTCTGTGCAAGTGGTGTCTGTGTCTGAGGGAGTCTCTCTTGGTCCGATTGATATTCTTGGTCTAATGGGAGCTCTTAGTCTAATCCAGGCTCTTGGTCCCATTGGTGCTGATGGATTCTGTTCCCAGTTGGTGCAGGGTAGGCTTATGACTCTGCTGGTCACTGGTGTTGCAAGTGATTTTCCTTGGCGAGGGGGCGGGGAAGAGGCAGGTAGCTGCCAGGTCCATGGGGCTCCAATGGCTGGGTGGAGGGGCACGGAATGTGCCCCTGGGGCCTAGGGGCTAGAGACCTGGTCTGCCCAGTCTGGAGATGGGGGCTTACCTGTTTCCAATCGGTGCAGGGTGGGCTTATGACTCTGGTGGTGGTTCCTGATGTTGCAGGTGATGTTTTTCTTTGGGGGTGGGGGGGTTGGGGAGGGGAGGTGGAGAGGTGGTTGCCCGGTCCCTGGGGCTCCAATGGCTGCTCTCGGCACCTTATTATTTATAAAGGCAGGCACAAGATCTTAATGATCCTGGAACTTGCCAAATTTAGCAAGTGTGACCTGTTGACAGGTGAGCTTCAGGGAATTGCTTGTCTTCAAGTCTCTAGTGCTGGGGTTAAAGATGCACCCTACCACTCCTGGCTTTTAGTTAGATATTTGAGATCCAGACACAGGTACTGATGCTTAGTAGGCACTTGACTAACTGACCCATCTCACCAATCTCAGAATATTCGCATTTTACAGATAACTAATTTTACAAGGCTAGTGTAATTCTTATACAAAGTCAGCTATGGATGATACCAGAAAAGACAACTGCAGGTAACTATCCCTGATAAACCTGCATGCAAAATTCTTCAGAACAAAACAAAACAATTCACAAACTAAAGACTGTGGTGAGTAAAATTATATGTCATGGTCAAGTGGAATTTATCCTTGAAATGCAGGAGTGGATTAACATCCACAAACCAACAAATGTGATCATATTAACAGCCTAGGGATTAAAATCGTGATAATCTCAATATATCCTGCTAAAACATTTACAGAATTTAAGCACTTTTCATGATAAAAATTGTCAACAACCTAGTGATAGAATGATTGTACCTCAACACAGTACAGATTGCTTGCCAAATCCACAGCTAACATTATACTCAGCAAGTCCTCCTAAGATCAAGGAGTTGAAGAATTCCTACCTTGTCACTTCTGTTCCACCTAAGTCTACAAGTCCTTATCAGAACAATTAGGAAAGCAAGAAACAGAAAGATATCCAAACGAGAAAGGAAGAAACCAAACTGTCTTCTCAGAGAATGTGATCTTTCATAAATAGAATATTCCCAAGACTCCACTATAATGCTAGAACTAATAAATGAATTCAGTAAAGTTATAGGATACAAAAATCCAAATGCAAAAATTAGTTGTGTTTCCATGCTCTAATAACAAATTATCTGAAAAGCACTGCATGAGAACTGTTCATTTGCAACAACAGCAAAATAATAAAATACATATTCAGGATGCAACATGCTGGTATAGGATATGGAAAGTCCAGGATATGGAAGGCCCAGAATTCCACTTCCAGGACCACAAAAACTGCTGAAGTGCAAATTTAACCAAGGATGGTAGATGATGTGTACATTTAAATCTGTCATGAGTGATGAAAGAAATTGGAAAAGGCATAGATAAATGGAAAGACACTTTTTTAGTATTCATAGATTTTTTTTTTTAAAAAAGCAGCTTTCTAATAGTTGGTGATATGTATAGTGTTCACATAGAAAGCAAATATTCCTCTTTTTATTTCTATATTCATTTTAGATATTCTTTGCCAGAGTAACAGCTTGTTATGAGTGTGAGTATAGAAAAGAGACTTTTATTCATATTTAAAGAACATCAGTAATAAAAACATTTCCCTAGCTTTGACAAAGAACGCCTTTGTTTAAGGGTTAGGTATGTCTAAGGAAGTGACTCTTGTTAAAAACTAAGGAATAAAATATAATTCATCTTATCTTGTGTAAGAAAAATTGTCCTAACTTGCAAGCTGCTGAGTGCCTAATTTACATTTAAATCTGAAGTAATGAAGCCTTTATTTTTTGCCAGAAACTCCCATTTCTCCCAAATATACTCTCTATCAGGGAAAAAAACCACCTCATTATTTTGCATGGCAATGTGTCTTTGCTAATGCAGAAAAGCAACATAATTCAGGATGAAGGATTAATTTAAACTTCTTACATGTTCTTTTGCAGGTAATTAACATTATTTCTAGGGATCAAAAGGTGGGTTTGCCATGCACACCAAAAAGAATAGCTTTATCCTGGTAAATTGCAAAGAAAGGGTACAGTCTTTTTATCATCAGGAGCAAGAGGTTTGTGAAAACTGTCATATGTGTAGAATTGAAGACCTCGAATTTTAAACCTCTTGAGAACTATAGCTGTAGAGGTACTAAAGTTAGGAGTGTATCTATGGAAACCCTTAGCAATAATGTGTTTACGTTTACTGAAATAAGTTCTAAATGGCTGGTGAGATCGCTCAGTGGTTAAGAGCACTGGCTGTTTTTCCACAGGACCTGGGTTCAATTCCCAGCAGCCATATGACAGCTCCCAACTGTCTGTAAGTCCAATTTCAAGGTACTCAACACTCATGCAGGCAAAACACCAATGCACATTTTAAAAAAGTTCTAAATGTTGTACAAATGACCCTTTAATTTATATTCTTTGGTTTAGTAATAAATGATAATTTTTTTCACATATTGCCCCTTGCTTAATAAAAAAATATTTGATTTTTTTTTGCCAATAATAAGCATGCTTTGAGGCATTTCCGCTCCTCCATCATGATTGGTTGTCTTTTTAATGTTCATTAGTTTTCTGATTTTCAAACTCAGAAACTGTTGGTTGTCCATTTGCTTGGAGCTTCCTACTCATATATTCTATGACCTTTGCTCCTGATATTTGGATGTCATCAATATGTGCCTTCATTTTAAAAATCTTTTCAAAAACTGTTTAGCCAGCTCTGACTGGCCTGGAATTCACTACATAGACCAGGCTTAAACTCTAAAAATTTTAACACATATTCTGACATTAGCTTTTACCTTCTTCCCATTCTCAACTCTGGCATCATCTGTCTCAGGATTTAATCATAGCTAGTAGATTTTTTTCTATTCTGAAACTGGATAAAATTTTTAAGTTGCCCACCAAAATACATAGAAGTGAATTTCAGAGAGAGTGCAAGTTTAACTTAAGAGTAGATATGAGAAATTAGCTTTGTATCCTACAAATGTATATTAATATTCATGTTCTCAAACATTTTATGTATACATACACCTCCTAACCACATCTCTATTCCCAGCACTCGGGAGGCAGAGGCAGGCAGATCTCTGAGTTTGAGGCTAGCCTGATCTACAAAGCTAGCTCCAGGAGAGCCAGGGCTGTTACACTGACTAACCCTGCTTTGAAAAACCAAATCTAAGCTAAGATTTATCATGTTCTACTTAATAATGAGTAGTTTGAGTTTTGTGCTGGTTTCAGGAATACTTGGATAACATATGTGGAAGAGATAGAAGTATTGAGGCATTCTTGTAAATAGCTGTTGCCATAGTATATCAGAAATCAGGATAAAGACTTTTTCCATTGCCTTCCAAGAACTAAAGTTCAAAGTAAGCCTGTGGTCGTTATTCATTACTTCTTTTCTTTCAAACAGAAAACACTTGGGTTTCTGTGGACAAGGCTGCTTTTTAATGGCATGTTCTCCAAACAGCTGTTAAGCATCTCCCCCTCCCCAATACCACAGACCACATCTGTTCCCACTGTTGATTAGCTAGAGGGTGGAGAAAGAAGAGAGGCTGTAGCATGTGTAATTACCAGTAATTAATTCTTGTTGAGCCTCCTCATTTCCTTCTATTCTAACTCCACCTACTCTTCTTCCTGTCTCTCTTGTCAATTTTATTTCATGTTGGCTACTTGTGAAAAAATAATCTTGATGGGTATACAGCTGTTTTCCTAAGGGTTTATATTCACCTTAGAGTGAAACATTTATTTTTCTTGTAGTGGCAGAATCTCTTGATAACACATATCAAATAAGAAAACACAGAAGTAACTGCACTTCGGATGGCTTTATGTTGTGTGCCCTTAATGTTAGGGTTTTTTTTTTGTTGTTGTTGTTGTTGTTGTAACATTCTTAACTGTTGACAGTTTCTTTTACATATATTCTTTGCTAAAGAAACTGTTGCAGGATATGATTTCATGTGAGGAAAACAAACAAATTTCATGTCCTCACCAGTTTCATTGTGTAGTAACATGCATGGAAACGTAATCATGTAGTTAATGTATAATAGTCACATGTAATGACTTGAAGACCTTGTGGGGGAGATGATAGCCTACTTACTTTCTCTTTGTAATAAATTCTGGTTAAAATAAATATAGCTTTGAACATTTTGGATAATATGTCAGAGTAAGAGAGATGTATCAGGATTATTCTTTTAAGAAAGTTCATAGTACATGTAGTTTACAAATCTTAAAGGCTTACGGTTTTCAAAATGTGATATTTCTTGTGAGTCTAATTTCAAGAGGGTCAAGCAAGACATTAAAAATTGCTTCCTTTGTTTTAGAATTTATTTGATGTCTCAGCCATGATTACACCAGGAATAAGGTGGCAGTGGGAGTAATTGTATCTGCTGAAGAGATAACTTACGAAAATGTGGGCAGACAGTAGTGAAATAATAAGAGAAACTGCAGAATTCTAGGGCACCTAATTGCAGGGATGTCTTCCTCTTCTGAAAGAGGAAGGAATGTATACCTAAGACTCTTGAGCATGAGTATGTGGACCCAGAGAGTATTTCTATTCCTCTAGAGAGAGCCATGGGCTTGAGCATTGCCTTAATCTCCTTCCTCACTGCTATCCTTCCTGACCACTGCAGTGACTCCTGCTAGCCACGCCCAGCTGGCAGGTAGTGATGTGTGTCTAGTACGTTAGGTCAGTCTTCTCACCCTAGACAGTGGAATGGAGTAAAGGTGAGGTATCTAGCATTTTTGGAGACTTAAACAAAAGTTTGCCTAAACATGAAAAGACCATCTTCAGTAACATGCCCCAGATACTCCTAACACTAGGCATATGTTTAGAGTCAGTATGCTTTATGAAAATTACTTTTCAAGCACGACACACTAAGATTATAGAGAGAATATTTTAGTTACAGATACAGGTTAGTGATTCTCAAGAGGGGCAAATTTGCCCATATGGGGTGCTTGTCAATGTCTTGAGATATACTCACATATGGGGTTGTTTGGATTGATGAAGGATGGTGACATACCTTTTAATTCTATTAAGGTAGGTGTTTGCTGAAGAATGTAATCTGAGAAATGACCATTGATTTTGCCAAGAAAATCTTACTGGCAAAAGAGCGATCTGAGTTCTCAGACTGAAGCATAGGTTATACGTTACACATTAACCATTAGATGGTGGTAGGGATGGTGGGGAATTAAAAATATGAAGTGAGGCTACTGTAAATCTAAGTGTAAATTCTCAATATAGTTTACAAGTTCTTAAAAGGTACAAACACTTCTTATTCATCTTCAGTGTTAAGTGTCATGTCTTGAGCAATGTAGACTGTTGGAATGTGTTTGTCAAGTGTAATCCTTGGTTGGGGAGAAAAATGGATGCTGTGGATAATGGAGTGAAAGTGGCCAGAGAGGCTTGAAGAGAAGAGATTCTTAGAATCTTGTCAGGAATGACTAGATTTTGAGGAAACGTGAAGAGCATATTGGTCATTCTACTAAAGCTACTTGAATTGCCAGATACCTGACCCTGGTTAGAGCCCTGGTATTGATCACCTTTTTGAGAATAGTATAGTAGGTAGAGTCAAGTATATTGAAATGATGTCAAACCACTTACACCCCACCCCCAAATCTTGTATCAACACCCTGCCCTTTTAAAAATTAACTACATTGTTTGATCTGTGCATGGTCTCAAGCTGTGCCCCTTTTCTTTTCAGAGAGCTAGGAATGTATCCAAAGAAAAAGATTTTCGGACTTGGTGTGATTTGCTCAGTCTTCCTGTTTTTACATTCCTTTAGTCCAGCTCTTGGGTCCCATTGCTTTAATTCTCAACAGTGGAAGTGATCATAATTATTTTGTTTTTACTACACATTCCATTGGGCTAGTGAAACTCCTTTTATACTTCCCTCAGTTCTGAGGCCCTTGTAATTATTTGTTTAATTAGAGGGATTCTGTAGAATTATTCCTAAGATTGTAAACATAAGTAGTAGATTGAGATAGGAAAGTGTATCATTAGAAAATCTTGATCAACACTTCTCAGCTTTTGGGCTAAGATCAAGTGTAGAAAATCTTGACCATTAAATGTTCATTCTTAGGGTTTAAACATAACCTTAATTTGTTACTTGTATCCAGTAAGGTTTTGTGCAGAATATATAAATAAAAGGAGAAGGGAGGGATTATACTTTTAGAACAGTAGTACTATTTTTCTTTCTCTTTGGGATAAAGTCTGGCTAAAGGACATAAAAGCGAGCCTTTTTAGTTATTACATCCAAGTGAGAAAGCTATGCCATAGCTGGTCTCTCTTTAGAAGAGTGTTCACGGGGACTGGGGAGATGATGGCTCAGCTCTTAAAAGTGATGATCGTGGAGCTGGATGACCCATTTGATCCCAGAAGTCCTGTGGTGGAGGAGAGAACTGACACCTACAAAACATCCTCTGACTGTCATCCACGTGCTATGGTACCCATTTTAAAAAGGATCTGCAAAGGATTCATACATGTCACTTGGGCAGCAAACCTAGTCATCCCGCTTTGGTATTCTTTTGGGTAGAATAAAAGTAGCCAGGGTCTAAGATTGTGATGATTAATTAATTGTTAGTTAACTGTATTTAGAATCACCAAAGAGGCACACCTGAGCCTGCCAATGAGGACATTTCCAGAGAGAATTCATTGAGAGAAAATCAATCCTGAATGATGGGGACACTATCCCATAGGCGCAGCTTCTGGGTAAATAAAAAGGAGAATGATAGAAAACCAGCTGAGTGTCAGCATTCTCTTTTCTCTGCTGCCTGGTCCACCAAGATATGGCCAATCAGCCTAATGATTCTGTTGCCCCAGCTACAAACTATTTTCCCTGTCATGCCTTCCCTACTATAATGGGTGGTATCTCCCCAAGCTGTGATCTCAAATAAACTCCATGCTCCCTCAAGTTGTTTCTTGTCAGGTATTTGGTGAGAACAATAAGAAAAGTTGGTTACACAAAGATGTACCAAGTAGCTGCCCATATTATTTTAGGACCTATTTGGCATCAGTATAAACGCACTATATGTATCCTTTGGGAGAGGGTCATGTATAAGATAGGTTAAAATAACCAATTCTGAAATCTGAACTATAGAAAGTCAAATGTCAATATTGGCAAACAAGTGTATTGGAAAAGGGTTATTGTTACTTGCATCTGTGTTCATGAACTGACATTGTAGAGAATTGTAAACTTTTTTCTTGTTATTGTTCATCAAAGAAATTGATCAGCATGAACCAATTTTGTCTCATACTCACAGGCTTTATACATCTTGATACCTCTACAAGGACAGACTGCTAGGAGGTCAGCTGTGTGGAATAGGAGAGAATAGGGTGGGTATAAGGTGGAGCAGAACTTGTGGGAGTGGCCAACCAATGACCAGTCCAACTTGAGACCCACACCAGGAGAGGGAGCCCACTCCTGGCACTGCTTGGATGGCCAGGAACTAGAGGCTGGATAGCCCAAGAGACCTAGGAAAAAACCAAATGCAACTAGCAAAAAAAAAAAAAAAAAAAAAAAAGATTCCTAATGATATTCTCCTATACTGGAACCTGGCATACTTGTCATCAGAGAGGCTTCTTCTAGCAACTGATTGGAGCAGATGCAGAGACCCACAGCCAAACATTAAGCAGAGCTCAGGGAATCCTGTGGAAGAGGAGGAGGAAGGATGGTAGGAGCCAGAGTGGTCAAGGACACCATAAGAACATGGCCCACAGAATCAACTAACCTGGGCTCATAGGGGCTCACAGGACTGAACAGACAACCAGGAAGCCTGCATGGGTCTGACCTAGGCCCTCTGCATATATGTTATGATTGGGTAGCTTGGTGTTCCTGTGAGTCTCTAACAGTGGGAGTAGGGACTGTCTCTGACTCTGGCCTGCTTGTGGACCCTTTTTCTCCTACTGCATTGCTTTGTTCAGCCTTGATATGAGGGTATGTGCCTAGTCTTACTAATTGTAACTTTTTTATGCTATGTTTTGTTGATATCCCTGGGACGTCTGCTCTTTTCTGGTGGAAAGGGGAAGTGGGGGGAGGGGCTAGACAGAAAGGAGGGGCAATGCTGTTGGGATGTAATATATGAGTGAAGAATAAATGAAAAAGGGGAAAAAGGGAGAAGAGAAATGAAGCCTTTGCCTTAAACCTAGTACCATTTGTTTCCTCTCGGTTTAGGTTCTAGTATCTCATTAAACAAAAACCAAGAAAGGTAATTTTTCTCTTTGACAAAAGTTCTTGGAAAAACTTCACTATCATCTTATTCCAGCTCCTTCAAGATTGAGGAGAGCTGTTATTTAAGAAGTTGATTTGCATTCTTCATAAGAATCTTAAGTCTGCCTGCTTTTGTTTTGATTTTGAGACAGGGTCTTAACTGTGTAGCTCTGGTGAGCCTTGAACTGAGTGAGTATGCAGACCAGGGTAGCTTTGAACTCAGATCCATCCACGTCTGCCTCCAGAGTGCTGTGATTAAAGTTATGTACTACCATGCCCTGCCCAGGGCAGCATGTTTTTGATAAATAACAAAACCTTTTGGTAGTTAGTCCAGTTTACCTAAGGAAAAGGAAAAAAATGTATATTTCTATGGTATCAACAGTTGTGGGATTTCTCCCCCCCGCCAGCATAATATATTAAAACTAAGCAGAAAACTTCAAAGAACAAAGACAAAAGTGATGTTTGTTAGTGGTAGTTTGAGATATTTCAGGAGAGTTGAGATTTGAAGAAAAGCAATGGCCATATTTAGAAAGCTGCCTCAAACCCAAGAGTATCTATTGAAGTAAACTTGATGACAGTTTTTTTCCTGTTCATGAATCATTGTATTCCTATAAAAGCGAAAATTCCTCTTCATCTAAACAAATGGCTTCCACATCTGTTTTCTTAGTTTCTCAAAAGGGTGTTTTTGGCTTGCATTTTTTTTTAAAGTGTTTATCTGTTTAAAATGAAATATCATCAAAAGCAGTTTGCACATCAAAATCCAACTTGGTCTACAACTAAGGAGAATTAAGTCAGGACTGATCCAGTGATGATGTTGGTAGTGGTGAAGGGATACATGAAGCACTTTTTAATTGTGCATAGAGAAGTTCTTTTTAGGCTGTTGAAATTTTATTGATTTACGTGTAATTGTGTCTGCCCTTTGGTTTTGAAGACTGAGTAGGTAACTTTGTAATACATCCCAACATTTTAATGCTCTGTTCTCAGTGGTGGAAAGACAAGTATTTTATAGTTCCATTGATGAGGAACTGATTTGTAGTTTTAAAGTCTTTACTCCCATTTTTTTTTTTTTAGTTTCTCCTTTACTGTGTCACTAAGAGAAGCTCTCTAGTTACTGTTTTTTTTTTTTTCAAATGCTCTTGTGCTTTTCTGAAGCACTTGTTTAGTTCCTTAGTCCTATTTGAGTTGTGTTTGGATTTTATCCTTTTAAATCTTTAGTGTCTTCTTGTGTGACAGGCCACTCTGCCCTTGAGCCCATTCTGCCATTTAAAAATAAAGACTGAGAAGCAGCTGAAGTGCTGGCCCGTTCACAGCTGACAGCAATCTGATCTACTGGTTGGATTCTTCATCTGAGTACCCACATGCCAGTGGTGTGTGTCTCATTCTCACCATGCCAAAGAGGGCAGGAGCCGAGAAAAGTTGTCTGCAGAGAAGGGAAAGTCGGCCCCTCCCCTCCGTCCCCTTACACACAAACATCACCACCTTTCCTATAAACAGTACGTTCGACAGGACTCCTGGCTTCTTACCTTCCAGTGGGATTTTGGGCCTTGATTAAGGTGCTTGTTTTCAGAGAAGGTTGCTCTAGTCCCTCCACCCCCACCTACTTCTGAGCTCCAGCTGCCTGTCCTGTCACCACAGTGGCTTGTTCTGAGGCTAAAGTTCTACGAGAACTGGGAGACATTTGCTGTTGTAAAATCTAACCAGTGACAAAGTAGTAAAATCACTCTGCCTTGGTCATAGTTCTCTGGGAATTTATGATGGATATAATATAGATACTGGGGAGAACCCAGTGTGGCATCTTGTTTTGCTTTATTTCAGTTTTCTGAGGCAAGGCTTTACTTTGTAACCCGGGCTTGCCTTGATCTCACTGTGTAGCCCAGGCTGGTTTTGAATTCATGATGATCCTCATGCTTCAGCCACCTGAGTGCTGGGACTTTAGGTGTGAGCCGCCAAGTCTGGATCCATCATCTTTTCCTTTATTGGCTAAATATAAATCAACTTGCTCCCTAATGGCACCAAATTTGACATAAGAAAGAACACCTTTCCCTGAAACATTGGGGCGGAAGCAGAGGAAAGGATGGTTACTTAAGACATAAAGAAAGTTCTTTCTTGTGATATAAATTGACCCTTGTTCAGTTTTCCCATGAAGCTCATCAGCATCATCTCAAAAACAGAGGCACAAATGGAGGTTTTGATTGCTGTTTGAGTTGTGCCCTGAAGCTGGTTTGGTATCATGTGAACATAAAAAGTGTTCCTCCTTTTTGACCTTGTTCAGAGTTATCCTAGCCACCTGTTAGGATTGTTCTCATTCAAGGTCATTATATGGTGCCTGACTGTCTGACTGGCAGCCTATGTCAGATTTGCCAGTGGCCCCTCATTTGTGTGACACCTGCCAATTTTGACAGAAAGAATGGAGACACGATAGCTGAAGGGGAATGGAAGGTCCTGGAGGAATGGGGGATCAAGAGCTTCTTGGGGCACCTGTCACTTTCGTATCACTGATTGTGGTGTGAGCCTTTTGTGTAGTTTCCCTTTTCTCTGCTGTGCCTTTCCTGAGTTGTGCGATCTATCCATCTCTCAAGAATGTTATTTGTGGGCTAACATTGTTTTGCTTATTCATATATTGTACCTCTTTCAAACATTAGATTTCTTATACCCCAGATACTCGACATTCCCTCCCCTCTTCTGAGCATTTTAGCTTTTACCTGCCTGGTTGCAATCTTCATTTAGATTTATTGTTGCTGTTGTTGTTATTATTTGTATGTATGTATGTATGTATGTATGTATGTATGTATGTATGTAGGGGTTTGTGTACACACACCTGTACACATGCCATGGTGCACATGTGAAGGCTAAGAACACAGCTTTCAGGAGTCAGTTCTCTCCTTCCACTTTTACAAGGGTTCCAGGGATTGAACTCAGGTCATTGGGCTTGCCCAGTGAAGTGTATTTACCCACAGAAACTCTTGCCAGCCCTGTACTCTTCATGTAAATGTCCCTAAAGTATGTCCTATTCAATTTCAACTGCCCTTCCCAGATACCTCTCATAATGAATGATGATGCAGTTGTTAAGCCAGGAACATAAGCATTATACTTGACCCCGTCATCCTCTTGCCCCAAGTGCAACTTGTCGCCAAGTCATCTAGATTTCATTTCCTAAATACATGTGATTCTGTATCCCTACTGACACTGTTTCTATGCTGTTCAGACCACAACATGCCACTCTTGTCACTGTGGTCCTACCCTACATGTTTGCTACATGTTTTATTGTCTTAGAGACCTCTTTAAGCTGTCAGTCTTATAGTACCACTCTCTAAAATCCTCAATGTGGTTTTTTTTCATAGTTCTGGCTCTTCTTTATTCTCTGTCCACTTTCCCTGAGCATTCTAACCCTACATATGTTTCATAGTCTTCCTATTGGAGGAATAAAACTTGTTTTAAAAACTTTTAGAACAATGTGATCTCCTTTTATTAATTCAGTTTCTGTATGTTATTTGTATATTCTTTGCACTCTTCCTTCATTCTCCTTTTCCCGTTTATTCTCTGATTCATCTTCCATTTATATGCAATTTACTTTCAAGAACTTTTCTGACTCCTGCCCCAGTGGCTTCTATCATGTACATGTATATATGTGCCTGTGCGAGCATGCGCGTGCACACACAACCCCCCCCCCCACACACACACGAAGGGGTCATTTCTTTTTTGTTGGTTTGTTTTGTTTTTGAGACAGGGTCTCACTAAGTAGCCCTGATTGTCCTGTAATTAGCTCTGTAGACTAGGCTGACCTTGAACTCACAGAGATGCACCTGTCTCTGCCTCCCGAGTGCTGGGATTTAAGTCATGCACCACCATGCCTGGTGGAAGGGGGCATTTTAAAATCATTCATCTTTGTGTTCCCTACCAGCTAGTGCATGAAAAATTCAGTAAATTATTTTTGGTGCATGAATAAATGAATTCTTTGGGGGGGGGCTTTTAAACAAAGAGATAATACAATGCTTCATATCATTTGTATAAAATGCTTGAGCCATGGCCAACTTGAAAGAGTAGAAATGCCACTTTGGAAATGAAGAACAATTTTTTTGGCAGTAAGTAGCAGAATCTTACACAAACCTTAAATTACTGCTTCTAGATTGTATTCTATATCTCCATCCTAGATGACTTTTCTCTAATTTCCTTTCATACCTTTTCTGAAAATATAGAAGATAATGGGACAGGAGAAAAAAATGGTTAATAAATGAGAACCTGTGATTTGATTGGTTCTTAAATATTTATATTCTAGAAGAATGCCTGAACAAGTGTCTGTAGTACACATGTCTCTGAATAGGTGAACACAATTACTTTTTCCTGAAACTAGATCATCTTTCTAGAAGATTTTTCTCTGAAGTGGGCCCCTCGATTTAAAGCATGCAATTGTTTTTATGAACTTCTAATATGATAGAGGGAAACAAGGGATAGCCTTTGTTTAAAAAACTTACTATAAGAGGGCATATTGAAAGGATGGTCACTGTAAAACAGAATTTACTATATAACTTTAGTACTGAACAAAGAATTTACTCTCTAAGGTATTTAGCGTAGAATTTTCTAAGCCAAGCTGGGGCGGGGGGCGGGGGGGAGGATCAGTGGTAGAGCACTTTCCTGACATGCCTAAAGCCCTGGGTTCAATTTCCAATACAAAAAATAAAATGAAAAAGGAAGGATAAAAGTTCCTTCTGCCACCTGCATGTGCATGGAAAGTCATGAAAGGCAGCACAGTGACTGTCTTGATGCACACTCATCCTAAAAAGGTGATTTGGAGAAATCAGAAATGCTTCTATCAAAATGGTGATAGCAATGCCTTGGTCACTTTCAAACTTGGTGTCCCCTAGACTACCGGCTATGTGCTCCTTCAGGATTGAGCTTTTTAAGCTATGTGCTTAGTAATGACAAATGACAACCTGTTAGATCTGTCATTTGTTTGTTAGGGTTGAGAGCTTCAAGTTTTCTAGTCAGATTTTCCCATGACCTCAGTTATAAAGAAAATGTTGCAGATTCTAGAAAATGCTAATGTCCTTTTTAGCTGTAAGTATTATCTTGATTGCAGTGCTTCAGAATTGCCCAACTTCATTATCTGAGCATAGCCAGTCTGACGCCTCCTTCTCAAATAGACAATTATGATCAATTAAGCACTTTCAGGCCTTATAGAATACTTAATTTTATTAGTCAATTATTTGTGCTTTGAAAGAGTTAATGGTAGCTACCCAGGCCATTATTAGAAATTAGAATGTCCCAAAATAGAAAGGCTATTTCCTTTGTGTGTGGCACTGCAGTGGAAAATGCCAAGCATAGTTTTTACTGAGTTAAAGGGTGAGGGAAGGCGGGGTGGGGGAGAAAGTTACATGTAAATCATTTAGCCATTAACCTAATGGGTGGGTTTATAAATCCTATTACTGTAAGCCCTTTTCATTTCCACTGAGGCCTGGTGCATGCTTGATCCCACTAATGTAAAATTCATTCCATCTAAGTGATTACTGAAGGAAGACATTTTGAGTCAATTTTAATCAGGTTGTGTGAAACTTGCTTGAGTGCTGATGTTCACTAAAGCATGGACAGAGCTTGGCCGCATCTTAATTAGCCCACAGATGAATCAATCAGGGAGTCCACTCCCAGAGCTTTTGGACATGTACATGCTTTTTTTGTGAGGGGAATTGCACTGGCGGTAGGGGCTAAAAAAACGCCCAACTTGAAAGCTAGGGGCAAGACCCATTGAGTGGGTGTGTTCATAATCTCATGGACATTCTGTGAATCCTAAGGAGCCAAAGTTCTCTTCTCATGACTCATTCTGGTAGCTTCAAGGGTACTTCGGTTTAAGTAAATTAAAATTTCAAATTTGATGAAAAATAAGGACCTTCTTCTTAGAAAAATGCATACTTTCAAATCTTTGCTAGGAGTTTTCAGAATTTTTCACTGACCCCAGGTTAATACCTCCTGCTCTAGTTTCAATCTTAGCTTCTTAGGACTTTATTTCTTTTTACAGGGAACTTAATATTTTAAGAGTATACAGACCCACCATACTTGAGCTCTTGTATTGGTGAGTAGATTAGATTTAAGTGTGCTTTAAAGCCATCTTTACAAAGCTCTCCAGGGTCCTGTGTGAGAGACAAACCTCAAGCCTGGTGTTACCGTTCTAGTATAACTCAAACTTCTAAACCAGACACCTAAGTGGATGAAGAACGGAGAATAAGCATGCTGGTTGTGAAAGGGGCTTTTCTTTAAAGTTAGAATGTGAGTTTTTAAAAATCCAGAGGACAAATGTCCACATTAGAGGAAAGAAATTGTAAGATCTGGAAGAGATTCAGTTTAAAAATTGAAACCATAGTTGATGATATTTTAGATTTTTGGAACAAAATTTGAGCCCTGTCAAATTGTAGGGCAATAATTGAGAGATACTGATAAATATCATTAAATGTGCCTTCTAGGGAGTAGAAACCTTTCAGAAAGTATTGTTTTTCAACATGTTTTCTGTTCTTTACACGTAAGTTATCAGAAGATCTAATTAGCTTATAAATTTAGGATTTAAAATAAACTCTATTTACCTGAAGATGCCTAGAAGAGTATGATTTCAGTTAAGTTTATAATCAATGGACCTTTATTATTGGGGTAGAAAATAATTTCTCGATTTGTTTATATAACCATGGATTGTGTTGGAAGATTAAAACTGACTCACTCTTCATTTCTTGTTTGGAAAGAGCCAGCATTTAAATACATACTGAATGTGTGTAGGAGAGGTCTTGTAGAGATGAATGTTCTGATTTATAATAACTTTGTTCTTTCAAAATGGACCACTGAAGATTTTCCTCATTATACCATAATCTGAGATAATTATTTATTGAATTATTGCTCTGTGCCAAGAATTGTGTTAGGTTTAGTTATGACATGATCTCTGTCTATAGCTAGCTTATAGCCTCTCAATTTTGCCTCTCTTTGTGTTGGTGGGAACATAGGACTGGAATGCTCATTAGTATCATTGGGTTATCAAAGCCAGAGAAGACCTTTCTGACAGAATGATGTTCCTTATAAAATAAATGGATATTACCTTTATCAAATACTTAATCTCAGTGCACATACTAAAGTATATACAATGTTGTGTTTAATGTCCTACTGTAAGGAACGGTCAGTTACTCTCTCCGTTTTGTAGTTGAGAAAGTAGCAACTTAGAGACATTATATTGTTTGTTCTGAATTATACATTATTAGGCTTTGTAGTTAGGTTGCCTGTGTTAACGTTCTCTGGAGAAACTGAACCAGTAAGAGGTAGGATTGTGTGAATTGTAGGGAGGGTACATACATAAGAATTTGCTCATGCAAATCGAAGAACCTGCAGGGATAAAATTTGTGGGGTAGGTGGGCAAGCTGGAGACCCAAGAAGAGTTAATGCTGTGACTGATATTAGAAGGCAGCCTGCAGCTGGAATGTCTTTTTTTGGAGAGAGTCTCAGTCCTTATCGTCTGAGTCCTTCCAACTAATTGGATGTGATGGTAATCTGCTTCATATGGAATTCATTAAGTCTTAATCCTGTTTGAAAAACACTTTCAGTGACATCTAGATTAGTGTTTGACCAAATCTTTGGGTATCCTGGTATAACCAAGCTAACACATGAAATTAGCCATGACATAGTTTTAACCACTGTGGGGAAACTGCATGTGAAAAGCACAGAAGACGGAATAGAACACAAGCCATGTTAATCCCCCAACTTGGGAAGCAGAGACAGGCAGACCTCTGAATTTTGAGGCCAGCCTGGTCTGCAAAGTGAGTTCCAAGATAGCCGGTGCTACATAATGAGACTCTGTCTTAAGGAAAAAAAGAAAAGAACATGGTATGTTTAAAAAAAGAACATGGTATGATGTGGTACCTATTGCTCTAAGGAGGCCCAAAACATGTTATGTTTAATGAACCTAAAATACGTGGGAAGGCCTGCTTGAAGGACAAATGTGGCGACCACCAGAAGATAAGGCCTTAAGTAGATCATGGGTTTTAGGACTGAGTGAGTGAGCGTGGATTTCATTTTAAGGAAGTATGTTTTAGAATGAATATTGGCAAAGTGTTAAGACTGGCTTAGAAGGTACTGAAGCTAGAGACAGACTGACTGGTGAGGGTCTGAAGGAATAGCATAAAAGTGCAGAGAAGGCCCCACGTTGCAAAGATCTAGTCTAGTATCAGGGGGTGTATTTGTTCATTGAATTTTGAAAAGGAAGCCTGATCTTTGTCTGCTAAACATCTTTCAGTTTACATCTTGCAAGGTAGCCCCTCATGACAAAGAACTATCTGGCCTAAGATATAAATGATGCTGAGGCTGAGAAACCGTGATAAATTTGCAGATGTGTATGTGTATGTTCTACTCCCTAGGAGTAGAAAACTATAACAGAAGGTATTGGGTGTTTCTAAGTACTGCAAATATAGCCAGCCACCCACTTATACTGTGTGCATAAAGCTATGTAGACAGTTTGTGAGCACTAATGGGTTTAGTTATTTTACAATTAAAGCCTTCAAAGGTAACCTAGAATATGAAAATAGATTCTTGAAGTCAGTGTTTTTTGTTAGATATATTAGTGTTTCCCTTTCCTAATACTAAAGAGGTGAGTATGTTTCAGAAATCAAACAAGCAAATCTAGTGAAGAGACGTTTATTCATGTCAAACTTGGGATTCTAGATTTTTAGATTTGGAGGTAATCCCAGCCTCCTTGTTTAATCAATGAGGACTCAGAGACCTAACTAGTAATTGGCAATTTAAATCAGGACTCCAGTTTTTCTTACTTTTTAAAAAGAAGTTAGTATTTTTATAATGTTTTATCTTTACAGAGCACTTTTTCAGCATATAGTTCTTTTTATTCCAACCCCATTCTGGGAACTAGGTTTGAAGAACACCCTAGTTTTGGAGAAAATAAAATTAATATTAATATCAATAAGCAACCCAGTATCATAAAGGCAGTAATTGTTAAAGACAGAAAACAGAATGCTTATTAAGCTCACAGCCCTTATTCTTTGAGCATTTTACGGAGAAGACATATGTAAGAATTAAGAATAAAAAGGAAGAGAGAATATGAAGTGTAAATTCTGTTTAAAATAAATGTTCATCAAGTGGGAAAACTGTAGAGCGCTGGATCTTGCTTGGAAATTGCTGAAATTTAGAATAGGAAGCACTTAGATGATGGCTGGATTACCAATTATCACAATATTTACATTGCTTCTACTTTCTTCTTTCCTATCATTCAAAATCCTTCATTTTGCTACCCCGTTATGCTAATGTACTTCTTAAATTTTCCCTTATTTCTAATTCTATGTCATTAGTAGCCATTGAGATTTCATTACCATTCTCTTTATGCATTATTTGCTTTGCAGAATTTGACCTTATACAGTATTTCATTAGAATGTAAGATTTTTCATTATGTTTAACATAGATTATGCATCAAAGTGGGTTTCTTGTTAGTACGTATTATTAGTAGTAGACATAACCTTGGGAGTAGGACCTTGAAACTTTTTTTAACTGTGAAAAGCTGATGCCCTTGATTGTTTATTGTTAATAAACACTATTAATCTACAATGACATCTAAAAACATTTCATAACTTTTGAATGCTTTGCAACACAACAGTATTCTTTTGAAAGAAAATATAGATAAATACCCAGGTGTCCTGCTGGGCATATTAGGAGAACCTATAAATACACATGTCAGTAGTAGTCTTAGGTTGCTGCTGTTAACCTTGGTGTAGAAAATTTGTACTTTCTGCTTAGTAAACAGCATATTTAAGTGTATTCCAGAACAAACCATTTTCTTTTAAAAAAATCAATTTTTTAAATTTTAAGTTTTCATTTCTAGTTTTTACCACCTTTCTCCAGCCTTCCGAGGCTCAGATTTGGGTTAAAATACCTTTTGATATTTTTTTTTTAATTATTGCTTTCCCCACCCCCACCCCTACCCCTTTCCTGTTTCCCCCTCCTCTTTCCCCTTAACGGCACTGTTCTGCAAAGCCTGCAATGATTGATATGATGGCAGTGCTGTCATTCTTTTTAACCAAAAAAAAAGTCATTTTTGTTCTAGTTATTTTAATAGAGTCCCATTAAAGATGTATTGCTGACTGAAATATCGGCATGAAGGGCTCTCACTGAGCTGAGCCCAGGAATTAAGAAGTCAGGAAATCGGCTGCTGCATTGCAAGAGAGCCTTGTGTGACACCGAATCTCCTGATTGGGGAGATCATTACTGCTATTATGACTCGACTTGCGTAGGAATTTTAAATTCCATCTGAATGTCAGTAATAACCCTCTTAGCAAATTATCCTGAATAAAATCACGAAGGCATTTTATATAATAGGTGTTGAATTACTGGATAGATTTGCTAATTAAATACTCTTTGTTCTGCTGCAGTTGACATTACAGGGTAAGATCTTGAACAATTATTCTCAACAGCTGTACTTTGTTAAGGGAAAAATTAACCACAAAGTTTATTTTTTTACACTTGAAGTTGGCAGATTTTTGAAATGTGCTTGAAAAAATTCCATCATCCAATTGGTAATGAGTAGCTAAATATGCAGGTGTTGCTGTGAAATCAGATAGCTGCAGACTGCCTTATTAATGAGTTTAGCAATCTTTCGAGCCCTGTTTGCTGGCCGCTGGTGCTCATAAAATGATTTTCTGTCAGAATGGCTAGCTTTAATATTAGGCTTGTCACTTTGAAGTGAATTTATGAACGGTCATCTTGTGTTCACTGTACCTTGTGTCCAGTAGATTTTTCTAGATACCAGTGGCTATTTTTAAAAATGCATTTCTTCAATGTAGAAACTACCTGTAATGTATAAGTTTTTGATTAATAGTTTCTAGAACATTCATATGGGTTGGCTTTTGTAATAAGGTGGTGGGACACAATGAAAAGAAAATGAGTCCATAGGTCCTTTTTCTAGGTCAGGAAGTGAACTACATATAACCTCTGTAACAGACACATCTTCAGGTAAAGTCTCAGAGCTTCATTTTGTAGTTCACTGGGTATCCAAACATCAGAGCCCTCCCCAGTGAACAGTTTGAATCGAAGCTTGAGCCTAAGGCAGCCTGGATGATCTTGTTCATTAGTACTTGGGAAAACACTGGACTCTGTCTAGGTCACCACATTATCCCCCACGTAGAACTGCTTAGTGAAGAAGCACAAGAGGATAGTGATCAGCCTGGTTACAGTTTGTCTGATACAATATCAGATAAATTGAAGAGTTACAGACTGTGGTGAAAACTTTGACATGAGGGCATTGTCACCAGCTCTTGGTAGAAAGCCTTGGAGAACATGGATACTGAATATGTAGTGAAAAAGTGACAGATTGCTCCTGGGCTACTTCATATGCATGTAACAGTTGCCTTAGTTAACCTAGGGAGCTTATGGAGTTGACTGTTGTGATGAGAGTAGCTAAGTCTTGTAAGGAAGTGGACATGAACCTTTGATAAGTAGTTCTGTCCTCTCTGGGATTAACTTAACTTGGGCCAATCTCATTATGTCTCTCCCCACCCCCCCACCCCCGGAAAAAAAAAAGGTTGGGTATTTTCCCACACTGCATTGTCCCATAATTTAATTTTAGTGTCTAATAGAAAAATAATTGAGATTACAATGGGACCTGCCAGGCACTTGGCACATAGCTTTTGATTTTTTGTCATAGCTAAGGTCTGTAGGTGTGAACACGCCCTTGGACCTCCACAAGTTTGTGGTCTACTTGGGGAGTGTAAAAGTTATTAATTACTAGAGAAACAGCACAGTCTATGAGAAACTGGAGAACAGTCAATGAGATCATTCTAGGCTTGGATGGTCAGCTCAGGCTTTATGGAATAAAGTTGGGTTTAAGCGGAACTTTGTAAAATGTAATCATGGTCAGAGGACTGGGGCAGAAATTTCTTTGTATGAGTGAAGGCAACAAAAGATGAACCACAGAACTTTTGAATATATGACTTTTTTTTTTTTTTTTTGCCCAGCTAGAGGTTTAGTGAAGGAAATAACAGCTGTACAGGTAGAGCTGGGGTTTAGATATAGCTGTAGAATTTGAGCTTGATCTCGGAGGCTCTGAAAACACTTAGGAGATTAGTTCTGATTCATTCAAGTTGTTAAGTCCTCAGAAAAGTTAGAATGTTATTTCATAGGTGTCATTCAGCAGTAACCACCTATCCCTGTGAGTCAGGTGCGTCCTTAGCATTTTAGCTTGAACCTTCTACCATTGTCCTTCATGGTTACCATGATGCCTGTTGCCTGCTCTAGCTAGCTCTCAATCTTTGAGGCTGGTTTTCTTCTAATTCTCATGAGGAACAAAAACCCTTTGCAGAAGTTTCCTAGAGGATTCTCCTTACCTTTGTTTAATCTGTCAAGGTAAAGTTGTCATATGAATATGTCTAAGTCAGTAATGCCTCCAGAATGGAATTACCATGGTTTTCTTGGACCAGTCCTAAGAATCCTCTTTTTAAAAAACTTCTGGTCAGACTGGTCAGACCGACCTAGGCCCTCTACTTACGTGTGATAGTCGTGTAGCTTTGTCTTTTTGTGGGACTCCTAGCACTGAGAGTCTAATGCATGAGCTGGCTCTTGGGAACCTATTCCTCACACTGGGTTGCCTTGCCCAGCCTCAATACAAAGGGAGGAGCTTTGTTCTACCTCAAGTTGATATACCATGCTTTGTTGACACCCATGGGAGACTGCCCCTTTATGAATAGAAATAAAGGTGGAGTGGATGAGGGACAGAGAGGAGGTGGGAAAGGAAATGGGAGGAGAGGAGGGAAGGGAAACTGAGGTTGAGATGTAAAATAAATGAAAAAAATTAATAAACCAAAAAAAAAATCCCACTTCTGGTCAAAGATATTCTGCGGGGGGGGCGATATTTGCTTTGGGAGAGGAAGAAAATACAACCATGTAATAAAGTTTAGAAAGCTAGTACTCTTGCACAGTAGTTCTCGACATTGGAGTCAGAGTTTTACACTAGGAACAGGTTCCAGAGACATTTTTTGGTTGTCACTGCTTTAGTTATTTAATGAGCCTGAGGTAATTCCACTATGTAGCCAATGTAAAAACTACTGGCTTAGCTTAATCAGAATTCACCACGACCCCCCCCCTGCACGGAACTTTTGAATATATGAACAAAGTTGGACAATAGTAAGAGAGGGGAGTGGTAATGAAGATAGGCAATGGTGGATAGATGGATCAAGTGCTTCAATGACAGAAGTACTCTGAATTATGGAAGATAAGAAAGACTGAAATGAAACCTTGGGATTTCAGCTTAGCTGACAAGGCAGGAGAAAGAGCCATGAATGAAAGCAAATTTCTGACTCATTGGAAAGAAACTTCTGATTTAGATTGATGCATGAAGAATAAATGATACTGGAGTGGCAATAGTATTGAGTGACCAAGGCTTCTGTCCTGGAGCCAGAGTGCCTAGTTTTGTACCCTTGTTTTGCTGTGGCTAGGAGAGAGAAATGATTTCACAGCTAACAAATGTGGATATTAATAGTAGCTCCCTCTTGGAGATATTGGAGAAAGAAAGGATAGAATGCAGGAAGTGCTCTCACCATAATGTCTTTCATATGATTTAGTATCTCTTTGCCTCTGTCTCTGCTCTCAGTACATCATATTATTACATCTTCAGAGTCCTTCACATATTAAATATGTTGCTTTTGATAGGGTCCAATGTAACTTCTATCTGTTTTTGTCTGTGTGTACGTTATTTTATGTTTCATATTGTGTAGCCATGTGGGCCTGGGTATAGACCCATTCATAGTTATCTGTATGTTTGTTTTCATTTACTGTTTACTGAAATCCATCATTTTTCTGGGCAGTATGCTATCTCCAGGCCGTATAGTCACCTTCAAGGAATTTAATATAGGAAAGAATTTTAATTTAAATGGAGTACTTTGCTACTCACCTTTTAAGAGTCTGAATATGAGTATGAATTGGGAGATTTAAGCACTATAATGCTTTCTTTAGTCATGGAATTCTATTAAGACATTAGTACTGAGAATAAGTGACCTTTGCCATACTATTAAGGAATACCTTATTATACATGTTTATTATAGATACACAGAAATACAGATATTTATTGCCTTTCATGTCTCTATTAAGTATCAGCATAAAGGAAAACTTAGATTATATTGATGTTACTGTTATTTGAGATTGGGTGTTGTGAAATATTCAGGAGCTTTAAAGATGCTTGGAAATTGGGAATGTCTTGTGCTATATTTATGCCTTTGTAATTGTGTAATATATTAATATTGACTTTTGTTTTATTTAGATTTTGATGCATACAAAAGAGATGGTACAGAAGGTAATGCATTCTAAAACAACTCTGAAATGTCATACCAGGTGACATTTTTGTGTTCAAGGAAAATTGTAACCCCAACATACTGAAAATTGTTTTTAGGATGCCTACTTTACATTTATAATCCCTCCTAATGGATTACAGCCTTTTCTCTTGTTTCAGCACTGATATGATCTAGCCCCTGCTTGAAGCCTATATGTGTTTCAGGCAAATTAGTAATGGTGCTAATTAGAGTTTATTTCTAAGCTTTTATAATGCATGTGCTTCAGTGTTGTTTGTTATGATTGATTATTTGGCACACTTCATATTCTACTAAATACTGTTTGAGAATCCAATAAATATTTGTGCCCCAGAATTAAAATCCATATTTTTGCTGCTTAAACTGCTATGACTGCTAAATCCATGGTAAAATAGTTAAATATAGACCCTGTGTCCTAACCTTCTTCTATTTATTAAATCCCATATTCTGTTTCAATTGAAATTACACACAGTTAATTCTTCCAGGTTTTTTTTTGGGGGGGGGTGGTTGAGACAGGGTTTCTCTGTGTAGCTTTGCGCCTTTCCTGGAACTCACTTGGTAGCCCAGGCTGGCCTCGAACTCACAGAGATCCGCCTGGCTCTGCCTCCCGAGTGCTGGGATTAAAGGTGTGCGCCACCACTGCCCAGCCTCTTCCAGGTTTTTTTTTTTTTTTTTTTTGGTTTTTCGAGACAGGGTTTCTCTGTGTAGCTTTGCGCCTTTCCTGGAGCTCATTTGGTAGCCCAGGCTGGCCTCGAACTCACAGAGATCCGCCTGCCTCTGCCTCCCGAGTGCTGGGATTAAAGGCGTGCGCCACCAACGCCCGGCTCTCTTCCAGGTTTTTAAAAAGAAAATTGGGAAGGCTTTCTTAATCTTCAATTTTATATCCTGACAGTATAGATAGTAACATGACTTGTGAGAAATCAGTGACATGTCTAGTCTCTAGTGCTAGAAACATTTAGTTTCATTGTGGATAGTGATCAGTGTGTTTTTGTTATTAATCTTTATACTTTTGACTTTCATTAGATGAATCTTGAAGTTATTTATGGAGATACAGACTCAATTATGATAAATACCAATAGCACCAATCTGGAAGAAGTATTTAAATTGGGAAATAAGGTGAGATAATTTATTGATTGCTTATTTTATCTGGGTTTATGAATTTTGTATTTAACACAGTAAATACAATAAGTGCATGTGTTATGTACATGTGTATACTTTTGAAAATAATAAACTTGGTGTCACTAAATTTTTCATTCTCCTATTTTTCCTTATACTCCATTTTGTTTTCAGGGCAAAATTCAAAGGCAGTTGGTTTCCTTAAGAAGTAGATAACATTTTTCTTTTGAAAAAAGTTTAAGTGTAGTCACATTAGAACTTCATGCATTGTCATTCACAAGGAAATATGTTTTTAATAGTATTCAGATATATTTCATACATAGAAGTGATTGAATTAATATTTACCTATCTACACATACACATGTACTCACACATACACATTTAATTTTATGGAGTATTTAAAATATATTAGAAAATACAAAGGGATATTTAGAAGCTGTCATTGGTAGCCTCTTTTTTTGTTTATTTTTTGAGATAAGGGTTTCTCTGTGTAACAGCTCTGGCTGTCCTGTAACTGGCTTTGTAGACCAGACTGGCCTCGAACTCACAGAGATCCACCAGCCCCTGCCTCCTTTATAGTCATATGTTGCCACTCCCCAGCCATTGGTAGCCTCTTAATGGTGATTCACACTTGGCAAGTATTTCTTGAGCACTTGATTTGTTAGGATTTTGTCCCAATATTAGAAAATGAAAATACCTTACAAATTATTGATTTCCCCCCCCTCTGGAAATTGTGGAATTTGAACTGTACTCTTCACTTGTACATAGGCCTGGCCTTTTGTACTCGTACTGGGCCTTGTAAATCTTTGCAGTTTTCCCTAGAGGTGATGATTTGTGCCTTGGCCTTTTCAGCAAAGGGCAAGAGACTGTTCATTTATTCATTCAGCACATCACTATTTGTCTATATTCAAGGTGCTAATGGACATTTTGGACATTATCGCACAAAGTTTTATGTAATTTTTTTGCCCACATAATTGTTGGATTGTCTAGTTGTTAATTAGGTAGTTTCAAGGCAAATACATATGCATTATTTTAGATTCAGAAAGACCTATACATAATTTCCTATAGTTATTATGTATTTCCTGGAGTGAAGAGAGACAATCATAGCCTTTGTTTTGATGGAACGATAATATTTATGTTATTATTTGTTAGTTTTTTTAAAAAAATATTTTATTTTTGAGATAAAATCTTGCTATATAGTTCAAGATGGTCTTGAGCTTTGTAACCACCCCAAATTGACTTCAATAGGGACATCACGTGCCTCAACTTCCCAAGTTGTTATGATCTTTATTTTATTTTTATTGGTGTGTATTCATTGTACATACTTCTGAGTCTTATACAGACATTGTCGTACATGTTTGCAATGTACTTTGGACATGTTCCCCATAGCCTCCTACCCCCATATGTGAGTTAATCCCCTTTGTTCTCTTAAACACTTTTTGTTTCTACTTTCATGTCATATGATTTTATATGTGTACAGATGTGTATATGTATAATCTAAAATCTACAGTGAGAAAAATCCAATAATTGTTTTTCTGAGTCTGACTTAACTAGCTGAATATTTCTTACTGTATCTGTTTTACATATACATTATAATTTCATTCTTTATGCCTGGAAAAAGTTGCATTGTGTATGGGTATACTGAATGTTATTTATCCTTTCCTCTGTTGATGGGCACCTAGGCTGATTTTATAACTAAGTTATTGTTAATAGTGCTACAGTAAACATTCATGAGCCAATAGCTCTGTGAGATTCTGACTGGAATCTTCCCGGTAAACACTGGAGAGTGATGTTGAGATCTGATTTTGTTCTTTGTTTTTCAAAGTTTTTAAATTGTACCCTAAATAATTCTGTGTTCTGTAAGTTGGATGATAAATTTTAATTAATTTACATGTGCCTTCAAGCTTTGTTGAAGTTAACTCTTGGGAATTTATAGCATGTGCATTTTTTTCCCTGTTAGGTGTTTGAGAATCTGACAATAAAATAATTGAAATTTTCACAGGTAAAAAGTGAAGTGAATAAATTGTACAAGCTGCTTGAAATAGACATTGATGGTGTTTTCAAGTCTCTGCTGCTGCTGAAGAAAAAGAAATATGCTGCTCTGGTTGTTGAACCAACATCAGATGGGAATTACGTTACCAAACAGGAGCTAAAAGGATTAGATATAGTTAGAAGAGACTGGTGTGATCTTGCCAAGGACACTGGAAAGTGAGTTTGGCTTTTAATTTTGTTTTCTTGTTTGTCCTTCAAATTTTTGTTTAAGAAAATCCAAGTGCTATGGAAAATGCCTGTAAGTCTGCCAAGCATAATGATATAACTTCATTCTGTATTGCATTATTACAAATAGAATTTTACAGTTAGATTAAAAGTTAGATAAAGCTAAATTTTCACAGTAGGAAACACGAGCTATTAGGTAACATCTTATGTTGAGAGTAAATCTTTATACCTAGATCTTTTTTTTTTTTTTTTTTGGTTTTTCGAGACAGGGTTTCTCTGTGTAGCTTTGCGCCTTTCCTGGAGCTCACTTGGTAGCCCAGGCTGGCCTCGAACTCACAGCGATCCGCCTGGCTCTGCCTCCCGAGTGCTGGGATTAAAGGCGTGCGCCACCACCGCCCGGCTTTATACCTAGATCTTTAAAGAGTTGATTTTGTTGGTACTGTTTTCTATTCCTCTTTTTGAAAGTCTTGTGTTTTGTACTCCTGAATCCACAGATCCTAATTATAAACATCATTTTTATGATTCCTCTGTTTTGAAGCATAAAATGTGTGATTTAAAGTGGGCCTTGGAGTGAGGCTTATCATTTGCATATAAATGATTCTTACCTCAGATTAATTTGAGAGCTAGTTCCAAAATATGGGTGTGCCTCTGAAGTAATACATGACTCACTAGCCTTTTACCTTAAACTTAATATTATGATCAAAAGTTTTTTTTTTTTTTTTGTGGTCACATAATGTATGAAGTACCCATTTGAAAAAGTGATACTTAGACATGTTATATGCCATCTTTACATATTCCAATTTTTTGATCTAGATCTGTTTTGAAAATAGAATTTTTTTTCTTTATGGCTAGATTTAAAAGTACTTCTAATTTTTGCTAAATATCAGCATTTTAAACTTATTTTCCAATCTTTTTTGCTTTCAAATTAAGAGATTGAGCAAGTGTTGCTTCTGCAAAACTACTCTTGATTAGGCAAAGTTGATCATCTGAGTATAGGTCATGGTCTGCCTTTTATGAAATGTGGTTTGAAATGCTTCATTGCCCCCAAATATACTCAAGATGAAACTACTTTGTATAAGCTTTCGATTAGAGTGTTCTCCTCAGCTTTTGTGTTTTCTAAGAAAAGATGCATCATAATAGAAGTAAATTTCTCTGAGTTAGAAATGTATTAGTAATTAAAGCTATACAAACGTTTTTGTTAGGATTCTTTTTCTGACAAATTATAAAGCAGCTGTCAAACCCTTGTTCTGCATTTTCTCAGAAATGGATAAAATATTGGCTTCTTCATTTATGTTTCTTTATTCTTGAGGCTTTGTAGAATAATATGATTTTTTTGATGCATAGCATAAAGTTAGAGAACACTGAACAATTTATAATGAAGCTAAAGAAAGAAGAGTTTGATATCTTGCATTTTTCCCATTTTTTAGTTCATTATTTTATGTGTATGAGTGTTTTCCAAGCATGTATGTCTATGCATGTTAAAGCCTGGTGCCCATGGTTGTCAGAAGAGGGCATTAGATTCCCAGGGACTAGAGTTGTGAGCTGTCATGTGGGTGTTGAGAATTGAACCTGCATCCTCTGTAAGATCAAATACTCATAACCCCTGAGCCAGTTTTCTAGCCCCTTAGATTTTTTTTAAAGTTTACTTAAACAGCTTTATATTTCTTCTTGCCTAGCTAAATAGTCATGTTAGGTGGAGATGGTATCTTGATCCCAGAAATACTATCTTGTTGCTTTATGAATAAAGATAAAATTTATCTTCTAAAATTTTAACTTATGGTTAGAATATAATTGCTTCTGGATTTTATAATTACATAAAATCTGAAAGCACGGACTTTTTTCTGTATTGTATATTGCATAAAACATAGTTGCCACATAAATGAATGATCTATATGTCAAAGGGCAGACATGGAATTTTTAGGTTAGTAAATTTTTGGTAGATTTTAAAAATAAAATAAAACAGTGGGGGCTAGGGAGATGGCTCACAGAAGACCTGGGTTTTATTTCCAGCACCAACCATCCTCAACTCTACTTTCAGGGTATCTTATACCTTCTTCTGACCTCCGCATATACCAGGCACAGATTTGATGTACAAACATGCATGCAGGCAAAACACTCATAAACATAACATCTAAACTGCCTTCTAGACACTAATCCTCATATTAGCTCTTAACATAGCTCTTGTCCTCATGCTAGTCTCATGTCTATCTTTTCTTTGTTAATAATGTATGCTATTAAAAATCATATTTGTCTTTCTTTATACAGCTTTGTCATTGGCCAGATTCTTTCTGATCAAAGCCGGGACACCATTGTGGAAAACATTCAGAAGAGGTTAATAGAAATTGGAGAAAATGTGCTAAATGGCAGTGTCCCAGTGAGTCAGTTTGAAATTAACAAGGTAAATGTAGCATTTATTGCTGAGCCCAGCTGCTGTCATATTTTTTTCTCCTCCTTCAGCTAGTTGAAGAACCACCTCATCCTTACAATTTAAATAAATTCTGGCTGGGGGTGAAAGCTGCTTAACAACTGGTTCACAGATTGAACATTAGCATAGTTCTTCCAGCCACAGGTACTGGCACATCTGCTACAGATGAGACCTCTCTCCTTTTTACTTCTAGACATTGTCGGGATGATTTAGCTTATGTGTCAGGGCCTGGAGAATGCTTCCTTTTTCATAGTCCTCCAAAGTAATAGTTGTTTGACACATAGATCTGATCATTCATATTCATTCTTATATTTTTATTCATTCTCCTTCTTCTCCCTCTTCCATTGTCCCCGTCTCCTTGCCTCTCTTCTGCTGCTTCCACTCCCAAATGTGTATGTGTATATTACTTCACATATGGTGATCCTGTAATCATATGGGCATCTGTAATCAAAAGTCTTTTAGGTACAGATTCAGCTAGAATTAAAGATAGTGGTAACCAATTCTGTGTATCTAAAGTACATGTGCATCTTAAAACAAAACCATAATCACATTGTGGGTATGCATAATTTTTCTTAGCTAATTTGAGAAACAATCTTGATTTCCAAAGTAGCATGTAATAAGCATGATAGTAGGTTAATAGATTTTCTTCCTATTTCAAATAAGTATCCTTACATATTCAGAAGCTAATCTTCAAATATCACTTTACCCATTTTGTGATTGGTTTCTTTGTCAAAGCTTTGTTAAAGGATCTGTTGACATTAAGGAGAAGTTTTAGAATGTTAAAGTAATGATTGTCAGTTTTTCATATTGCTATACACTTGAAAACATATTTTATATTGTTAGAATTGTTTTATTATTTAGAAACCCATTTTCATGTTTTTTTTTGAGACATAGCAGTGTGCTATGTAGCTTAGGTTAGCTTGAACTTTATAGAGACTTGAGGCTCTCCTTGAACCTCTGATCTCCCCTCCACCCGAAAGTGCCAGGATTGCGGGTAAGTGCCATCATGCCTGGCTCCTGTTTATATTACCCAAAGAATCTTATTTTTATATTACTGGAAAAATAGTGTATGTAAGGCCTTAGGTTTGATTCCTAGCACCCATAAACAAAGTTAATCAATACATTAGTCATCTATTTTGCTGACATGTTTATTTAATTTTTTCTTTGTTGATTATTAAGTTTTCTTTTCTATTGTAAATAACTGCATTGAACATCTTTATTCACTTGTCATTTTGCTTTTAGATGGATTACTTTCTCATTGTACGTTCCTTGAAATAAAACATTTGTGTCAAAAGATATGACTATTTCAATGGATCTAGGAAAATTGTTTTATGAAAAGGTGGTACCAGTTAATAATATCAAAATATGCATGCTATTTTTATCACAGTTTCTTTGTAATGGTGATGATTTTTAAAATAAAACATTGTTACCACAGTGGATATGTTACTTCACAGTGGGTTTAATTTGTTTTTATTTGATTTTTGGAGAGAATGTTTTCTAGGACTTATATTCATTTTTGGGTCAATTTTTTGTTTTCTATACTTTTTCTTTCTTTGAGATAGTCTCTCACTGGCCTGGAATTTGCTAGGTAGGGCAGGCTAGGTGGGTGAGGATCCTCCTGTCTCCACCTCTCCACTGCTCAGATGGCAAGTCTATCTTATTTTCATGGGTTCTGGGAATCAAATTCAGGTCCTCCTGCTTACACAGCAAGTGCTATACCAATGAAGCTATCTTTCTAGCCCTTGCTTTGTTTGTTGAGACAGGTTTGTCTCTCACTTACAACTTACTGAGTGGGTTTGGCCAGGGAGTCTCAGGGAGCTAAGGAGTCTCAGGGAGCTAGCTACCTGTCTCCACCTCTCCATTGTTAAGGATGGTAAGTACTAGCAACTAAGCTGGCTACTTTGTTGTTTGTTTTTCTTGACATGGGTTGAGCTATTTAATGATAAAACTCTCTTCCCAGCCTTTATGTTTTTATTTATAAAGAATGGTATCATTTGGGTATAGTAGTGCATACTTTTAATCCCAGCACTTGGGAGGCAAAGGCAGGCAGATCTCTGAGTTCAAGGCCAATTTTGTCTACTTGTTGAGTTTGAGGCCAGCCAAGGCTTCATAGTGAGTGTGACCCTGGTTTTTGTTTTTATTTTTTTAACATTTCTATAGTGTTGGTGCAAGTATAGTAAATTCTGGTAAAATATATCATAGAGGTCTGTGTCTATTTATAATTAGCCATTTATTCATATGTGAAAGGTGAGTTGTCTTTCTATTAATCTTTAATCTTTGTATAGTCTTTAAAGTTATTTGTAATGTGAAGTCTAAGACCGTACCAGTAAACTATTTTTTTTTTTTACTTTGAAATTTGCTGGTCTGTATTGTACTTTGGGTTTTTTTCTTATTTTTGTTTGTGTATATTCATTGTAAAAATATGCTATATATCATCTTTATGCATATATACCATGTATTTTTATCTTATTCACTCGTGTATTGAACTTTGAGTGGATATTTCATCCATGTATGACATTATGGATTATTTGTTGGTTTATTCCCTGAATTATACAGGTATTAAAATGGATGTATTTTACGTATACTGTAAAAACACTTGTTAAAATACTCCTACTTTATTAGAAATGTCTTAAGTATTGGGAAGTTGTCAGGCTCATAGAAGTGGAAACATATTTTCTAAAGTTTGAATTGGACTTGAAAGGTTGAATTTTGTCATTGATGATATCTATTGTCAGATTGATTTTTTTTTCTTGAAGTAGCAGGTTTTGTTTAGTTTGAAGGTTTTTGTTTTTTGAGAAACTGCTAGATCTATATGTCAAAATATAGTTTTCCTACCATTCTTTCAAGTAAAAACTACATTCTATGTAAACAGTAGTTAGTTTAGCTTGTAACTCAAATAGTTGCACAAATAATTTTCCTAGAGTAACCTTCATTCTTCAGATATGCTTTTTGTATTCTTTGCATTTAATCATACAAAATTGTGGAAGCCCACAACTGACTCAGTTTCCCAGTTTGAATCTGAAGTCTATTCTAAGTTAGTCGAGTTCAAGCTTGTTTGCTCCAGGGCTGTGAGAAAGTCCTGACTAACCTGCAGAGTCTCCTTGAAGGGCAGTGAGAAAGTCTGATTAACCTACAGGAAGCAACACACCAACTAGATGTAGGCTGCTGATGCCAGCCAGAGGTACAGTGAGATAGAAAATGAAACTGTCTCCTCCTTGACTCCAGGCAGGATAGTTAATGGTTGAATGCCTGTGCTGTGCATTGTTCTACCTCTGTCCTTCAAAAATGCATATAAGCTGTCTGTGAAATAAACTCGGCATGACTGGCAGACCTCTCAACTCTTTTTTTGTCTTCTTCATTGTCTCTACAATCTGCATGCCCTCACCCAGATAGCCAGCTGATTGTCAGCAGGCTCCAACACAAAACAGTAGACTTATTCTCAAGGTTTAAAAGCTTTAGAAATTGCTAACTTTGCTAGACATGATGGCTCACACTTGTAATACCAGCACTCAGAAAGTTGAGACAGGAGGATTGCCTCAAATTTGTAGCCAGCCTGCACTGCACAATGAGTTCCAAGTCAACCTTGACTACAGAAGGGAGACTATTCTCTCCAACTTACTAGTTTTTACTGCATAGTCAAGAATGTTCTCAAGGGAAAGTACTTTGCTATGGTGGTAGAAAGTAATATACTGACTGTTAGTACAATTTGGTGCTACTGTTAGGATTCATATTTATAAAGCTTGAACAGTTTTACCAAGCTTTTCTTCTGTATCATTAGTACAAATAGTATTGTTAGAAAATAACTTTCTCCTGACTGGTGCTGTTCCTGATCTTGTGCTCACTTTCTGTTACAAACTCATTGCTCTCTATAGAGCACAAGTTGGCATTCAGAGTAAATTCAGTGCTGTATAGTGTATTGGAGGTTTATTCAGTTAGAGAAGCCTTTGAGATCAGATCATTAAGTCAGAGTAGCTATTCTCTAATCCCAACTAATTAAATGAGAAAACGACAAACATGAGGAGAAACTCTAAGGCTTCATAGGACACTGGATCTAGAGTCTTGAGTATTTTAAATATTCAAATATTATGTGGCAGCACCCATAAACTTACATTTCTTCTTCTTGTTAGGCTTGTATGTAGTTATACCAGTTACTAAATGACAGAGAAAGGAACCATGGTTTCTGTATACATTGTCATTTTCATGTTTTATATATATATATAATATATATGATTCTAGTAAAAATGTGTTGTATATATGTATAGAAGGTTTTATTTTAAAATTTGGTGAGTTTATTTTTCCCATTTTTTTTTTAATCTTTTAGGCATTGACAAAGGATCCCCAGGATTATCCTGATAAAAAAAGCCTACCTCATGTACATGTTGCCCTGTGGATAAATTCTCAAGGAGGCAGGAAGGTGAAAGCTGGAGATACAGTGTCCTATGTCATCTGTCAGGTAAACCTATTTTATTTTATAAGACTTGTGCCCCCTAAGAATCCTGGGCTGGGAAGATGGCTCAGCAGGTCAAGTGTTTGCCATGGAAGAGTGAGGACCTGAGTTCAGATCCCCAGCACTCACATCAAAAGGCAGGTAGAGTGGCTTGTGTTTATAACTGTAGTGCTGGAAGATGGGGGCATGCAGATCCCCAAAGCTTGTTGGCATTCCTTGAATGACCTTGTTTTAAAAACATAAGGTAGAATATTGGAGAAGTGACTCAGCAGTTAAGAGCACTGACTGTTGCTCCAGAGGATCTGGGTTCAATTCCCAGCACCCACATGGTGGCCCACAACTACTTATAAGTCCAGTCCCAGGGGATCTCATACCTTCTTCTGGCCTCCTGGCCTCCTCAGGTAGTACAGACATACATATAAGCAAAACACCCATACATGTAAAACAGGAAGAAAACATAATGTAGAGAGTGATGGAGCAAGTCAGCTGATGGTGACCTGTCCTCCACACTGATGTGCACATATGAACATGTACACACATAAACCACTGGTCTATATACAGGAATCTTGAATCAAATCCAGATTGCCACAGTATTTTACTTAGGAGTAGTCTTCTAAATAACTAGTCCCATGGTTTAGTTTAGTTAGCAAAAAAAAAAAAAAATGAGGTAATGTTTCCCTACAAGTTTCCTAAAAAAATTCAAAGTAGCTTTTGGAAGTCATTGAAATTATTTTTATGAGACAGTTTCATAACAGTTACTACTTTTTCAACTCTAAACTTCCATGAAAATGTATCATAGGCTGGGATTGTAGCTTAGTGGTTGAACACTTGCTTAGTACGTTTGATGCCCTGGCTTTCATTCCCAGCACCATAAAAAGAGAAAATAAAGTAGTATATGTACTTTTGATGGTATATCCAGCAACACTAATAGATTGTTGTTTTTTTGTTTTTTGTTTTTTGTTTTTTTTTTTTTTTTTTTTTTTTTTTGGTTTTTCGAGACAGGGTTTCTCTGTGTAGCTTTGCGCCTTTCCTGGGACTCACTTGGTAGCCCAGGCTGGCCTCGAACTCACAGAGATCCGCCTGGCTCTGCCTCCCGAGTGCTGGGATTAAAGGCGTGCTCCACCACCGCCCGGCTGTTGTTGTTTTTAATCATTCCTTTTGTGATAATTTTCATTATGATGAGTCAGTGGAATAACAGAATAAATGCTTTGTCGTCCTTCCTTATCAAAATAATTACTTGAAACAATATGAAATGCATAGATATATGGAGAAAGTTGGAAGGCCCAAAGACTGCCTTTACTTCCCTCTCCCTACAGCTTCTCTCCTTCCCATGTTTTATTTCTCCCTATTTTGTAAGGTACCTCTAAGGAAACTGTATGCTTTCTCAACATGCTTTAAAACTAATAACTAGTTTTGTTTGAGAGTGGCATGTCACTAACAGGGTGAAGAGAAAAGTAGGGCAGAGTAGGACATCAGGATTTGTTTTCTGAAAGCACTTGACTCCATTTGGAAGATAGGAATACCAATCTTTTCTCCTTGTATGTCAGTTCTAATCCTGTCTCAAGTTCTTTCAAATTACTCTTGTTTGGTCTACTTACTTACCCAAGGCATAAGTCATCTGAGTAGGATTGTTTCTTTTACATTAATGCAGTGGCTTGAATAGGTATCCTCCCTCCCCCATAGACTCATGTGTTTGAGTGCTTTGCCCTATTAGGCACTATTAGGAGGTATGGCTTTGTTGGAAGAAGTGTGTCACTGTTGGGGCACGCTTTGCAGTCTCATATATGCGCAAGCTAATCTCAGTGTGGCCCAGAGTCTCCTCCTGCTGCCTATGGATCAATATGTAGAACTCTCAGCTCCTTCTCCAGCACCATCTCAGCCTGCACACTGCCATGCTTTCTGCCATGATGTTAATGGACTAAATCTCTGAAACTGTAAGCCAGGCCCAATTAAATGTTTTCCTTGATAAGAGTTGCCGTGGTCATGGTGTCTCTTCACAGCAATAAAAGCCTAACTAAGACAATTAATAAGAATCATACTACATTATTACAGTAAAATTTTTAGATGCACTTTAAAATTCATTTCTATAAATTGAACTTTGCTAAAATAGAACCAGTATGCTTTAAAAAGCATAAAGCCTTATGAAAATCAAAAGCTAGTCTATTAATGTAATATCTGCCACATACTGTAGATGATGTACATAACAATGATAAGTACATGGACAGGAATCAGCACTTGACTCTATCTCCCTCCTAGGGTTGCCCTTGATTAAGAACTGTTTGAGAAAGCCAATTTCTGCAGGAAAATATTTCCATAAATGTCTGGCTTGCTCAAATCCTTAATGTGCTTTGCATATTGCTTCTGACAAGTCTCATGTTAAAATTTTTTTTAAAATTATGCAAATAAAGATTTTGGTAAATAGGCTATTTTTTCCACTTATGTGTTCATATACATGGACAAGCTCGTAGATTATTACTGACAGGAGCAGATGATAGCTTACACCTTTCAAAAATAATGCAGGGTTAGTGAAATGGCATCTAATGATGAAATCAAGACAGACATTTTTTCAACAAAGAGTGTTTTGTTTAAAAATGGAATCGAGGTATTTGGTGATGTATATAAAATAGTATGATAGATGTATTTAAAAGTCAAACTTGTATTCCTTAATGTCAAAATATTTGTTTTTATTCTTGTTTTGATTAATATATGTCCCTAAAATGCTGATGCTAATGTAATATAATAAACCCAATTTGATGTGACTTTAGCATTCCTCCCCCCACTAATACTGTTCCTTCTTTTTAAAATACAATTTATATTTGTTTTTATTAACTTATTTTCCTTAGCATCTTCCAAGAAAGGGCATAGGATTGTAATTTGCCATTGTTCCCCTCAGTGGGACACACCCACCTTTTAGCGTGTTTACTAGACAAAGCTGCCTGTCTCTTATTTTTCAGCCTCTTGTCTACTAATTTTAAACCTGTAGTTATTTAGTTTTCATTAGTCATAATTTTTGTAAGGCATATCTTTGACATAAGTGCTTTAAGAGCCCCCCACCCCCCATCAACTACTTAGATTTTTTTTCCCATTAGTTTCCCACTAACAATGGCTAATTTAGAAAACCTGATTATCCCTAAAGTTCATGAATTGCTACTTGGACACCTCAAGAAAGACCAACCTTGTTCCTTCTCTGTTCTTTAAAGTTGTATGTCACTTATCCATGTGTATTACATGTTCTTGAGATCTTGTTCAGTTTAAAAACTAGGTCTTTGAGTAATCTGTCTTAGGGGAGCCTAAATGTTTTTCCAACACATGTTGTAAAACCTGTTATCTAACCAGTTGTGCTGTTTTTGAGCTTAGATTTTTATTTTTTTTTGTTTTTTGTTTTTTGTTTTTTGTTTTTTGTTTTTCGAGACAGGGTTTCTCTGTGTAGCTTTGCGCCTTTCCTGGGACTCACTTGGTAGTCCAGGCTGGCCTCGAACTCACAGAGATCCACCTGGCTCTGCCTCCCGAGTGCTGGGATTAAAGGCGTGCGCCACCACCGCCCGGCAAGCTTAGATTTTTAAAAGACAGTCGTAAACACGTTGGGGTTACTCTTAGCTACAAGCTCTTTAGATTCAAAATGCTTTAAGTAGAAAGTATGCACAGAAATTTTCCACTGCTTTTTAAATGTACAAATATTCCTTTATGAGAACTTGTAGTGACATACTAGAAAGTAACTCAAGCACCTGGTTTGCTTTGGTTTACAGTTCTTGGGATAGAAGTTAGGACCATGTGCATGGTAGGCAAGCACTTTACCTCTTCCCTCCAATGTACCAGTGCCTTATTCTCTTCACTTCTACAATTTTGACTTGCATTCACCCTTAAAATATGATAGAATTTGCTGGGTGTGGTGGTGCATGCCTGTAAGCCCAGCTCTTACAAGATAGAGATAGGCTCAGTTCAAGGTCCTCCTTTGCTATAGCACTGAGCTAGAAGCCAGCCTAGGACAACATAAGATCAGCCTCAACAGCAACAGAAAATAATGAAAGAAAAGTATAAGATAGACTGCTAAATGGTCTTATTAATAAAAACCCGGAGTCAGATATTGGGTTTCTGAAAGATTAGAGGAATAGGACAAGCCAAAGGCAATCTCACCTTACCGACCTTCAGCTTCCAAAAAGACCTATTTCCTGTATAACCATACCTATATGCCTTTCTGTTCTACCAACTCATTTCCTCTCTCTGCCCAGCTACATCACTTCCTCTTCCTGCCCAGCTCTGTCACTTCCTGTCTGTCTGTACAGACCTCCAGACCTTTATTGTTAGTGCTGGGATTGAAGGTGTATACCACTTCACCTGGCTCTGTTCCCAGTGTGGCCTGGAACTCACAGAGATCCAGACAGATTTTTGCCTCTGAGTGATAGAATTAAAGGTGTGTTCTACTATTGCCTGACTTCTTAGAGTGCCTGGCATTTTCCTCTGATCCTCAGATAAACTTTATTGGGGTACACAGATAAAGTATCACCACAGAAAAGATAAAACTCAACAAAAAAAAAATACAGTTCTATAGGCTGACCAGATTTCTGGTACTAAAAGCACATAGGAAGACACAGTCTAATGATTTGTTTTCAAACTCTTAGCTAGCAACTATTGCCTCATTTTCACCTTACAGTTCAAGTTTATTAAAGGACAATGATTAAGCCTGATTAATTCTAAGTTTTTCTTTACTAAATTGTGAAATATGGATAAGCAAATTTTAACCTGAGGTTTCCTTTCTTTCTATGAATTTCATTATGCTTTAGACCAGTTAGAACCTAGTTGAAAGACAATTGCATTCTATCAGGAACATAACCTGAGAGAGAAGGTCTTGCTTTGGGTCGCTGCTAAAGACCAAGATATTGAAGGTTGCCTCTGCTTTGAGCTTGATGCTGAGCTGAGAAGAGACTGATTGTGGCAGAATTGAAAGAATAGGATTCACATTATAATCAGTTCTGGAGAGCAGCTGAGCCCTGTGAATAGTTATAATTTACTAGTCTGAATATTAAATTCTGTTGTTTCAGTCAAGAGGAAGAGTGGAGTGAGTCATTCGATGTTGGTCCGGTAGAATGATGACTTTTTGGTTCACACATGATAATGACATCACCACAGAGCTGTATGTGGGCTAATTACATAGAATCTCACAACTTTAATTTTATAGTGTAGAAGAAATACCCCTTGAAAAGAGTCTCTAACCCACCTTCATTTGCTTGAGGAGGAGCCAGCTTAACAGTGCAGAGTAATACAGCTTCTACTGGTCAGATATTTGACTTTTGAGCACTGCTGCTTTCAAGGTAGATCAGTTCCTTTTTTTGTCCCCATGGTAAAATACCTGAAAGAAACAAAGGACAAAGGATTTATTTTGGCACACAGTTGGAAAGGATACATGTTTATCACAGTGGGAAAGGCATGGGAATGGGACTGCTTGCCTCTTACTCTATGGTAACAGAGAGTGAAGATATTTACATTTCACTAGACCAAGAAGCAGAAAACGTGGTACACTGAACAGATTCTCTGCTGGCTTTCTCCTTTTTTTCCTTTTGAACCTCAACACAATGCATGGTGATGCTTACTTTTAGGGCTGGTTTTCCCCACCTTAGTTAATTATCTCTGGAAATACCCTCACAGACATGCTAAGAGGGTTGTTTCACTAATACTCAAAGTATATCTTTGCTCGATCAAGTTGACAATGAAAATTAACCACCCCACCAGGACTGTGCATTACTGTTACTCTTCTGTTTTATGTCTAACATATATGTTTTGTTTCTACTGGGGTTTATTCCCTTAGCTTTCCCACTTGCTCATTTGGGGCAAGGATGGGTGCTAACATGTTTCTATGGCTGGAATTGTGGCTGGAAGTGATTGTATTAACAGAATAAAAGAAGTGCTATTTATTCTTATATATTTGTGCCTTTTAAAAGACTTTCTTAGTAGACAAATTCTCACAAGTCCTTCAATGTGTTTTTATGTCATGGCAAGTAGAATTATATAATCTAGCTAGTGTCACCTTACTTATTGGGTTCATATCCTGACAACAAAGAACACAACACACTGGATTTACATTTTCAGGCAATGGATAAGATTGAGATCAAAAAGTTCTTGGTCTTTCTACTCTAAGATACATGTGAGATTTTCAATAGGGCAATACTTCTTGGTGTTTGGAACTGAGCACATAAAATTTTAACTGTTGTCCCTCTATTTGATTAAGCAAGTGTATGTGTGATTATTGAGTTGCTCACAACTTGACCTATACCATGTCTTCTGTTAGGATGGGTCAAACCTCCCTGCAACTCAGAGGGCCTATGCACCTGAGCAGCTGCAAAAACAAGACAATTTAACCATTGACACCCAATACTACTTGGCCCAGCAGATCCACCCTGTCGTGGCTCGGATCTGTGAGCCAATAGATGGAATTGATGCTGTCCTCATTGCAGTGTGGCTAGGTAAGTGTCTCAAACACATGGAAACCCTCATAATTTAGTAGTGACATACATCGTCCTCTTGTAACTGTTAGTATCTGTGCTTGTAGATTCAGGATTGTGTCTGTTACTTCTTTGTTTATTGCTTTTTATAGCTGTTTAGTTGCTATCTCCCATCAGAATGTGAGCTCCACATACAAATAGCAATCTTTGTAAGTCTGTACCTGCTATACATGGTTATACTCACTGATTGCAGAGGAAGGAAAGAATTTTAGGTATCAATATGGTCACTGGGTTTAAATTGTTAAAGGTCTAATTAGTGACCTTCTATTAATAAAGACATTAATGATATTTTGCATTTTTATTCATCTTGTCTGTCCAAAGATATTTTGTTAATGTGACTTTGTAACATTTAGTTTTTACTTTAAATTCTTCTAAAATAAGACTCATCGTTATTCTCTAGGAATTGGCTGGTTCCTAATTTATCATCATCCCATGAGATGGCAGCTAACCTTAAGACCTCAATGCCTCTTTGATTTTTTTTGCAGTTTTACCTCTTTTCTATGTCATTATTATTGCCATCTTTGCTTTAAAATGTTTTTTTAAACATTCTTCATTATACTTCTAGGAGGCCAGAACATAGTTATGTTGCTTTTAAGGTCCCTGCTCTATTTTATCATAGGCAAAGCTGAATGTTTTTAAAGTACTCCTTAATAAAGTCCTTAGATGGTACCTCTTCCTCCATAAATCAAGTCACCTAATGTTACTGACATCTCATTGGCTCTAGCTCTGACAGTTTCAGACTAGTTTTCTAATTCCAACCTGTTTTAACCTCGCTCCTACTCTGTGCGTTCTCTAAATAATGTGCCGTTCATTTTCTCTCTGCTTGTTGCAAAAGTCTTCCCCCACTTTAACTAAAATGTCTAGCTGGAGTGCTACAGGATGTTGGCATCACTGGGACCTGGTTTAAATGCTGGTTTTGATATCAACAAGCCTCTGAATCTTGTTCTGTACATTGATTTATTTTGTGAGTGATAGAATATAATTGCTCCGAGAGAGATAAGATATATGTGTGATGCTCAGCACAGGGCTTGAAGCAGAGGGAGTGCTCAGCACATGGTGGTATAGCCACCTGCCATCCTCTTTCAGGCTTCTGTGTAAATATGTCCATCTTCCTTCAGTCCATAGGATTTATGCGTATGTAGTACTCAGTATGTCTTTGTGGCATGTCATTGGATTTTCCAAAGCTCATTATCAAATCACATATATTCCATCCTGCCCCTGTTGAGTGTGTTTCTGAGATCAACCCCTCCACCCCCATCCCTACTATCCCATCAGTGTCTGATCTGGAAGTGGAAACTCATTTTTGACATTTGCCTAAGCAAAACATAATTAGGAAGATAAAATTCTGCTACCAAAATAATCATATAATGTATTCTCCAAGTTGAGTTGTATTTGATGATGTTTATAAATCCTCAGCTGGGAGGAGGAGAGTATAAATGCATGATGTTTTAGCCTCATTTTTTTCTGTTATACATTGAGTGCTTAGTCTGTTTGCTGTGATAAGTTCTTGCCATATCTTATTCAGTCTTTGTGACAGCTTCATATAAGCATATTGCAGCTCCATTTTACAGAGGCGGAAGCTTATGTGAAGTAGCTGATAATTTTATCATATAACTTGTTAAGTATGGGGCTATAGTTGGATTTTAACTAAGCTCTATGTGACACTAAAGCTGTCTACTCCTGTCTACACTATGCTAAATTTTCTTTTTAGCAATAAATAATTAAACAGCATAGCTCTAAGAGGCTATGAAAGTTGTTCTTTGCTGGAAGTGAGGCAATATGGATATACAAGCATGAGGAGCTTTACCTCATGCCCTCTCAGCTTCACTTTGTGCCTCTACATTTCCTATCGAAACCTCAGAGCGATTTAGTTTTTTATTAGTCCTTCCAGATTGTTTATTCGTTATATAATGAGTAACCTGCTCCAAAGGCCAACTGTCTTGCTGCTGTTGTTGTTGTTGTTTTGAGTTTTCCAGTGACTGGGAACTGAAATGGAGGGCACATGGAAAAGCCCCACCTTTAGAATGAATACCATTTTAGGCTATATATCTGCTATTGCTAGGAGTTTTAGCTGGGGTCATCTGTGTAGATTCCTGGGAGATTCCTTTGCGCCAGGTTTTTAACCTAACCCTGAAATGTCCCCCTTTCCAGTAGGCTCTTTCAGTACTCTCCCCCTCTATCCCCTGCAACCTGGTCTCTCATGCTCCTGTCCTCACCAGCTCCACAGTCCATTCACTAAATCTCTTCTATTTCCCCTTCCCTGGGAGATCCAGGCGTTCCCCCTTGAACCTTCTTTGTTACCTAGTCTATTGGTCTGTGGATTGTAGCATGGTTATTCTTTATTTTATAGCTAATATCCACTTATGAGGGATACATACCATGTTTGTCTTTCTGGGTCTGGGTTACCTCACTCAGGATGATAATTTTCTAGTTCCATCCATTTGCCTTCAAATATGATGACGTGGTTTTTTACACCTGAGTAATCCTCTATTGTGTAAATGTACCATGTTTTCTTTATCCATTCTTTGGTTGAGGGGCATCTCGGTTGTTTCCAGGTTCTGGCTATTATGAATAAAGCTGCTATGAACATAGTTGAGCAAGTTTCCTGTTGTATAACTGGGCATCCTTTGTGTATATGCCCAAGAGGAGTATAGCTGGGTTTTGTGGTAGATTGATTCCCAGTTTTTTGAGAAACCACCATATTGATTTCCAGAGTGGTTATACAAGTTTGTACTCTCCTGTGACCAGATTGGTGCCTAGGCCAATTGTCATCAGAAAGACTTCATCTAGCAACTGATGGAAACAGATGTAGACCCACAGCCAAACATTAGGCAGAGCTTGGGCAGTCCTGAAGAAGAGGGAGAGAAATGATTGTAGGAGCCAGATGGGTCAAAGACACCACAAGAAAACCCACAGAATCAACTAATCTGGGCTCGTGGGGGCTCACAGAGACTGAACCGACCACCACGTAGCCTGCATGGCACTGACCTAGGCACTCTGTATATATGTGACACTTGTGTAGCTTGGTCCTCTTGTAGGACTTCTAACAGCAGGAGCAGGGACTGTGTCTGACTCTTTTACTGGCTTTTGGGACCCCACTCCTTATACTGGGTCACCTTGCCCAGCCTTAATACATGGGGAAGTGCCTAGTCTTACTGCAACTTAATATGCCGTGTTTTGTTGATATCCATACCTTTGTTGATATCCTACCCTTTCCTGAACAGAAACAGAGAAGGAATGGATTGGAGGGGGTGGGATTGGGAGGAAGGGAGGGTGAAATTGTTGCCAGGATATAAAGTAAATAAATAAATTTTAAAAAGTAATGAATGTCATTATCAGAAGGAAGTGCAGAGCATTGAATTCCATCAAAATAGCAGGACAGTAAAGGGTCATAAAGTCTTCATGTGTGGATAGGTCTGAGACCCACTTGGTATGCCAAGACTGGTTATACTGGGAGGGAACTGGACTGTTTTCAATTGTGAAGGTCATACTTAAGATCACAAGGAACAGATTTGTTTTCTGGATGCTAGGATTCAGATTCCGGACCTTGGCTATGCTAGGTGCACACTCTGCCATGGACCTCAAGCCTCTATAGTGCTTAGATTCTTTTTACCTTTATTTTTTGGCAGTTTTAGTCCCTGTTATTTGTTTACTTAAATATATATTATCACAACTGTGGCAGCTTTATGAATCCAGTTTAAGTAAATTATTTGCTAACTTCTACTAGCAGATTAATGAGTCCCATCTTCTGAGGTTTCATGCAATTGAATTATGTCAATCTGTAGAGGACATCTTTCAGTCTAGGACATGTCCCGTCATGTACCCATCATTCTTACTCCATAATCAGAAAGCTCTGTGGGTGCAGCAGAGATGGTGTCAACTCAGCTCTTAGAGTAGCCCCTTCTTCATGCCATGGAGCTTATTGAAGCCAATGGAAGGCCTGTAGTTTGAGCCATGGAGAAACTGCTGCTGTTCCCCTTTTGGCCTCTTGATAAGGTGTTTTTATAATAATGTGTGAAGTTGTTGTCAGTTGTATAGCCACCCTTCTCTCCTGTGTCTTCTCTTTTCTCATCTTCTCCATTGCTACCCCTACCAGGAATATACCTTTGAGCCTTCATTATTCCCTGTTTCTTCATGTGGCTTCTGCATTAATAAGTACCAACCATGAAGAGCTGAGGGAAACAGTAGAATGCACTAGGCAGATCTCAGTAGGCATTTGCTTTTGCCCTCTTAAGGAACTGTGTTTTCATTGGCACCCTTTATTTCTCCATTCCACATGAAAAATTAAGGTGGCTTTTCACTTGGGGCTTTGAGCCCCCCATTACTCTTGTAGTTTGTGGTTTTAGTGAGGGATGGGGAGGAGATGTGGAAGTAGTGGCAAAGTAAGGGGAGTGTTAGGGGTTATGGGGTTTCTAAGAGGTGCAGGCTGTAGGCATGAAATTACTGTAATTTATTTTCCAAATTCTGAATCTATTTTCTTTATGTAAAAAACTGCAGTTAGTGAACCGACACTGTTAAATACGTTGAAGTGTACAAATGTATACATGAAATATAAGCCCTCCAACTGCCTAATCACAGACATAAAATAATTCTCTTGCTTTTAATGTAGTTTTTATCTTTGATTAATGAAATGTATAACGATGTCGAAACTTTAGTGAACTTTGATACTTTGTCCTTTTAGTTAGTACAAAGAAATCAGGAATAATGGTATAATTTCATTTAGGAAAATTATTAAGTTCATGAATTTTTTATTTTTAAGTCTCTTTTGTTGAGAGCAAGTATATTTTTCAACTACCTTTTCCTTTTTCTATTGCCTTTATGCTACTTTCCTTGAAATGAAAGGCAAGTATCAAGTGTTGGTTTTATCCTGTGGCTTCACTTTGGAAATTCTCTATTTGTCTCCCATCAAGATGCCTCCTGAAGTCTGTCTGATGGCATGTTGCATGGCCAGGTGTTCTACATGGGAAGGCCATTTTAATGAAATTGGAGAAAGAGGATAGTCTATTAAATGAGAGAGTGGATAAGTCTGTTGAATTGAAAGAGAATGATTTGTTCTCTCTAATAACTAATGGTTCTCATTATCCCACTATAAAATGTGTATCATTTTTCTGAAACCCGTGCAAGATTATTGCTATTGGATTTAAATAAAATAAAATTTTACTCTTTTTTCATCTGTGAATAGGAAAAAATATAGTATTACTCTTCTTATACAATAGCCCTATGGGAAACATGGTCACTAAAACTTGGAACTCTTAGCTTTTGTTCTCCAGACTGTAGGTTTTTCTTTCTCTCTCTAGCTCTAATGCAAGCTCTCTATATTTTGTGGATGAAATACTCACAGTGTGCTTAAACATCCAAATAGTCTTCTGTTCCTAGCAAACCAACTAGTGAGAAGGATAATCTAAAGTTCAGCCTAGCATTTCATCTTTCAGTAAATTTTTATTTTGTGCATAATAGTATTTAGAATTTTATTAATCTTTTCCTCCAATGAGCAATGAGTTATACAACAGCTATATAATACATTGTTTTATAGTCAATGCTAGAATTTAAGGATTGTTTTTCTGGGCATTTTTCTTATGTGTCTTGAGAAATTACTGATATTTGAAGAATGTGAATCGAGAATTTCATTTTTGAAAATACTGCTTAAGACAAGGCAGAATGAACATTAATCCTTTGATTACATTCATGAGTTAATTTTGAAAGCATAAGTTCTCTTTTGTAAATGCTACTAGCTGGACATGGTGGGGCCTGCCTATAAACCCTAGCACTGGGGAGGAAGGAGCAAAAAGATTGCTGGATATTCTGGGCCAACTTGGGTTCCTTAGCAAGACCTTGTCTCAAAAACTAAAATGAAATGCTTCATGCCACTCATGTTACAGATGTTAGTTTTTTTTTAATTAGTTTTTTTTAAAAGATTATTATTATGTATACAGAAGAGGGTGTCAGATCTCATTACACATGGTTGTAAGCCACCATGTGGGTGCTGGGAATTGAACTCAGGACCTCTGGAAGAGCAGTCGGCGCTCTAAACCTCTGAGCCATGTCTCCAGCCCCGCAGATGTTAGTTTTTGTGTATTGACAAAGCCCAGTAATTTTCTACAAATAAATGCAATAGTGGGTATGCAATATTTGGGAGTGTTTTTGGCACTTTTTATGAAATATATCTACAAAAATGTAATGGAGGGGATAGAATGAACTACAATATGTTTGACCGTAAAACAATGGTGCTACTAGTAGGTGCCTCAAGTATTAGTTTGAAAAAGGATTTGTCTTTTTTCATGATTAAGCTCTTATAAGAGTATTATATGGCCATCATTTTCAAGCGTCACATTTTGTTTTGTTTTGTTTTGTTTTTTCGAGACAGGGTTTCTCTGCGTAGCTTTGCGCCTTTCCTGGAGCTCACTTGGTAGCCCAGGCTGGCCTCGAACTCAGAGATCCGCCTGGCTCTGCCTCCCGAGTGCTGGGATTAAAGGCATGCGCCACCACTGCCCGGCCAAGCGTCACATTTTATATCATATAACTAATAATAAATTTTAAAAGCTAACACCAGGTACATGGTAGTGTATTATGGGCAATCTTGACAGCTGGTCAGAACCTCTTTTCACATGCTGGTGTTCTGTCCCAAGTTCATTATCCAGTAACTCATTTTCCCTATCTAATCTGCTTTTGTATTCATGGAACAAATTAATGTCAGGCCTGTTGTGCCCAGCATCATGTATTCTTTGTGAAGGATACCAAGGTAAGGTAGAGTTATGGGATCTTTTTTTTTTCTTGAGTTATGGGTTCTTTTAATTGAATTCAGGCCAGTAATTAGTTGATTTCACTGCTGTAAGGATGTCTAGTATATATCACAGCCTATTTCCAAAAGATGTAAAATAAAGGGTTATCAAATTATGTAAAGCAAAGAACACACCTCCCTAGGGTCTTCATGGAAGAATTTATGAATGTTGAGATATTTAGAGCATTATGAGAATAGGCTGTGTGCCACTTTTTCCACAGGAATAACCCATGATAGCTACTACCTCCACTACTTGGAGGGAATTGATGGGGTACCTTTCTATAAGGGTGTCAATGGCACAGCTTCCACATCAGTGCTATAAGATGTTTCCTCTCACTAACTCATAACACTGATAGCCAGTCCTGATGCTGTTCTGTATACTGTATGCTGTATAATGTAAGCAGTAAAGCTTCTAAGAGCTTTGAACCAGACTAGAACAGTTTAGAAACCGCTGGAGTAATAACTCATAATTCCAACTTTGTTAGTATTTAGAATTTCTGAAGAAAAATGATGATTTATCAAATTGTTTACATTAGACCTATTTCTTTAAAAGATCATTTAAATTAAGTGTACCCCAAATGACTATTAAAACTGTCTTGTTTGTGCTTTGTCTGATGGTAAACTTCTGTAATCCTTCTACTCTGGAAGCTAAGGCAGGAGAACCTGGGTTGTACATACTTACTTTTCTATCGCTGTGATAAGACACCATGACCAAGTGAACTTATAAAAGAAAGGGTTTAATTGGGCTTGTGGTTTGAAAGGGTTAGCATCTATGATGACAGAACAAAGGCATCGTGGCAGAAGCTGAGAGCTCAGATCTTGATCCACTAGCAGGAGGCAGAGAACATCCTGAGAAAGTGTGAATCTTTTGAAACCTCAAGACAAAACTTCCTAATCCTTCCCAAATAGTTTCACCAACTGGGACCAAGTATTCAAACAGATGAGCCTAGAGGGGCCATTCTTACTCCAGCCATCATGGCCCCTATCTTAAGAGAACAGGGTAAACCATAAATAAAACAAAAAATAGGGTTGTGGGTATAGCTCTGTGGTAGAACATTTGCCTATCATGTAAGAGGCCATAGATTTGCTTTCAGCACTAAAAAAAGTTACTAATAGAAAAATGGATAAAACATAGTAAATGAGAAAACTGAAGGCATCATACAACATATAACAGGAGGCCAGGCAGTGGTGGTGCACGCCTTTAATCCTGGCACTTGGGAGGCAGAGGCTGTCGGATCTCTGAGTGAAAGGCCAGCCTGGTGTACAGAGAGAGTTCCAGGACAGGCTCCAAACCTACAGAGAAACCCTGCCTTGAAAAACAAACAAACAAAAAATACAGGAAGGGTTAAAGTGGTAGGTTGTTGGTTCCTCTTTTCTGTCAAATGTTGAAGCTTATTTTATTGTTAAAAATAACACACTTTATACAAAATCAGAAAGAGGAAGCAGTTAAACAATTACTACTTTATTAAAATCTAAAATATTAGAATAGAAGCCTTGAATTCTGCTTGCCTCCCTTTACTCCATATATTAATATATTTAAAAGAACTTTTTATGAGGCAGGTAATCAATAATTGGCCTGTTATTTAATTTGTGATGTTTTATTTTGCAAATTTTATTTAGCATAAAGTATTCTCTTTTCATGTTTAAATGAAGGAATACTTGTAAAAGTTTTTCTGGACTAGTGTAAAGATTGAACATCCTTAATCTGAAATGCTCCACAATTGGAAACTTTTTGGCACTAACTGGCATGATGATACCTAACCACATACTTTGAATGCTTTAGTAATTCTTTATCTGCTCTTTTCCTTCTGTTTTACAAAAAAACTGATTTATGGGGTGGAAAATACTACAACTGCTTTCATGTAACAGGTCTTGTGCTCTCATGTGATAGTCAAAATTCAAGTACAGTGAAAGTATCAAGTAAAATTATTAGGTACAGGCTAGGTATAAAAGGATTATATGAAAAGTAAAAGAATTTTGTGTTTAGACTGTGGTTGGTCCTATCCCCAAGAAATCTTGTTATGTATATGCAAATACGTTAAAATTTTAGATCTGTACTCTGAACCACTTCTGGTCCAAAGTGTTTTAGATAAGGCATATTCAACCTGTGCACATTCATTAATTTAAAATTCATTCTTGGCTGTAGCATTAAAACATTAAAAACATTTTGAGTTGAAGTCATGAATGTTGCCCATTTGGAATTTTTTGCTGTTGAGTTTTTTAGGAGCTATCCCTTCCCAAAGCAGTATTTAAGTAACCCAAAGATTTATCTATTATTTCTTTTAAAATAAAAAAAGATTTTTCACTTTGTGGTGTGTGTGTGTGTGTGTGTGTGTGTGTGTGTGTGTGTGTGTGTGTGTGTGTATGTGTATGTATGTATGTATGTATGTATGTATGTATGTATGTATGTATGTATGTGTGTGCATGAATGGTGCCTGTAGAAGACGGAAGAGTGTGTCAGATCCCTAAAACTGTGTAATGGTTTTAAGCCACCATGTGATTGCTGTGGATGGAGATCTTTTGAGATATTGCTACTGAGCTCTAAAGAATACCGAGTTTTTGGGTAAGACCAAATTTCTGGTGAGTATGGACACAAATATGGAATGCTTCATGGATCTCTCCAACCCCTAGCTGTTACATCTTTTAAAATATTTAGAAATTCTGCATTTTGGTTATGGAGAAGCTATTTCTAGTATTGGGACTTAGTTGTCTAAAGTTTGTTCTGTCAAATGTTTGTTTTTATTAATTTATTTTTAATTTTTAATTGTTTATTTTTCGATTGGACTTACGGTATTTTAAAACTTAATGGAAAAATTTAATATGTATGGTAATAGAATTATATAAGTAAGCCTTCAAGTAGTCATCACTCACCTTCATTTTCTGTCAGCTCTGCCTGGCTATTCTTATTCTTCTTTTTTACCTCCTCCAATTCCCATGATGTGAATCCTAACACTTCATCTATACGTGTTTTATTTTGCATTTACAGATGGCATCAGTTTTCCCTTTCAGCATAAGCACAGTATTATCATCTCATTACACACACACACACACACAGAGAGAGAGAGAGAGAGAGAGAGAGAGAGAGAGAGAGAGAGAGAGAGAGAGAGAGAGAAGAGAACACAATTCCTTTACTTCATTAAAAATTTCCCTGATCATACTGTGAATGAGCTTTGTTTTTTTAAAGCTCAGTATTTGAATTGGAAACCAGTCTAGGTCCATGTAATAGTTAAATTTTTTTCCTCATTCTTTTATCTTCACTATTAATGAAAGAAACTGAAGATTTTGTACTGTAGAATTTGTGGCTCCAGGGTTTGCTCATTGCATTGATGGTATTGTTAAACATGTTCCTCTATCCCATATATTTCCTGTAAATTGTTAGTTGGATTAAAGACTTAACCACATTTATATTTATTTCATTTTTTTGTGTGTTTTGCTATGATTACTTCCCAGATGATGTTTTGTACATCTTTCTAGAAATATATTATATCTAGTCATGACTTTGAGACAAACTATAGGTCTATCATAAGAAGTATTTAGTATTCACCTTTCTCACCTCCTGAGTTTAAATTTTTTTGGAGTTTCATACGCACACAAAAAATAAAAAATAAACTAACTGAACAGCTTGTTGGGTTTTCACATCAACACACAGCTGTGTAGTCTGAACTGAGTTCATGAAACAGTGTATTACATTATCCGAAGCACTCTTCTGTCTCCTTGAGATGGTCTTCCACTACTAGGAAATTGGTATCATGGCTTCTAACTCAGAAGATTTTTTTTTTTATTTGGGGACATTGTATGAATTGTGCCTTTTTTTCTTTGTGTCTGGCTACTTCCACTCTATTATGTTTCAGAGATTCATCTGTGTAATTGTACTTTTGGTAATTTTTACATAGTGTTTCATTGTATGACTCCACTGTATTAATACCTCCTGTATGTATGTTCATGGGTTGTTCCAACATTTGGCTATTATGAATAGCACTGTTTGAAGAATTCTTGTACATGTCTTCTGTTAAACATAGTTATTTATTTCTGTTGGGTGTGTACTTAGTACTACTGTTAGGCCACTGTATACAAGCCAGTTCAGTCAGCTTCAGTGGTTGCTTCCAATTTTCTAAAGTGGAGCTAACAACCTTGCAAACTGTATTTGAATGTTCTGTGTTCCTACCAACATTTGGTATTGTCTCTCTTCTTCATTTTATGCAGTGTGATACCTACCATTGTGGTTATACTTCGCATTTGATGATTGATGAAACTTTCCCCAAGTTTCTTGGTCAGCTAAACATCTCCTCTGTTGAATTGTGTTTATCTCTTAATTTGCAGGCATTTCTTACATGTTGTAAATATGATCCCCTTGGAAATACAGATTGTGAACATCTCCTAGTCCCGATGTTTTTTTAATAAGTAGGATTTACATATTTTATCATGAAAGGCTCAAGAATCTTAAGACTGCTATAAATCAGTTTTAGAACATTTCTATCACTTCAAGACTACTTCATTCTTTCTGCCCTTTCCGGTCAACACTCTCACAACAGCAACACTTATCTAATTTCTGTCACCCTAGATGAGTTTTCCCTTGTCTATAATTGTATGTAAACGATTTTCTACAGTATGTTCTTGTTAGGTTCAATTTCTTTGACTTCATGTAATATTTTTTTGGAACTCTATCATGTTACTTCTATTGGAATCCATTTTTTTTCATTGCTGATTAGTATTGTTGGTAGATCATTCTGCTGTTAATATCCATTAACCTAGTTTTCACCTGGGACTATAATGAATAAAACTGGGCAGCTTTTTTATTTACAGCTGTTTACAGAGATAGCATTGACCCTTCAAATTTTCACATTTTTTCTTTAATACTAAATTTTCATTTTATATATTGTTTTCTAGGAAGTCCAGATACTTGTAAGCCTAGATACGTGCAAAGGAAAAATGAGTTTTTACTTTTTGAGATACATTTTCATTAAAGAATGGCAATAACAAGTCTGTATTAATTGGCTTCTTTAGTATCTCAACTGACTCTTATTACAAACAACTGCTTGTGGATAACAGTTACTTCCTTTTCTCACTTGGAATTTTACCTATATAGATTTTCCCTCTTCCCACTTGAACGAATTAACCGGCTTTACTGCATTTATTTTCAGTTGTATTGAGACCTTGTTTTTTTGGAAGAAAAGATAAATATTTGAACAAGTGTGTCATGATGTTTCTCAGATAAACATATGACTTGAATTATAAACAATTTAAATATTTGAGAAGGGACATAAACGAAGACATATTCCAAGAACAGAAGTAGTCTGCAATGCTTTAAAAAAGACAATAGTAGAAAAAATAATTATATGTCAAATGTTGCATTGTGTGATTAAGAGTGGTGATATTAAGTAAAAACTGTACAGCTAAACTCACCCACCCAATGCCTGTGATGCTACTTTCTATAAATATGCCTTTGAAACTGAGAGCTTTGATCCTGTTGCCAAAATAATGTGAGATCCTAGAAATTTTCTAATTATAAATGACAGTATTTTAATTTCATTCTACTACCTCTTCTGTCCCTCCCATCTCAGCACAAGTGACTTGATCACTACAAGTTGCAGGATTGAATTCAAGCATACATCACATCATCTCTGGTTATTGTGTGGAAATCACAGCTGTTCTGCCAGAAAACTGGTTTTCCAATGCTCACTGAGGTTACTCCTTTCTTTATTTTCTGTCTGACCAAATGATTCAAGTCACCTAAAAGCAGTCTAGTGGAAGTGCAAGTTTCCTTTCTCAAACAGGGCTTAAAGTTTGTTTCTCTAAACCAATTGTTCAGAGAAAGCTGTCGGTAGAAGAGGTAAGGAATTTGGAATTCAGTTTTACATCTCTTGCTGAGCTTTCATATGGTTACACACTGTGAGCAGTTTAATATTAATTACAGAACATATATGCAGGCAGGGCAAGTGTGATGGTAAAGATTGTGCTTTAACGGCACTTCTGACAGCTTTTAATTTTGGGTTGTCACACAAAGGGAGTTTTATGCTTCAGGTCTATTTTGCGGTCTTAAAATTCAAAATCTCTACCTCTAGGTGGCAGCACCAGATACTTTTTTCCGTTTGAAAATTACCAGCCTTAATAAGTTCTGGTATAAGCAGTAAAACTTTCAAGTTGACTAAAACTTTGAAATATTCTATGATAATTTGGTTAAATTACTTCGTGTGTTGGTTATGTTTGGGATTTGCTCTACCCTGAGTTTTCAAGTTTCCTACAAGGATTGTGATCCTTTTTCTTTTTTTTAGAACATGGCATAGTATGTCTACTTTAAAAATGTAAATCCTCTTCAATTTTCCTGCTACATGTATAACTCTCCTTCCAAGAATACCACTTGTTTAATGATGTTTTTGTATTGAAGTAGTAAGTACAAAGACTGTCGTATGCTTAATACTTTAAAGTTAATCACACTTTATTTTTCTTTTGTGTTTTTAATAATTAACAAGAACCATAGCTAAGCGAATACAAGATTAAAGCTTCTTCCACTGAAACAGTTCAGCTTCAGAATGAATCTGAAGTAATTAACTGGGCCAGATGGCATAGTTACTGCCATGGGAAGATAACAGTCATTTGTGGAAGTCAACATTTAGAGTAGATATTGCATAGGACCTGATTTTTTTTTTTCTCACGGTCAGACATTTGTTGGTTGTGCTCTGTAAGTAGCAAGATAGACTATGTCCATTTTTGGTTAGCCCATCGGGCAGTAGGCTGACTGCCTAGCTACTAGTGTGCTCAGGAGTGCCAAGTGAAACAGGGCTGATCAAGGAGGCTAGGGAACAGCCCTTGGTTAATTGTGCATATGTACAATCCAACAGGGTTTTGTTCCTTTGTTTGGGCAGCGTGTAAGAATCCTGCCTTTTAGAAAACTATCTCCCACTCCTCCTTTAAAGTTAAAATTACTATTGGAAATTGATTAACAATTATACATTCAGAAAAGTTAAAGCTGCTTTCTCATAGCTACACATTAATCAATACATTCTGTAAATACCCTCTGTATTCACAACTAGAGATTAATAAACTAGGTGGATTTATCTGTTACTATAGACAGCAGACAACCTCACTTATGAATGTGGTTTCTCACATTCAGTTCCTCTGTCCTGTTTAAATATGAGGGTATGTTTTGTCCATATTTTGCTAAACTGTTGTTTTTCTAGGAGGCAGATAATTTGTAAACTAAAAATGATAGTCTTGACATGGGGCAAGTGCCATATATCACAGTAATATATCACTTATTTTATGGATTGTTCTGAAAAAATATTTAAATTTTTTTCTTATACTGTCATTAGGAGATACTTTTAATTTCTATGAAGCGTAGTTATTAACGTCATGTGTAGCATGAATGTGTGTTTCATGTGAATATAGTCTGGATTAAATGGCGTCCATTTACTACTTTGTGTTGTATTCAAGTGTGGTTTATTAAGTGTTTAACATGTAGTGAGTACCATTAAACTAGGCTTACACTTTTATTATCTCATTTGAAATTCAAAACTGTATGGCTGGTGGTGACACTTCCATTTTCTGGGGTGAGAAAACACTGAGACTCCAGATCTATTCCTTGTTTGCCACCTTGCTACTCTAAAAACTTTTTCCTCAGAAATTTGTAATTACTGTCTGTCACTTGATGACTGACCAAAGAGAATTTAGGAGTTTGAATTTTAAATACAAATACAAGTAGTAAAATTTGACAGATAGGCTTTGAACAGGGGAAAATTAAATTGGTAAAAATGTTTCATTTCTTTAGTTTGTGGAAACAAGGTAGTATAAACCATGGATTTATTTATTGTGTTGTTTCAAATGAAATATAGAGATTACATTTACTTTCAAAGCTGTGGTGGGTATGTGGACTTATGGAATATGTAGATCCATCTTTTTATGCATGTTTTAAATTTGAGTTCTAAACATAGAAAAAAGGTGTTGCACTTTGCCTCATTGCTGCTACTAAATTACAACCACTGAATTACACTGCAACATACATGCTGTTAACTATTGAGCCAAGATGAAATCGACCACTGCATTTGCATTGAAATCAAGATTTGCAGTTGTGTCTGCATTTGAAGGAGTTTAATGGCAGTGAACCTATTTTCTTCAATGGGAATTTTGTTTTGTTTCCTTTTAATGGTTGCACTTTGAGTATAATAACAGCATAATTATTTGAGTTTTTAGTTTAACTTGAATAAAAACCATCCTATGAAATGCTTTTGAACCTGTATGTCCAGTGTTGTGTTACACATTGTGTTGATAGTTACTTGTTTGATTCATTATCTCTTATAAAAAGAGAAACAATTTGTCCATGTGATCTTGAGCTCAAATGGTTTTACCTGTGTGTGCATGAACTTGAAAACCATTCCTTTGGGAGGATATACTTTGGAGGTATTTTATTCTGGATGAATAATCTTTTTTTTTGGCTTGATAGGACTTGACTCGACTCAATTTAGAGTTCATCAGTATCACAGAGATGAAGAGAATGATGCTCTACTTGGTGGTCCAGCACAGCTGACTGATGAAGAGAAATACAAGGACTGTGAAAAATTCAAATGCCTTTGTCCTACATGTGGAACTGAAAATATTTATGATAATGTCTTTGAAGGCTCGGTTAGTTTTTTGTTGTTGTTGTTGTTTCTATCTTTCAGTTTGTTTGAAAACTAGTTCAAAGTGCCCTCCCCTACAATTTAGGGTCTATGAAGGTAACCTAGATGTTGTGTTTATGTCTTTAAAGAATTTTTGCGCCGGGCGTTGGTGGCGCACACCTTTAATCCCAGCACTCGGGAGGCAGAGGCAGGCGGATCTCTGTGAGTTCGAGGCCAGCCTGGGCTACCAAGTGAGCTCCAGGAAAGGCGCAAAGCTACACAGAGAAACCCTGTCTCGAAAAACCAAAAAAAAAAAAAAAAAAAAAAAAAAAACAATTTTTGCTACATGAATTCTGCTTTTCGAACTTCATTTCTGCTGAGACATGCTTAATTGAATGTGCTTTAATAATTGTTTTTGCCTTCCTAGAGTTCGTGACCTTAGTTTTAAAATGAACTCTTAAAAATTCTAATTATCTCAAAATATTTTTATTGGAACTCCTTAATTGGTAACCTGTATTCCCTATTCCCAGCCCCCACTTATTAAGCTAGAGCAATACTTGCCTGTATCTTAACAAGAATTAGACGTTTTGGGAAAGTTTTTGTTTGTCTTTACATGTTGCTCTTACCTCCTTTTTTCCCCCCAAAGGTACTCTTATTATCTTTTCCCTGGTCTTTCCATATCAGACGTTTAAAAAAAAATCACAAGGAGACATTCCTGTCAAGAAGTACTGCCAAAAAATGTATCATTGACCTTGGATCAGAACTTGAATCTTAGCCAATTCAGTTGATTTCACTGCAGTGTTATAAGCGTGCTAGCCATTGGCAAATGAGTAGGCAGCAGAACTCTGTGAAACCTTGAAACTGAAAGAAAATACATCCTTTATCTAAATTAAAAGTAATTATTTTAAGTTAATTTGGACAAACAGCAGATGTTTTACATTTTTTTAAAATCAAAACAAAGCAGCTTTTGGAAGCAAGTGCAAGGAAGAGGCAGACACATATCAGCAATACTTGCTAAATCCTTGAGTTTTGCTTCATTACAGCTGTAAATAAGATAGTTAATTGCATGGAGGCTTGACGACTTGCAGATGGGCTAACTGTGGAAGAGCCGATGTCAAGCTCTGAAATCTCTTCCACCTGGAATTTCTTAGCTTGTCGGGTAGGGTTATGCACCAGATTGGAGCAGGAAACCAACCAAGATGTTTAAGTACCCAGAAGGAAAACAAATGCTCCAGAAACCCCAACAGTTTTCCTATATCTTATATTTGTTTTGTCTTTGTTTAAAACAAATCATGACACAATAGAATGTTTCTCCAACTGCTAATAGTTACTTGTCCAGATTTATACTCTTATTGAAGTCTTCTTTTCCCAAATATATTTCAATTCTTTTCCAGCACAGAAATTTTCGATTTGCCAATCTGGTGATAAATGAGATTGCTTTATTGTTCTGTAGTACAATCCTTTTAAATTTTATATTTTGCTGCCTAAAATTCAGTTGGTGCAGTAACAGCAAACTAATGTCATATAAGGGCTCTTGCTTTATCTTCAAGTTTGGAATGAATGAGTGCAAATTAAAATTTTTGATCAGTGTCTCTAGAAGAATGTTTATTTTGGGTAACATGATTTCTCTGATATTTTCGGAGGGGAAGTGGCCGTATCCGTAAAGCCTGTCTTGCATGGAATGTAAAATAGTGAGTTTATGGTTTTCCTTTTGACTTTGTACTCCATTGCGATGATAACCAAAGAGTATATGCCACGTACTTCTAAAGGAGGTCTTAAGCTATAAGTAGTGGATAAAGCAGAGTTCAAAACTCACCTCCAAAAGTATTATGCACCAAGAAAAGAAATGAAACTTTTAAGCATAAAATACTTTCTGGTAATAACCTTTTCTGTACTTGTTTGTCCTGGCTTCTGTAGGGAATTGATATGGAGCCCAGCCTGTATCGTTGCAGTAATGTTGATTGTAAGGCTTCACCACTCACCTTTATGGTACAGCTGAGCAACAAATTGATCGTGGACATTAGACATTGCATCAAAAAGTACTATGATGTAAGTATCTGTAAGAAGACTTTACACATTCAGTTTACTGAAGTATAATAATTGTTTTATAGTTTTTGATGTAAGCGGAAAACATTTGGGGACAATTCATAGTAAAATATTATTAATAAAATGTTACAGACTGTAATTTCACATTTACATTTACTTGTGTGTTTGTGTGTGGGGGGGGTGATGTTAGTGCAGGGTGGTGCTTGTATGGTGTTTAGATGACAACTTGAGGGAGTTGGTTCTCTCTTTCCATCAAGTTGATCCCAGGGGACCAGACGCAGGTAGGTAGGTCATCAGGCTTTGGTGACAAGGCCTTAACCAAGCCATGTCACCTGCTCAACGTATGAAATTTTAGTCTAGTAATGTGACAGCAAGCTCTTTCATTACTGAAGACTATTTTAAAGATTGAAAGTTGGGTTTTAAGAAAAGTGAAAATGTATTCAGAAATTTTATTTTCATTTATTATTGCCTAAATAACTAAATTAAATGGTCACTCAAATCTTTGGCTAGAATAGGAAAAACACCAATGTTGCCTATCTCCAGTAAGTAGAGTCATGATATTATGGGTAATGATTTTACTAGGTTGACCACTACCCAGTATTTTGTGTTCACATGACAATCTAAGCCAATCTCTTGGTTAGTTTTCTGAAGAAATGGAAAGGAACATCTTTTAAATTGAAGTGCAACTTGAGAATTCAAAGAGAATATCTCATTTTTTTAATATATGTACAGTAAAAATCCCAGAAGACTAAGTAAGCTTTCTTTGCTTTTATTCTGAGTTTTGGTTTGTTTTCTTAACACATTTCTGATGAATGTGTTTTTTTCTCCTTAAAAATTAAATTTTAAAAAGACTGTACATTTCTCATTTTTCTTAGTGTGTCATATCACTTATCATATCAATAAATTTTCTGTCAATAAAAAATTATCTTTTTAAAAAGCTGTTTTGAGCTATACAGAGAAACTCTGTTTTGAAAATGAAAAATAAAAACAATAAAAAAGGCTGTGTTGACAAGACATTTAAAAAAATGTTCAGGTATTATTAAGTAAGACCCATGACTTCCTACTTGTTTATTAAAATGTAACATTGCCTTTACTTCTTTGAAACACATGTGAAGTAATTTGAAACATGTTTCACATAATAAGAAATATAACTCATTATATAAAAATGGATATTAGTTCATTAAGATGAAGAATGAGAACACAGAGTCACATTGTGATTTGGCATAGAATAGTTTGTATTTATATTTTTAAAAAGTAGGTTTGCCTTGAAGTTTTTTTTTTTTTTAAATAATAATTATGACTACACTTTGGGAAACTCTGCAAAGTTTAGTGAATAATGCTGTGCTGCACTTAATAAAGAACTGGATGGGAATAAAGGTTATCTGTGGGGTCACATTCTACAGTACATGAAACATTCATCTTATGAAATGTTAGACTTTTATTTAGCATGAAGAACCCAAATCAAAACTATTCAGCTTCTCATTTACAGGCCTCATTGAGCAAAGTATGATTCTTTACTCTTGGGAAGAATCCTAGCTTTTCCCTCTGTGTTTAGTCTATCAAAAGCTTCACCATGGAAATGTTAATACTAAAACAATGAATCTAGTTCCTTCTGTAAGAAGGAGCTATCTGTTTTGACTAAGTTGAGAATAGGAAGAAAAATGATCCATATAATTAGAATGTGCCCAAACTCAAAGATGAATTTGTAATCTAATTGTGTGTGTGTGTGTGTGTGTGTGTGTGTGTGTGTGTGTGTGTGTGTGTGTGTGTCTGTGTCTGTGTGTTAAGGTCCATAGTTACAAAAGCATTTTTAAGTTATATAATCTACTTTTAGAAACCAGGTATTTATAAAATAATGCTTTTAGAGCACTTGCTTTGTCTTGTCCACCAGCTATCTCTGTAACATGTAAGTGAAAGTTTATCTGCATTTAACTGCCCACTTGACTGTCTTTTCTAAGATATTCATGATCAAATTAGTCAAGGGTTACTCTTGTGATTAAGGGGATTGATAGAACTGTTGGTCCTCAAACTTAGAAACTTTCCTACTTTCTGATCCTAATCATAAGTGACTGGATGGGAGAAAAATAACGCCATTATTTATTTCATGGTCTCATGCTGAGGTTGTATATAAACAGTGTATCTTAAAAGTCAGTGAGAGACAGTTCTTTTTTCTGTTGTCTCTAGATGCAATGCCCCTTTTGCCAGCAGAGGGGCATGATGTTAAGTTTCTTTGTGCCTCTGTTAGTTCAGTGTGATGTATGATAATTAATGGCAATCAAACTAAAGACTGATGTAGCAAGCACATTAGAAAGGGTATTGAGAATAGTACTGAGATTAAGTGACTTTTCTTTGAAGCAGGTTACCAAAATGGCTTCTTCATATTTTGTAATATTAAAAAAATACTCACTGAACAGAAACAATTGTTTGTGGACCTTAGTTAAGAGTGTCATATTTATTTTAGTCTTAAAGTTACAGCAAAGGAATTCAATGTACACCAAGAAAAGAGATGTACACTTAGGAAGAACTTGGAGAAATTTGGTGGAATATGGCATTTAACCAAACCTGTAACCTGCAAAGGAACGTAGTTATAGATTATTATGAAATTAGGTTGCCAAGAAAAGAAATTAAAATCACAAAGTATACTTCTAAATCACTTGCCTTTTGGAAAAATGCATCATATGCTGTTATCTTCTGTCATGAATAAATAGTCCTGACTGGATGAATAAATGTGGTGTAATGTTTTTGCAAATATATATATCAGAATCAATCGATCTACATCACATCATATTCCCAACCCTTTCCATACAGTGTATCCTTGGAATTCTCATTTCCATTAACATACAAATTTCCACATGCATGGAAATGTACCAGACACTGAACAAGTGCACTTTTTTAGTAATATATTGATTTACTTAGAAATACAACTTTGTATTTTACTCCAAGGTTTGATGAAGTGTTGAAAAACTGACACAGCACAAAAACACTTTAATTCAAAATTGATTTCATGTTTTGAGGGTTGTTTGTTACTCTGTTAATACTGAACTGGTATTTCTTTTTAATCATAAGAAAGCAGATTAATCTCTAAGCTTTTAAGGATGGTTTTTAAGATTCAAGTTTAGAATGAAAAATTGATACATGACCCCCCCCCCTAAATTCTGTCCCCAGGAGCTAGCAAACACACACACACACACACACACACACACACACACACACACACACACACATACACACAGAGGTGGGGGGGGGGGGAGAGAGAGAGAGAGAGAGAGAGAGAGAGAGAGAGAGAGAGAGAGAGAGAGAGAGAGAGAGAGACAGACAAAGGGAGAGAAGCACTAGCTAATCTAAATTGGGAAATGAAGAGGGCTTTTTTTAAGCATGAAAATTTCATCATCTTGTCAGCTGGCAGAATGCCTGCTGTGTGGATTCACAAAGGCTAAGAATTACACTTTCATGAAATTTTCCTCACTAACTGCCCTGGTTAATTTGAAAGATAACCCACTGTTCTAATTCATTCCTCAATTGGGCGGTGCAGGTTTTATCTTTGATCTGACAAAGCATTTGTGTTAATCGTTTTGGCCCTCCACTAGACACTCTTGGGATTGTGCTTTTACAATAAATGTGTCTGTGATAGCTCTTTAGTCTATTATACTTACAATAGATCCATAGAACTGGTAATTAATTCTCTACTGCTTTGGAAATGGGAAGAATAGGTGTAGCTCTGTCAAGTACTGCTGGGAAGTTTGTTTAGCTGGTTCATTTTTGAAGTGTTCCCTCAACTGTCCAAAAAGCAAATCTGAGATTGAGATGCTAACCTACCCTAATGACTCTCTGATAAGTGGGAAATTCAACCCTTCTTGATACCTGGGAGGGGGTGGTGGGTCATTTACTATTAGTTACTATGTACATTAAACTCTCATTTGAATACACACATGGAGTCAAACCTTTCTAAAGGTGAAGTATCTGAAAGACACAATGATAATAGTGAACTCAAATCTGTTCACCATTCCTCATTATGCAGTGTTTAATGTGTTTGAATAGGGCAAAGTATGTTTCTTTACCAGCCTTCCTATGTTTCTAGGTACCTGCAAAAGGATGTTCCTTAGGGCTCTTTGTTATTATTTTTAAATGTTGAGATATTGCCTACCCTATATGGAACTGCCTCTCCATCTAAAAAAAAAAAAAGAATAGATGAGTACTTGCTATCAGTGTTTTAGGCCTTGATTAGTTGCTAGGGCCAGAATTAGTAGTGTAATTCCTTAGAAATTAGCTCTAAAAGGCCAGTTCATGCACCAAGGATGGATCCTGATCCTACTGCCAGGGGGCCCCTTAACCAGATCAAGCTACACAACTGACTGGCTTTTTGGAGCCCACTACCTGTGGTGGGATACCTTGCACAGCCTTGATGCAGAGAGAGGGGCTTGGACCCGCCTCTACTGAATGTACCAGGCTTTGCTGACTTCCTATGGGAGGCCTTACCTTCTTGTTGGAGGGAATGGGTGACGGGGGAAGGTTGGAGGGGTGGAAGGAGGGAAGAGGGGGATCTGTGATTAGTATGTATCACTAACAAAATTTCTTAATGAAAAATTAGCTCTAGGTTTTATAATCTCAGAATTTTTCTGAATTATTCATTTTGCAGACTGGATTTATATTTTCTTTGTCTCATCTGTGATCTTTGCCACAACCTTTCATTTAATAATGGGTGTCCTTGATGCTTAGTAACCGAGGGACCAACAAATAAAGGTTATTATTTTAATGTTTTCTTTAAATTCTTTTTTCATAATGTTACTACATTGACAGAGGGCTTATTTGTGATATACAAGATTGATATCAAGTTAACACAAAACTCCACAATTGTTTTAAGGGCCCGAAAGCATTGACAAATAGCTCTTTGTTACTGTTTTTGTATTTTACATTACTAATTACTACAACACCTCAGTAGCCTTAATTTCTTTTCTTCTCAAGCCAAGTTGGTGGCAACAAGTCAGTGCCCACAGATATTATTGTTATGATACAGAGTAGCAGCCTGCCTAAGTATAATACTTTGATTGTGTTGCTAGAGAAGTCCTGTGCCTAACTGGATAACGTGGGGAGGGTGAGAGCAGATACCTAGCTTGTTACTTTCTTACTGCCACTCTTGATATTTGTTTTAATGCTTAGTGTATTATTGTGGCAAAAGTACATTATTATTTCTTTGGGGCCCATTTTTATGTAGAATTCAAAAAGTATGCCCAAAGAATTAATATCACCCATCAAGCACTATGTTCTTAAACCCAAGATTTACTTGGAACTGCCTTTTATCAAAGGTGTAATAATGAACCAGGAATGCACATGCCTTTAATCCCAGCACTAGGGAGGCATATCGGCAGATGTCTTTTGTTGCTGTTTTTTTACTCTTTTTGGTGGGGGGCCGCCCTCAGCTCCCAAATATATCACACATGGAGGCTTATTCTTAATTATAAATGTCTGACCTTAGCTTGGCTTGTTTCTTGCCAGCTTTCCTTAACTTAAAATTATACCATCTGCCTTTTGCCTCTGGGCTTTTCCTGTTCTCTTACTTCTATAAATCTTACTCTTACTCCGTGGCTGGTTGTGTAGCTGGGTGACTGGACCCTGGAGTCGTCCTCCTCTGGGTACTTCTTTTTTCCCAGATTTCTCCTTTTATTTATCCTCTCTGCCTGCCAGCCCCGCCTATTTCTCTCTCCCGCCTTGTGGTTGGCCTTTCAGTTTTTTTATTAGAGAGTCAGGTGTTTTAGACAGTCACAGTAACACAGCTTCACAGAGTTAAACAAATGCACCATAAACAAAAGTAACACACCTTAGAATAATATTCCCCAATAGGTCTCTGAGATTGAGGCCAGCCATTTACAAAGAGTTTCAAGACAGCCCATGGCTGTTACACAGAGAAACCCTGTCTGGATAAACCAAATTTTTGTCTGAATTTGCAAATGTTACTGGACTGGACATTGTTATATATTAATGGAGTTTTTTTTTATCTGAATCTGTCAAATGTTAATGGACTAGACATCATTAATGTAATTTTTGGCTGTATATATTGTATATACTTATTGGATAGTTTTTCTTGTATTAGTTATAAGCTTTCTTTAATTTTAGACAAAAAGAGAGGAAATGTGGCGGTATTGTGTTCCCCAACATATTGTGTACCTTAATAAACTTATCTGGGGTCAGAGAACAGAAAAGCCACTAGTTAGGCAGTGATAGCACACGCCTTTAATCCTAGCATTCCAGAGGCAGAAATCCATCTGGGATCTCTGTGAGTTCAAGGCCACATTGGAAACAGCCAGGCATGGTGACTTGCGCCTTTAATCCCAGAGAGCAAGCCTTTAATCCTAGGGAGTGATGGTAGAAAGTAGAAAGGTATATAAGGCGTGAGGACCAAAAACTAGAAGCATTTGGCTGGTTAAGCATGTGGCTGGTTAAGCATTCAGATAGTTAAGCTTTCAGGCTTTGAAGCAGCACAGTTCAGCTGGGATTCATTCTGGATAAGGACTCAGAGGCTTCCAGTCTGAGGAAACAGGACCAGCTGAGGAACTGGTGAGGTGAGATAGCTGTGGCTTGTTCTGTCTCTCTGACCTTCCAGTATTCACCCCAATAACTGGCCTCGTGTTTGATTTTATTACTAAGAACTTTTAAGATTCCTGCTACATCTGGAGAGAGAGAGAGAGAGAGAGAGAGAGAGAGAGAGAGAGAGAGAGAGAGAGAGAGAGAAGTTCAGTCATTTAGCATCATAAGCAAATACCATTTATGGTGCCTAAAAGTGCTTAAACAAAACAATTTTATGGGTACCCACTGAATGAAATTAAGTAAATAAATCTGATAAATGCAAGATGAAACAGCTTCTCACTCCAGACCCCAGCAAATGTGTTCCTCACTAACTGGACACTCATCGTCATTGCCTTCGTTTATCTGTTTGAGAGCCATGCAGTGGCTTTCAGTAACACTCTGCTATTCTGCTGCAAATATTCAGTGTTCAATAACCCTCAAAATTTCTCATTTCTTACCTGTGGTGATGTGGACTGAGAGTTTTTAGGTTATAGGTTGCAATATGCAGTAGTATCACAGGTACATTAGTTTAAAATAGTTTAAACTTTAAGTAGTAGTAGAATTATTGTTGATTTCTCTGCTTCTATTTATATTTAGAACACTTAGAAAGAATGAATTAGGCTTCTTTTTTTGTAAAGTCTCTAACAACGTAATTATAAGTGGTAGTAGAAATATGCAGCATAGAAGCAATAGATATCCATCTCACCAATTCAGCTTCATGGGCAGCCCAATACTTGCTGCCCAGTGAAGCTTAAAGAGGGCTGATTTCTTTAGGAATCCATAAAACCCATCCTAAATCTTAATTAAAATAAAAAGAACTTCCTGAGAACTGGTGTTTCTTCGTGCTTCACAGCATCTTATTGGGTATCTAAGCATAAATGAATACCAGGCATACCAGTATTCTAACAGGCCCAGTAATAGAGAGGATATACTTTTATTTGTAAATGGCTGATTTTTCTTAATTTATGTATGTCAAACAAGGTAATTTTGAGTTGAGTATAACATTTTGCTGCAACTTCATGGTGTGTTCCCACAGTAAAACTGAAAAGACAGGGCTTTGATGATAGTCAGGGTTGAATCTCATTGTAAGAAAATGTATTAGTGTGCAAATCTAAGTAAATCATAGGTCACCCCATCCTCTAAACCATGCCAGATAGGAATTCTATACAAGCAATTAATCACGGGATAATGTTTGCTATTTCAAAGAGTTCTAGTAAGCAAATAGCGTTAGGTACAGCTTGCCATTTGACTTTTTGTAAAATAACCAACATTTGTCTGTAGTTCCTTTAGTTTTATTTCATTTAATCCTGACCAGATGCTGTCAATTATTTTTGGTAGGCTCAAAACTTGAACATGATCCTGTGGAACTAGTAGGATATTCACACCAAATTTGGACAGGTCCAACCACACAATAAACAGTACAAACTGTGCCAGGTCTGACTGTGCCCACCCAGTAGTAGTCTGGCCCACATGTATTGAACCTGGACTTTCAGCAACTCCTGATACAGTTTACAGCTTTTTGAAATGCTGAGGAAATGCCACATGAGTTGTCAGATATTTGAAAACAATTAGGGAAACCCAGAAAACTGCTGAAACAGTAGAATTCCGTTCTTCAGTTTGATTTCATTAACCTTGTCTATTTAGGGAGAACTCAACTTTGAGCCTAACTCCAGTCATCTAAAGCTGCTATCTTGTAGTAAAGTAAGAAATTGAACCAGAATAAATTTCATTTAACCTTTCAAAAGTGAGATTTTTTTTTTCACACCACTGACCTCTGTGTCTTAAAGGAGCAAAGGGACTAACTATCAGTTCTTTGCTGTACATATCAACAGTATGGGAAGCGGACACCCTAAGCAATGGCTGTCTTTCATCTTTGGTTTGGATGTTCATTATGGCCCACAAGTGAAATCAGACTTTTACAGATAGTTGCTGATTGGAATTTCCAGATGATGCTATCTAGCCTAGTCTTGCATTAAATAGAATGATCTCATTTCTGTTTAGGAGAGAATTAATTCAGCTGCTTTTCCAAGGCACCACAGAAAAATTTTCAAAGCCCAGATTAAAATGTGTGTGTGCGTGAATGAGTGTATGATAAAAATTGAGTGCGTATTTTTTTCCTATATAATAGGTATTGGTTTGTTTTGTGCTTAGCAAGGGATGGCTTTACCATACACCCTTATCAACATCTGTTCTATGTGAAGCAATATATAACTTGGAGTCCTGGTTTAAAACTTGTCTGATTTGAATAGTACCTCCAGAAGTTTCTGTGGTTTTTACTTTGTGCCATAATGTAATTTGCCAGTGAGTGATTGTCTAAATTCTCTCACCTGGCTTGTTTCTTGAAAGGGCTGTCTCATTCAGGCAGTTCAGTTGCTTCACGTTCCTTGGCTGTTGGAGCAACAATTGGTACTGCTAAAAACCTAGACGATTTGCTAGCCAACTCTCAGGATCAGGACTATTAGGGCTACAGTCGAAAATAAAACCGACACTGCTCAGGATTAATGTGTATAGGTATATATAAGGATTTAGAGACCATGCAGGTCCTCAACTACAGCTTTCCATTTAATGATGTAGTGATGTTCCAGAACCTTTAGAACAGTGGTTCTCACTCTGTGTGTCATGGCCCTTTGGGGTGGGGGGTGAACAACCAATTCACAGGGGATTGCCTAAGACCATCAGAAAACACAGATATTTACATTACAATTCTTTGTTTGTTTTTTTTTTTTTTTTTTTTGAGACAGGGTTTCTCTAGTTTTGGTGTCAGTCCTGGATCTCGCTCTGTAGACCAGGCTGGCCTTGAACTCATAGAGATCCACCTGGCTCTGATTCCTGATTGCTGAGATTAAAGGTGTGCGCCACCACCGCCCGGCTACATTACAGTTCTTAACAGTAGCAAAGTTAGAGTTAGGAAGTAGCCATGAAAATATTTTTGTGGTTGAGAACTACTGTTTTAGACAGACCCATTGAAGACTTTCAAGTAAAACAAATTCTTTTGTAGTAGTATAGTGAAGCAGTTCTCTTTGGGACCCCAGTAGACTATTAAAATACTGAAGATGCCAAAGAGTATATTTTTATATGAATTCATTTTATTTTAAATTAAAACTGAGGTGCTAAAATATCAATCCATTTATGAGTAATAATAAGTATATTAAATAAAAATATAATAAATTTTTTAAATTCTGGGTGTTGGCACACGCCTTTAATCCTGGCACTCAGCAGGCAGAGGCAGGTGTATCTCTGTTAGATTAAGGTTATTCTGATATCTATGTAGTAGGTTCCAGGCCTGCCAGTGCTACATAGTGAGACCCTATCTCAATAAGAGCCCATTTTTGTGAAAAAATAACTTTGTATTCCAAATGAAAATAATTTTTTTAATTTTAATTTTACAATACTATTCAGTTCTACATAACAGCCACAGATTCCCTTGTTCTCCCCCTTCCTGCCCCCCTCCCCTTCCCCCCAGCCCACCCCCCCGTTCCCACCTCTTCCAGAGCAAGGCCTCCCCCGAGGACTGAGATCAACCTGGTAGACTCAGTCCAGGCAGGTCCAGTCCCCTCCTCCCAGATTGAGCCAAGCGTCCCTGCATAATTCCCAGGTTTCAAACAGCCAACTCATGCAATGAGCACAGGACCTAGTCCCACTGCCTAGATGCCTCCCAAACTGATCAAGCCAATCAACTGTCTCACCTATTCAGAGGGCCTGATCCAGTTGGGGGCCCCTCAGCCTTTGGTTCATAGTTCATGTGCTTCCATTCGTTTGGCTATTTGTCCCTGTGCTTTATCCAACCTTGGTTTCAACAATTCTCGCTCATATAATCTAATCAATACATTGTTATTGTTTTATTTTTTTTTAATTTTCTTTCTTACCTGTCTTTGAAGATAGTTGAATTCTCATACCTTCTTCAGCATCTCATCTATTGTAATTTGCTATTTTTGGTTTGTAAAGAAAATTTTGTTTCACACAGAAATGTAGTTGAGGAAGGAATAAGCATGTTTTACTAGGTCTTTCTCTTAACTGGAGGCATTCATTTGTTTTGTTACTATACCAAAGTAGTTTTTTTTTTAAAGTGTGTTGGGACGGGGGTGGGTGGGTGGGGGGGGCAAGGGGGGGAGTAGCTTTCATATGTGTTCATATAGGCATGTACACTTGTGTCCATGTGTGCCAAAGTGTGTGTGTGGGTAGGTCAGAGGTCATTATTGGGTATATTCTTCATTAGCTTCTTAACCTTATTTTCTAGAGAACAGGGTCTCTCAGTGAACTTGGAACTCACTGATTTAGCTAACGTGACTGAGCAGCAAGCCCTAGGAATCCTTCTGTGTTCACCTCCTCACTGCTAGGATTACAGGCACATGCCTCTCTGCCCAGATTTTTTACGTGGGTGCTAGAGATCAAACTTGGGTCTAAGCTAGCCACTCTGCCAAGGTAGTTTCCTTTGTTGTTGTTGTTTTTGCCAAGGTAGTTTGTTAAAGGTTACTTTACAACATTGGGTATGAAATCATGTCCTGGATCTTTTTATGTTTCTTATAGTCCATTGATATCCATTGCTCTGTCTTAAACCTTGAATGGATCCTTTATCTATCTATGCATGATTTTTAATATGGAATGGTTGTTTAGAAAATATTGGTTAAGTGACTTATACATGTTTTCCATATGTTGGTACATCTTATAATTCAGTTTTTGTAAATCACATTTTTAATCAGCCTCATTATAATATTGGGACCCTATTGAGCCTAAGGTAGTAGATATTAATATTCCAATGAAAATACATTGAAAACTGGAGTTTTATTATTGGTAACATACTTGCAGTTGATTTTTCTTGAAGTAACAGGCTCAGTTGGTCCATTTTTGAGGAAATGTCTTCTAGGTACTTAGGTCTTAATAACCATATTTGTCTATCTCTTTCAGGTAAAAATGGATTTTGTTGAACAGAGTAGTTAGCCTAGTTCCCAACTCAGACAGTTGTACAAGTGTTTTTCTTGGAAATAACTACTGTGTTATTGCACATGATAATAAAAGAATACGTATAGTTGAACTTCATAATAAGATTCTGCTCTCTGAATGTATGGTATTGCTAAATGAGCCTAGCTTACTTATGTATTAGGTATTGTGAGTGTGCAATGGTAAGGAATATAAAAGCTAATAGTGTAATTTGTAGCCACTGCTTTTATTAATGCCCACATAGCAGGCATTTTATTGTACACATCGATCTTGCACCATCAATGCAATTGCAAACTCAATGAAAAAGACTAACATTCAGGAAAAGAGTTACAACTTTTTATTTGTGGGTTCTAGGAGCTTCACTTTCAGCTCTAGCAATTTTTCCTAAAGAAATGTATCTTTGGGACTATGTGGGTTAAGAGCACTTATTTTGCCAACATGAGGGCCTGAGTTCCAATTTCCAGACCCAATATAAAAGTCACACATAGTGTCATGCATACTTGTAACTCTAGCACTGCATGAGGCAGAGACAGGAGGATCACTAGGACTCACTTGCTGCCTATCTTAGCTCTGGGCTTAGTGAGAGACCCTGTCTCAAAGGATTAAGGTAAGAAGTGATAGAGCAGAACATCCAACCTCATCCTCCAGCCTCCATGCATGTATGGGAGCATGTGCCCATACACAGACAAGTATATACTACACTCCCACACAATAAATTTTAGAAAGGAGAAAAATAACATTTATATGCAAGAATATATGGATGAGTAATTGCTTATAATAGTGAGAATTGGATGTTACTTACATATCCGAGAATAAATTATTGCTAAATAAATTATGGCATATCAACAGAATAGTATAATGTACAGCCACCTGAAGCAGTGTTTTATGAGATTAAAGACACAGGACAGCGATAATGGGAAAATAAGGAAGCAAATTATTGTATAAGGGATGCTTCAACTATGTGATAAAAATACTATGTACCTATAGCCATGTGTGTGAAATAAATTTTTAAAAATTAGAATATTAATAGTGATTGTCTTCACTAATAAGAATATGGGTTGCTTTAATTTTCATCTTTATATTTGTGTTATTGCTATAATTATATATTCTGTTTTAAAAAGGGAAGATTTGGGTTGCAATTTAAATATATATATTTTAACATTTACAATATAGTAAACTTTACTGTAGCAAATTTCATTGTAAAATTCACTGTAGCATATTGTATAGTGTATTGCCAAATGGAAAAAATTGTGTTACTGTGAGGACTTTTATTTTAATTTTGTTTGCTGGTATACTAAATCGGCTGCCTGTTCCAGAATTGTGTACATGAAAGTGAGTGGCTTCTTTACATTTCAAAATTGGCAGTAATTGATTTGAATACAAAATGAAATTATCAGGTCAGTTCCCCCAAAGAATATTGAAGAAAATATATCTCAATATTTTCATTGGAGCTTCATAGCAAGAGATTTTATGCTCTGTTTGGGAAAGAGAACTGACTTTCATCTTCAACTCATTCCTTGCTTTCAGTGGATCATAAGGGCATACAGAACCTCAAAAGTTTAAGGAGTCATTCTAGCACTCACTTATCATGTTCACCACTCCTGCTTTCTAGAAATTACCTCAGGTCTTAAATCAGATGTGCATCCATTTCAGCTTACCCACATCTATAGTAGTTTGTGCTTTTACAGAGTCTAGCACATGTATAGATAGATTTGTGTACTTACCACTGTTAATCAAAATACAAAACAGTTCAATCACAAACAGTATCATTTCACTCTCCTTTCAACTTCGAAATTTGTTCTGATCACTACGGATTTGTCTTTTGGGGACTGTCAAATGGATCCATAGAGAATGCAACCTTTGAGACTGTCTTGTTACAGAGGACTCTCCTTTTATTGCCTAATATTACTCCCCTTTGAGTGTGTGTATTTGTTTGACTCATTTAAGGATGGTTTATGTTGTTTCCAGTTGGAGACAATTATGGAATCAGGTGCTATAACATTTGCATACAGATTTTATATGAGCATTTCTCCAGAATAAGTATCCAGGAACAGTATTGGTGACCCATAGAGTTATTGTATGTTTGAAATTTTTAAGCATTACCAAACTATTTTTCAGAATGATATTATTTTGCATCCCTATATATATACACACCATTTACTTAGCATCATTGTTAGTACACGGTATTTGTTTTAAATTTGAACTATAGGCAGGAGTGACATGTCTTTGTGCTTTTAATATCTGTTTCCCTGGTGTCTGGTGATACTGAAATCTTTTCATGCATTTACTTGCTTTCTGTCTTAGTTACTTTTCTATTGCCATGACAAACATCATGACCAAGGCACTTAAAAGAAAGCATTTAATGTGGAGGCTCATGGTTCCAGAGGGTTAGAGGCCATGACTATCATAGTTGGGAGCATGCCAGCAGGCATGGCATGGCACTGGAACAATAGCTGAGAATTTACATCTAATCCGCAAGCATGAGGCTGAGAGAGAACTAACTAGGAATGGCCTGATCTTTTGAAACTTAAACCCACCCCTAGTGACATACCTCCTCCAACAAGGCCACACCGTCTAATCCTTCCCAAACAGTTCCTCCAACTGGGGACCAAGCATTCAAATATATGAGCCTATTGGGTTGTTCTCATTCAAACCACCATGCCGTCCTAAAAAAATTTTTTTTTTGTATACTGTCTCAAGTATTTTTCTTTGAACCCATTTATTTGGATTTTTTGCTTTTTATTGTTGAGTTTTGAGAGTTTTTCATATATTCTAAATACAATTTCTTTATTATATATATGATTTGTAAATGTTTCCCCCAAGTCTGTAGCTTGCATTGGTCTCTTTAAAAGTATTTTTAGCCAGATGTAGTGGCACATGCCTTTAATACCAGCACTTGGGCAGCAGGCGCAGTTGGATCTCTGTGAATTTGATGCCACATATATTCACATAGTGAATTTAAGGATGGCCAGAGCTACGTAGTGAAGCCCTGTCTCAAAAAAACAAATTTTAGATTGTTATTATTGTCTGGATGGATGCACATGCCTTGTGTGGAGATCACAAGACAACTTCCTGGAATAGGTTCTCTCCTTTGCCTTTACATAGGTTCTGAGAATCTACGTCAAGGTTAGACTTGTTTGGTGGGGCAGCAAATGCTTTATCTGATGAACCATCTCACTGGTTCTTTGTCGTGGTAGCTTAAGAGAATCTTTCACAGAGTGAAGCTTTTAAATTATGGTCAAATCCAATAAATCAGTATTTTTGTTTTATACATTGTACTTTGACTCTCAAGATGAAAAATTCAAATTTTTAAAAATTTTTTTAAACATACAGTCTCCATACAACATCTGTCTTGAGTTAGTTTTCATATGAGACTTAGGACAGGCTTTATTTTATTCCTTTGGCCTGTGTCTGACCAACTGATTACTTATAAGGTTGTCCTTCCTCCATTGAATTGCTTGTGCAAACTTGCATGGGGCTACTTCTAGACTTTTTCCTCTTCTATTGATCTTTGTGTTTATCCATTTGCCAATACCACACTCGTGATTACTGTGACTTTACATGTAGTATGAGTACTCTGTTTTGTAGATGTAACCAACTGTCTTATTAAATAAGAAACACAGAGCCAATACAGAGCAATAGCTAAGAGCTAAAAAGCTTACCCTTCACTGTCGCTGTTGTCTTACCACTCCGAAGAGACCCACTTCCTGTGTGTTTGTGCTTTTTATTGACATTGTGTTCTGCCTTCTCATTGGTTATAAACCCAACCACATGACCTCCTCATCACTGCACATCTGTACAGACCTCCAGGTCTGCTATGGTTGGTATTGAGATTAAAGGCGTGTGTCTCCATGCTGGCTGTATCCGTCTAGCTCTGCCTCCCAAGAGCTGGGATTAAAGGCGTGCACCACCACTGCCCAGCTTCTGCTAAGGCTTGCTATTAGCTCTGACCCCCAGGCAACTTCATTTATTAACATACAAATCACATTTTAGTACAAATAAAATATCACCGTTCATTTCAAAATTGCTTTAGCCATTCTAGTCCTTTTGCATTTCTGTGAAAGTTCTGAAATGAACTTGTCTTCATCATCAAAATAATACTGCTAGGTGGTGGTGATTGTAGTTGTTGTTGATGTCCATGTTATTTTGGGGAGAATTGACATTTTTATGCTGAGACTTCCAGTCTGTGAGCACTATCTTTTCATTTGCTTTAGCCTTCTTTGAGCTCTTCAGTTAACATTTTGTGCTTTTCAGTCCATAGGTCTTGTATTTGTTTTGCTGGATTGACACTTAAGTAGTCATTTTGGTAGGAGATTATTATGCTTTAAATGATGTTTTCACTTGTATTCCCTGGTAAGTAGAAATAAAATTGTGTATTTATTTGCTCTAGTGTTTCTATAATTTAGAAAGTTATGTGTAGGCTGTGGGTTATTACCTAGCACATGACTCCTTGTCATATATTCAGTGAACTTTTTTTCTAAACAGAAACTTGTTAAGTAAATCATTCAATCCTCACCAGAGTATGTTTATACACACACGCATATGCACGCACCCACGCACCCACCCACTAGCACGCATGCTTTAAATTTCATAAATCTATGTACTGGTCCAAATATTTGACCTCATAATACTGCCAAATTTTTAAGAGTACCAGCTAATATGTGTGCTGTCACTTTTGTAAAAGTTCATACGTTAATATGAATGTGTAACTTAGAGAGGTTTCTAAAAAATATTTAACAAATAGCAAAAAATACACCTGAATGATGAAAGTTGTAGGTGATTTTTTTTAATTTTCACATTGTTTTTTCTACTTAAATATTTTATAATGGGCATGTGTAATTTTTATTAAAATATACAGTTGCCTTAAAAGGAAGCATAAGAGGGTGAAGTTTTATACTGTCTTACTAATGAGTGAAGAAATTAAGTGTTTGCATCCTAGAAATCTTGATACTGCCCCAGGCATTTCAGTTTTCTAAAAATGTATAGATACCAAAGGACTATGTTAAAAGATAATCGAACATTTTAAAAACTTTTTGTTAGGTCTTGGAGAATTTTGTAGACTGTGTTTTGACTGTATTCCTCCTCCTTCATCCACCTCGCCCCAGGTGAGGTGCCTCAGTGTAGTAGATAGCTTATCAGTCTTAGAATGGAACTTTTTTCTGGAATCTACAAATGTCTTTCTTCAAAAATACAAAATAAATTATCTGTAGGCATGGACAAAGAGAGCAATAAACCCTTACATATTATCAATGGAAACCAGTAACTGATGGTTATAGTGATCAACCAGCCAGCCATTTTCTTAAGGTGACTTAGCAAGTTATTGACGATGAAGTCATGGAACATTTTTTAAGAACACTACATAACAGGATTTTTCTTCGCACTTTCTTTTTTCTTTATTTTGTTTTGAGACAGGGTGTCACTGTGTAGCTCTGGCTGGCCTGGTTTGTGTTTGTTTTTTTTTTAAAGATTTATTTATTATGTATAGTGTTCTGCCTGCATGTATGCCTACACACCAGAAGAGTGCACCAGATCACATTACGGATGGTTGTGAGCCACCATGTGGTTGCTGGGAATTGAACTCAGGACCTCTGGAAGAGCAGCCAGTGCTCTGAACCTCTGAGCCATCTCTCCATCCCCTGGCCCAGTTCTTACTATGTGGACCAAGCTGATTTTGAACTCACAGAGATCCATCTGCCTCTATCTCCCAAGTGGCAGGATTAAAGATGAGCGTCTCCATACCTGGTAACTTGAGCATTTCTTTTGTATCATATATTTGCTTATCTATTACAGACAAAGATGGTAGGTCTTCACCATGGCTGCATGTTGAATCACCTGAGCAGGTGTTTTGTTTCCTTTTGTTTTATTTTATTTTTAGAGTATCTCATGACTTACCTTTATCTGGAATGTTACTAGAATTTATGGGGCAAATTCTCCCATGTGATTACTGAAACTTACAAAAGAATATGTTGATGAATTCTAATATAATGTAAAACAATCATTGAATTTTTTAATGTGATTTCCATGAGTTATATATGAGAATATTAAAATAAAAGATTTGTTTTCATGCTTATAACAAGTTAACTATATACTTTTAAAAGAGAAGAGAATTTTTTTTAAATTTGTTTTCTGAGACAGGGTTTCTCCATGTAGTTTTGGTGTCTATCCTGAATCTTGCTTTGTAGACCCGGCTGGACTCGAATTCACAGAGATCCTCCTGGCTCTGCCTCCCAAGTGCTGGGATTAAAGGCACGCACTTCACGCCTGGCCAAGAAGAGAATTTTTAAAATGAGTTCTTTTGTGTCCAGAAATAATTATATGAAAGCAGAATTCCATTACATCTTTTTCATAGTTACACATTTTTAGGGGAAAATTTACCATCCTTATAATGTCTTCTGGTGTATTGCTGACACTTGACAAACAATAGGTAATTAGCATTGTTCAATCTTGTCAGTTTTGTGTTGTATGATTTATAAATCTAAGTGAGGCACATTTGTATATAGAAAGTCATGTTTCCCATATTTCTGTATTTTTTCAAGAACTTACACATAATGGTGTCAACATGATCAGATTGTGCATATACTCAAGAGGTAAGGTCTTTTCAACCTCTTAAGGGGGTCCTAAGATCTGCAGTCCTGTCCCCACCCTCCCAGCTTTGTGAACAATTCACTGTAATCTTTTCTTAATCTGGCTTCCGCTTATGATCTGTAGGAAATATCTAGTTTTGCGCAGGCCCAGCACTCCCTAAGTAGGGCCCCAAAGTTAAAATGGGGCAGTTTGGAGACTGGATTTTGTATTGTCTAGTGTTTCTCTTAGGAATCGCATAAGTAGTAAGGCTTTAAAACTTTTTCAGTATCTAGGAACTTGAATGAAAATGTATGACTTTCCATCTTTTGAAATGTTTTGATTTCCTTCAGGGTTCCTATGAGAACTTTGAAAATCTTGTAAGTTCATCTCTAGGAGTTGGCAGGATCGTTAATCTGCATCCTCCTGCCTAAATGTTGTTATTGATTCTTACTATGCCTGACTATAAGCAAGAGAAAAATTATTTTAAGAAGAGGGGATTTCACTATGTTCATAATTGTATATTACACAATATATATGTAAATGCTGTTTTTTTATGCTGTTCCTAATTACAAGATTCTTGTAAGATATACATAGTAATACCATCCAGTACTTTCCAACTTGTGATAACAGATCCCACATTGGGTGTTAGGAATATAGGTTAGGTTATAATATGTTGCCCTTACATATTTCCTTTCCCTCAATTTCCAGTGCTTTAATTCAATTCATGACCTCTCAGTCTTCAGTTTATCTCATTTACTTGGTCTGCCCTCTTTTTTTTGTGTGTGATTGACAGAAGATTTATTTATGCAAGAATAGAGTCACCCTTGCCAAACTTAATAGGACATCTTTAAAGTTTGGTTCACTTTTCCTTCCTGGATAAGTCTTTCGTTTCTGTCCCTGTCTGTTTTGAAAATATAGTACCAGAAGATGAGGGGCCCAAATGCCGCCACAGCCTCTAAAAGTGAGTTCTTTGGAGTGGGTCTGAAACTAGGATAAACATTTGTTGATTTTGCATAGGTCCAACGAATCAAGGCAGGGTCAACGATGTGCGATGTGCGTTTGGGGTCGTTGTACTGAAGCAGATATTCCCGTTTAAGCTGGGCCCTTAAGCTCAAGCGCTCGACCTGCGCCTTTCGGGTCTCCGGAGACACGTCATACTCGGCGGGGTCGAGGGTACTGGGGAGAGTGGCCAGGGGTGCAGGCTTATACTTGGAACCCGACATCTTGGCGACCGGCGCACTTGGTCTGCCCTCTTATCAGTCAATTATCCTTACTGTTTCCTACTTTAAAATCCACCTGCATTTGCTCATTTCTTATATACTAAATTCTATAGCGTTGCATTAGACCAATGAGGCAGCCTCTCTACCTTCTCCAGCTTCACCATCCTTTCTTAAAATTCACACATGCTCTACTACAGCCTCACCTGTATCATCTCTGCCTAAAACAGCACCACCACCACCCCCCACACCCCTCAGCACCCCCCACCTCCCCACCCCCGCACCACAGCAGTGCCTACTTGGCAATGCCTACTTCCACCTCCAGTGGTTCATCTCTGGAAAGCTTTCCTCAGTACTCTCAGGCAAAGTGTCTTATTACATCCTGTACATTCTCCTAAGCTGTTGCACATGTGTTTATGCTGGTTCTTACTGCCAGGTTATTGTCTCTCTTCCTCACAGGCTACGTACGCTACACCATGTAGTGTTGTGTTTAGCTTCATGTTACTTGTGAAAAGCAGAGTTACTAGGGAAATGGGAAGAGATGTAGGATGTACATACTTGAGCAAGGGAATACTTTTTGGAACTTTCAGAAAAATCTGAATTTATATTCAGTGGGGGAGATAATTCTAATTAACGACTTTCCAGCCACTGGACAATGTTTCCTAGGATGTCATCTTTAATCGCTCTTGCTATCTCAGTATCAGTTGCTTTAGGAGTCTTTAATTAGTTAAACTCACTCTTCTGTTATACACATACATAGTGCATGTTTTATTCTCACCTTCAATTTTTAATTTGTATTTCTTGCTTGCTACTTGGAAGAAATGCTGATCTTTTATTTAGTAGCATTCTTTGTATGCCCTGAGCAGCGACTAGGAACCTGGCTTCTTAACATCAAAGGTTCTTCAGAGTCCTGTTTATGTACTTTCTCTTAATTAGCAGCTATATATTTGTCCTGTTAGTATCACATCTAAATAACCAGAACATTTTAAGAAAGCCTTAGCGTCATGCTTTCTGTATGCATATTTGTTTACTTTTGTGTATTCACTTCCTTAGCCTTGGTATGCACAAAGTGCAGTCTTCCAGAAAGAAGAGTGATGAGACCTGGTTAGCTTTGCCTCTTGTCATAGTTGTTATGTTTATTGATCATTTGTACTCACTGAAACTGGTGAGAGGTTGAGAGAACTCAGTATAAGTAGGAAAGTGGCTTATGATAGAATATGAAATCCAGACTTACAGAAGAATCCTTAGGAAAGTTTATCTCACCTAGTCTTCTTAGCAGTTAGAACCTATCCTCTTTCTTCCAAACATAACTGTAGCTAGAGTTTTCCTGCCTGGCCCACAGTCAGGACAAATCTTTGTCACCCGCCAGTCCCACAGCTGCTCAGACCCAACCAAGTAAACACAGACACTTATTTTTCTTACAAACTGTATGGCTGTGGCAGGCTTCTTTCTAACTGTTCTTATATCTTAAATTAGTCCATTTCTATAAATCTATACCTTGCCACGTGGCTCGTGGCTTACCGGTACTTTGCACCTTCCTTATCCTGGAGGCTGCTGCAGGCTGTCTCCTTCTGCCTTCCGGTTCTTTAATTTCTCCTGTTAGTCCTGCCTATACTTCGTGCCTAGCCATGGCCAATCAGGTTTTATTTATTGACCAATCAGAGCAACTTGACATACAGACCATCCCCCAGCATAGCCAAGTGCAAACCATCTCAGACACCTGCACTCAGGCCCATGGTCCTAATCATCCTCTATGTGGACCTGCTGGGGAAAGCCACGAGGACCCCGAGAACGGGCTCCCACAGGACATACAGAACATCCCACAGCACATAACTAGTGATTATGGTGCACCTAATGAACTGGCAGAAGATTTAGGGCAACAGCTAAGGGTTCCCTATAAGAACTGTGCAGCCTTGATTTCAGGGAATCTATCTTCACCATACACCTTCAAAATGGTTGTTTTCCCATTCCCCATATTAAATATGTTGACGCAATAGTGGTGCAGAGTCTCATTTCTGTTTTGAAGTTATTAGAAGCAACTATAGGAATGCTAGAACAAAGGACATGAGTTTAGATGACTTTTTGGTTGGACCATCACTGTAGTTGGTAAAACAGCTAGACTTTTTTTGCTTCTGCTCTCCCTTTATCAGGTAGAGTGGAAGTGGAGTACAATGTATAGGACATGAACTCTTGCAAAAGACTTAGCAAATAGATCAGAAACCCTCTAAGTCACACACTGGGGAAAGCTTTGAGTAACCTCTGCCTCTTTTGCCAGCTGTCTCTCCTTTCAAAATCCCATAACACCCTCTCACCACCAGCTCCATCCACTGTTTCTGTTGGCATAACTTTTGTGTTTGCTTTGAAGATCAAAGTTGTTTTATCATAGTGAATTGCCAAGAACATGTCTCCTTGACATGAGACCCCTGAAATGCCTGTTAAAGTGTCAAAAACTCAGTGCCACTGACTCAGTTTTATATGGCATTGCATTTACTAAAAGTGTCTGAATTTCTGTATTTGCAAACACATGGACTGTAAGAGCCATTGTTTTGAAAACCAATGTTAAATTTGGTTCTTTTGATAATCTATCAAATGTTTTCAGGCCATTCTCATGATGTCTGATCTCTATCATGACTTGACATTTTTTTTAATAAGAAAAGATGGGATATTTGAGGGGAAAACTCTCGAAAGTTAGAATTTGCTAACAATAAAGTCAATATGTGTATTATTTGGAAGTTTGGGAACACTTTCTGCTTGCTGAGCTTCTTATATGGCACCTATTTTATCTAATTGTTGACTATCTAATGAAAAATTTGCTTGAAGCCAAATTTTGAATTTCATAATGCGAATATATTTGTAAAATAGTTCTAAGCAACCTTTCTTTTTTCTTCAAATTGAGGAGCCAAATTCCTAGGAAAGACTATATAAGAGCCTTAAAACAATCTGATAATGCTTGCTACACACATTTTTAAAAGTTAGGAATAATTACTTTTCTTCTAAAGTAGACAATCAAAATAAGCAGTTTGAAGGGAAAGATTTGTTGTGTCTTCTAAAGAAGTACTGTACCTTGGGCTACAAAAATCACGTTAGTGATGGTTAGTTAGTGACTGAAAGCAAATCAATACAGTAGAATAAAATGCAGTTCCACATAACAGCATGTTTGTTTGGCTAGCACTAAACATGAAAATGCTTAGTTTTTTAGTTTTAGAACAGTGGCACTGGAATTGGTTTTCCTTTAAATTAAAATACATTATTGACAGAATCATCCATTATCTTTGTTTCTCATTGATCAAGTTAGGAAGAGGGCTAGTCATGTCTTGTTACTACTTTTTTAGGGACAGTTGGGGAAAATGTCATGAGACTCTCCAGACGTTGCCTTCATTCTCCTCTTCAGGTCTTCCACTGCCAGTGCCCTGTGTCCTTTCAGGATATGTGTGCATTGTTGCTCATTCTGAATGTTGTCAGGACTTTTACTATAAAACAGCAGTGAGGTGAATTCAGTGAGAAACCTTACCATGTGCAGGTTTTTTTCCCTTCCTTCTGTTAATCTTTAAACAGTCCCTACATTCAGGGGGAAAAATCTGTTAAAGACCCCAGATTGCAAAAGCAGTGCCACTTCTGAGAGCTTTGGGGCAATCCTCTGATATGTAATTGCTTTTACATCAGTCATAAGAGAGAGGCAAGAATGCGCTTTCCTTGAACTTAACAGTTTGGGCAATTTTCTATAATCCAGTAAATACAAATTGTAGCTTGATTATTCATCTACGTCTGTCAAGCAAATTTTAATGGATGAATGAATGAGTCAAATCTATGCATGGAAATATACAAATGTGCAAAATCTGGGTCTAATTACCAGGCTGCTGAATTTACACAAGGTCAGGTAAACAAGGCACCAGTGTAATGATTATTAATTGTTAATAATGCCTTTGGGAAAACATTCACATTTTCCTTCTGAATACCTAACAGTTTGCCTTTCTAGTCATTTTAAACTCTCAAAATGTTAGCTGGTCTGAAAAAACAGAAACATTTTTGCCCTACTTTTATCCTTTCCCTCTAATTGCTTACTAATTCTTTTTGAAATAACAGGTAAAATGTAATACATTTTTCAGCTCTCTATTGGAAATCACAGTTTAATGTGACGGTGAGAGAATTAAGCGAGGTAGTATACTCACACAGAAGAATGAAATAGCTGCTATCTTTTGTCTCCACTGAAGGGAAGAGCATGTGTAACCCCCCCCCCCCCCCCCACACACACACACACACCACTTTTCAAAACCTAGTTGGCATTCTACAACACAAACCTAAGGTGGTGATAAAGGAAAGGAAATCAGAGCGGCTCCCCCCACCATTTACCATAGTAAGCCAACATTTGATTCTGTCTTGATATTCTATAAAATGAATGTTGGAAAAAGAATAATATCGATGAGTAGTTTCCCATGGAAATGTCCAAGGGCTGAAATAATTGAGGGAGTACTTGCTGAGGTTTTTCTTAGTTCAGTAACTCTTGATCACTGCAGTTTGTAGCTGTGCTATCATTAAGGGCTCTCTGTGTCTGGAAGGATACCCCCCTTCCCAGCTTTAATCCAAAAGTCATAAATTGTAGAACTAACATGTCATCTGCAGGTCACCCATGCGAAAACACTGTATCTAGAGAAATCTATCTTGCTGCCAGTGTGCTTTGGAAATCTTTGAATATTTTGCATTAATGGAATTGCTGCAATCTCTTGCTGGGCTGTCTTCTCATCTTCCACATTCAGAAGTTTTCTTCTATGGTTAATCTAAAACCGTTCTCTCTGTTCTAGGCCTCGATTTCTGCTGCACACCTGTATTGAGTGTTATATTTGTGTATTTTCCTTCCTTTATGCTTTTAAACAGAGGTCTGTAAGTAGCACACATTAATTTTTCTGGTGCTCTGTGTTATTTACTTATGGTTGCCTTTTGTGGGTTAGATTATGCTGGATATTAATTAAACTGATTTGGGTAATTTTTGGATGTTAGATTTGTAGATAGCATCCTATACTATTTGATATACCACTCTGAGACTATGACAAAAACTTTTTGTGTCCTTTGAGAGCTGTTGTGGTTTAATTATATCTCTATGGAACTAGCAGAGATATTTATTATGATTTTGAGACATTGCCTTATCTGTCTGTTCTCCCCCACACTTTCCTTTGCAACACTGTCAAATAATTGTTCCTTTCATCAGACCTTGTTTGGTTTTCACTGCCAGAATTGTCCTGTCCTTTTGCCATCTCTTTAAATTATCCTCAGCCTTAAAGACCCAAGCAAGGCCTTCCCAGCACAGTGGCCCATATCTATAACTCCACATTCAGAAGGTTGAAATAGGAAGGTTGACATGAATTGGAGGCTAGGCTCGGCCACAAGGTAAATTCCAGTCCAATCTGGGCTACAGTGTGAATGAGACTGACTTAAAGAAGAAGGGAGAGGGAGAGGGAGAGAGAGACTGAAGGCTATCTAACTTCTGGGAAGCTTTTTATACATCATACTCACAGAAAGTTATTTTGTTTGCTGAATTCCTGAAGGCTGAATATATCATGTCTTCATCTATTTCTTTAATATTGTCTATCAGTGTATATTTTATTTGACCAATCATTTTATTTGCTATAACATTGTGGCTTCTGGAAAGTGTAAGAAAAAAGAATGAATAGTTTTGAGCTGTCATTCAAATACTTTCTTAACACTATCATATGCACAGTTTCATTTAACTCTTGTAGTACTCCTTTAAGGTGGTGTCTTATAAATAAGAAATTTTAACCTTATAGGAAGAAACTCAGTGGCTGTTAAAAGGATAATTTGTAGACCTGGAATGTAATTTTGGTCCTTTCTGATTCAAAGCCAAATCCCTTATATACTTCTCAAAAAACTTGTTCCACAAAGACAAAACAGACATGCAATAATTGATTGAATTTGTGACTGGATGTCTGAATTGATTCTTTTTTTTTTAATCCATTTACTATAGGTGTTGTGAATTAGCAATAAAATAATCAAAGCCTTAGTAAGGTCCCACTATATTCTCAGAGAGGACTAGAACATCAGAGATTGGCAGTTGTGTTCCAACCCTAAGACTGTGCTGGAAACAAATTTAAACAAATTTGTCTGTTTAAAAATTTTTTTTCTCTTATTGATCCTGGTTTTTATTGGTATTGTTAAATGTCACTTTTCTTGCTGTTTACATTTCATTTTAATAAAGTAAATCTCATTGTCATAGCAAGAGTAATCTGTGTTGCTATCAGCGAACTAATAAAATGTTAGTTTCAGAATAATAAATATTCTAGAGTGTGTACGAAGTGTAAGGAGCGTTTTTCCATCACTCTTAAAGGCTTGCTTCAGGACTAAATCTGGATGCTCACTAAAAAGCCGTGTTCTTACTGACATCAATTTGGAACCTAGTGCTGCATTGTCAATTTGTCTGTAGGATAAGGAAAAGCTGACATTATATCTTACAGAAAATAGAGTTACTATTTACATGTTCTGTGAAAATAGTGAATTTCATGGGCTGTATTTGTTCTCAAATAATAATTATAAAGATTAAGAAGAAAGATTGTCTCACCTGAGAATGAAAAGAATTTCACTTTGATGATCACAGCAATGTTACTGAGCTATGGGGATCTGAGGTTTCTTACCAAATTCTCTGCATATTGATAAGTTCAGCCTATTTCTCAAACATTTACTAATGCTATAATGCATTTTCTGTATCTTCCATCTGAATTTTTTACTATTATTGATTGAGGATTCAATTGAGAAATGTGTTTAGAACCCTGCTTTCTGTGGTAATCACAGAAGTCAGTGGGAAGACAAGAAAATTGTATTGAAAGAAATTGTGTGCGTTTGTGTTTTGTGTTTCAGCATAGATTATCTCTGCCAAACTAATAGCTGTCATTTTGTTCTTGTTATATTAGTGGCCTGTAGCTTGCTGCTACTTCTTTTGCCTTCGTTATGCTCCTGACCACTGGCTATTACCATCAGCAAGAAGACCTTTTTAATTGAATATCTAAGTTTGCATGATTCTATCTGAGTGTCACTGGAATTTGATCCATTTCAAATTAGAGAGTCCTTAGTTATGACCTCTCACCCCAACATAATAGCCCTTTAACATTCGGAGACTTTAAAACTTGACTTCTGTTTAGAATTTCATAGCATGCCCATCCTGGGAGGGGGGAATGGAAAATGTATACGCTGAGCCTATAGGACTTCCTGTGGTGCTTATTAATCCTTTATGGATCATTTGAAATGTTTCTAGTTTATTTAAGCTTTGCTGCTTGTATCAGATTGTTCCTATGAAAAAAGAAAAAGTGATCATGCTTTGAATTTTTAAAAATGATCTCACTTTCAAGCAAAAGCACTTTTATGCTCCATTAAAGTTGAATTTGCCAAACTCTTACATCGCATTAACACAAGCTTTACTGGATAGGTAAACGTGTTGTTCAAAGACTGACTTGAACTTTACCAAACTGCATATTAAGATTTTTTTCTTTATGCTTCTTATTTCTTAAGTTATTTTAAAATAGACTTGGTAAAATAGGTTTTTCCAAAAATGCTACTTCAATGATAAAATAATTTTTGTCTGACTTAAAGTATGTGATATAATTTGTTAGATAATCATTTGCATATGACTAAAAGAAAAATACTTTGAGCAGTTAACATAACGTTTTCATAGTTTATATAGCATCAGTCTCAGCAAACTAAATTTTATTTCTTTAATTTGTACACGTGGCTTAATAATTTGTGACAATTAAACATTTTTTACTCAGGTTTATCATACATCTTTGAAAGCTTGGCATTTTTTAGTATTTGAGTAGGTTATTAGGCAATAAAATGACTGCTATTTCCTCATTTTCAAGTTAGTGGGTATTTTTAATAAGTACAGGAGATCTTTGTGTAGGTTTGTAAATTGTGTTTATTTCATGAAGAGTTTCACCTTACAAATAGTCTTTGACTGTGCTCCTTGGTACCCTGAGTTCTTCAGAGTTCTAGTGTGATTTGCCCCATGCACCCTGCCTACCTTGTTGTTTCTCTTTAGCCTTGAGCTTTACTGTGTTCTCAGAATGACTGTGCTAGTTTCGACTTGAAATGTCTTTCTGTTTTTTAAATACACAAAACCTTTACAATGTATGGGATTTGATTTTTATAAAAAATACACATGCATGGTCCTTTTTTTTTTTTTTTAGTAAAGAAGTGATTTACTTCAACATTTGTAGTGAACTTGAAAGTTGTTTTAATGGTAACAAAAATATAATTTAATATCAAGCTAAATCTTTTTCAGCTCTCTTAGATTCTACTTTTTTTTAGTGTTGAGAGTCACTGGGGTTTTTATTAACAAGGAAAGTACATTTTCAAGAAATTACTTCTTTAAGGCAAACAACAAATTATAAACACAGAGGGAAAAGGGAACCTTTTATCTGCCTTGTGAAGGAAAAAATCTAAGCAGTTACGTGAAAGACTTAGTAAGTTATTTTAACATTCAGCTTTTCATTTCTAGTGATCGATGGAACCTTGTTAGTAAGAAACTGTATTAACTTTGACATCTAATGTAAAAATCTGCACTGAATTTATTTTTCACTAATTCACTTTCTTCTTGTCTCCTAGTGTTTCCATGACCTTTCAGAAATGTGTAGTTCCATATTTTGTGCTACACAAAAGCTACCCCTTAGGTTGCATTGAATAACGCAAAGTTGAATTATGAGCATAATGGCTGTTTTCTGTGGCATTTCCAGTTGAAGCTTACTTTTTCTTTGCTACGTTCATAAGTGAAGTGTTTTTAATGTTGTTCATGTTAGGGAAAAGGTTAAATAATGCTGGGCAAATGAGAAGACTTGTCTTTGTTGTTCAGTAGAAAGGTGTGTTCTTGTATTTTCACCCCTCTGTCAGCATAGAGAAGGTGCTAGATTGTTCTGGAGCTTTCAGACAGAATTTAACATCAAAAGTGCTTCATTAACTGCCCAGGTAGTGAGAAGATTCTTGTGTCATTATATATTGAAACAAAAAAAATCATTCCAGAATTTGAAAATTGGGAGATAATATGATTTCCCAAAGCCATAATCTTTGAGAAGCTCTAAGAAGAGGCAAGAGAGCAATAATTTGAGTTCTCTGTTTCTAGCAGGAAGCCTAAATAACCCACAGGAAACTGAATAATGGAGACTGAAAAAAAAACTTATAATAGCATCATCTTTCTAAAGATACAATGCTACTTAAGCTTTGCCTTTCATTGTCCAACAGGCCATATATGTTGGTTAAATATTCAATATTAATGTAATCATCACTGAGTTTTGTTATGAAGGGACATAGAGAAGGTAGTGACATTGTTTTCCATTTTCTGAGTAATAAGCATCACATTATAATTCGTAGATTACTTACCACTAGGCAACTTGATTAAAGTGCACACATATACATGCACACCTTAGAGAAGACCAATATATCCTATGGTGTATTTCATTGGGAAAGAAGATGAATTTGTGTATGTGGGAATTATACTTGTTTCCACATGCATTTGAAGGCAACCTGGGACAGTGGTCTTGCTCATTATTATTATCCCATAAATGAGCCAGGGAATATTTTTGGGAATATACCCAGAGACTCACAGAGAGAAGAGTGTGCCCAAAGCCCAGGGGCACTGATACAGTAAGTAAGGTGAGCCTCATAAACTGGCCCTTCCTCTGCCTTTCAATTGTTTTGCTTTTTTTTTTTTAACTTGCCTCCTGCAAGGAGGGTTGGGCATAGTGAAGGAAGGCACTGATGGCTTTGGAGCTCTTACCTCTCTTAGCCTGGAGGAAGCTAGAGGATTGGCCATCTGAATTACTTTTACTATCATGGATCTTAATTCTGTTTAAAATTTTAAAAAGCCCATTTTTTTCCAGCCCTTGTAGTGTCTCAGACACTCTTCTAGAATATAGAAGCTCAAAGCTCAATGAACCCATCAGAGTCTAAGAAGCTCGCTGGTGATTTCCTTTGTTTTCTTCTCCATCTTCAACCTTTTGAACCTCTTCCTCTTGAAGTCATTTTCAACTTGTACTCCAGGTTTCAAAGATAGAATGATAAAATGAGTCCACCCCCAAATGCAACAATTGAAGTGTTTTAATATAGACCTCAAATACTGTTTTGTCTTAGTTGACATTCATTTGGTGAAAGAAATTCATATAGATATGTTAGTAATACAACCTTTTAGGGAGGATCACTTAATTAAATTTCTTTTTTACATGCAGAGACCAGAAAAAGGGCATCAAAGCCCCTAGAATTGAAGTTATAGCCTGTTGTGAGCTGCCTTTTGGGGGTTCTGGGGATTGAACCTGTGTCCTCTGGGAGAATAACCAGTGTTCTTCATTGCTAAGCTATCTTTCTAGCCCATGCCTGTTTACATGACTCTAAGTATAGCAGTAAAATGTAGAGCCCTATTTCATACTGATGAGTAAAATGACTTGGCTGTTCTGTGTTTGTGTCAGGTTTGGGGCCAATTAATAGTATCTTAGTCATCCCCAAAGAATTAATAAAATCCATCTTGTTCTAAGTGGTTTTTCTTCCTTGATGATAGCTTGAAGTCCAGCATGGGGAAATGTAAATCTCTCTGCTGGCTTCTAATGTACAAGGCCTTCTGAGAGTGTTCCTAGGGAAGAAGGGTTGATTAGGTAGAGACTTCTCTGTTCTTAGGAAATTAGTGGCCTACTCCAGTCCCATTTTCTGCTTTCCTGGGGGAACACTTGGTGACAGTACTTAGAGAATAAAGTCAAATTCTTTAGTTTTATTATATAAAACATCAGATGAGAAGCTAAAGAGAATCCTGTTCAAGAAGCATTTCCTGAGCTTTAGAGTCAAATCAGAATTGGGCAGTGGGTTAACAAATGAACTGTCATGTCTAAAACCATCTCAGCATCCAACTCAAGTATGCTAGCTTTGCTCCAGATGAGTGAAACATGAGGAGATTCAGAGGCTAGTTACACCGTTCTGAGCAATGAAGGAGATAAACCAAATTATTTTTCTTTGAATGTGTTTCAGTTACATATGAAATCCTAAAATGGAAGATGGAAGATTTATACTTCTTCCAACTTAGAAATAGTCAGCCCCGAGAATGTAAATTAAAATTCTTTTTAAGCATGAGTTTTGAGAGTAGTAGCATATTGCACACAATGTCAGGATGTAGCAGCTGAGCTTGATGGATGATATTTATGTTCTTATACATAACACTTTTTACCTGTCATTCTAGCCCTCTTCCATAACCTTGTTTCTGTGTGTCACAGCTTGAGAGAGTGTGCCAAGTAGTTTGATTTATGATTACTAAGCCTTATTTATATGAACACAGGCTTAGTCATCACAGACAAACTTGGAAAAACTTCATGAAACAGATTACTAAGTACCCCACCCAGAGAGCCCGATTCAACATCTAGAGTAAGGCTGTAAAATTGGCATCTCTAACAAATGTATGCTTCTGTGCTCTGATCTGCATATTGAGGCACACTGCTCTACACCTTCATTCCATTGTCGTATCATATAGAGTAGTTTTACTAACCTAAAAAATCTTTGCTTCACCTATTTGAAAACACTTTGAAAGAGTGTTTGGAAATGAAAACTTCAATAACAAGAAACTCTGACTTAATAATGGTGGGATAATGAGATTGTTTTGTACCTGGCATGATGGTGTATGTCTGTAATTTCAGCACTTGGTAGACTGATGCAGGAGGATGACAAATTGGAGGCCAGCCTGAGCTACGTATTGAGTTCCAGAACAGCCTGGGGTGCTGTGACAAAATAACAATATGCTGTAAAATTGGAGAATTTTTGCCCTAAGCAGACCTTCACCTTCTAGTCTGTTCTAGTACTTTTCTCTGTGAAAGAAGAGTGTGAATTCCTCCAACTGAGACCACTCCTTTGCCACATTATATTGTTTTGTGATGTTTTCAGACTGAACTAAGAGGCATGATTGAATAACAAAGCTGAATCTGAATTTATATTCAACCCATATTAGGGATAGTAGCTCTTTAGAGGACTGAATCTCCAAATATAAAAGGAACCATTTTAGTATTTAGTTAGCCATTTAATATCCTTAAACTGAATTCAGCAGCAAAAGTTTTAGGCACTTGGAGACAAAGACCCTTATAGGCTCTGTGATGATCTTAATCAAATTACCTTTTGTCAGCTGCAGAGCCCCATCCTTCTGTGATTGAACTCTTGGGTCTCTTGTGAAATTGCCTGGAGGGGCACCCCAGTGGCAATGGTGTCAAGCTGTCAAAGAGCTAACCATCATAATATGAACAAGAAATATATTTTTAAGATTGGAAGGGAAGAAAAAAAGCATTACTTGTAGATTGCTGTAAACTTGGAAAAGCCAGTGAAATTTATCATAAAAGACAAAAAGTATATATTAAGAATACTAGTTATAAAATTAATTTCAGATCAGTAGCTTTCGAGCTATACAAATAATAACCACTTAGAAAGTATAGTAAAAGAAATTTCATGTATACAAATGGCTAAAAATTATGAAATGCCAAAGAATATTTTTAAATGTTGAATGTGAAGAAAACTTTAAAATGCTGTAGTAGGACTTAAAAGAAGACTTTAGAAAAAATTAAAAATGCATTTTTGTTTGGAACTGTTAGCATCTTATAAGTTTATCTATTAAATATTATTTTATAAGTTTACCTATTAAAGATTCATCAGTTTTTTAAAACATTACATAGGAATTTAGGATAGTTGTTTTTTTCCCCATGAGTACTTAATGATTTAAATAGAATTGCTATAAAATGATTCAGAAATAGATTCAAAAATGAAACTAATAAGTAATAAGGGGATGACTCATACCAGTACATAACAATCATCTAGAAACTGTGTATTAAAGTATAAAAGTGATACTAACCTTAGAGTTGGGAAGTCTTTTTCAAAACAGATGGCTGTCTAGAACAGTTTCAGGATCACACAGATTTCTCCTGGACTTGCTGCTCATCTCATGCACATCCTCACAGTGTCCCTGTTGTAGTGGTGCATTCATCATGATTGGTGAATGTGTGTACATTGGTACATCGTGGTTCATAGTTTACTTTATAGCTCATTCTTGGTGTTACACATTTTGTATGAACAGACGTGCAGTAGTATGTGTCAACCATTGAAGTATCATATACAGTAGTTTCACGGCTCAAAAATCCTCTGTGCTCCGCTTACATATACCTTATAGCTCATTCTTGGTGTTACACATTTTGTATGAACAGACGTGCAGTTGCATGTGTCAACCATTGAAGTATCATATACAGTAGTTTCGCGGCTCAAAAATCCTCTGTGCTCCGCTTACTTAAGAACACTTTGAAACAATAAAAAATTCAGAACCCCAAAAAAGGAAAACATCAGTAGATTTGACTACAAATTTAAAAGAATTTCAATTGGCTGGAGAGATGGCTCAGTGGATAAGAAAACTGGCTGCTTTTCCAGAGAACTTAGGTTCCAGAGATGCCAGCACTCACATGGCCCTCATAACTGTAACTCTAATTCTGTGGGCTCTGACACCCTCCTCTGGCCTTCACCACACTAGGCAGATGTGTAGTGCACAGACATACATGCAGCAAAACACCCATGCACATAAAATCATAAATAATTGAATTTCTATGTTGCATATATGTATACACACATACATGCAATAAAGTTTAAATAATAAATGGTGAACAACAAACAATACAGTGACAAATAGGGGCTGATTGTCCTTCATATATAAGACACTCTTTCAAATCAAGGAGAAAAAGGTGAACCACATAGTAGGAAAAGTGGGCAAAAGACAGGAACAAGCAACTCTTGCAGATCTGCATGCATTTATAGAGTACTACTTTTATATGAAAAAAGCAGTCTTTATAACAATGTATATAACTTTCCTTAGACTTGTATTTTTCTCTTTTTTATTTTTATTTTTTTGAGATAGGTTCTCATGCATGCACAGTTTATGTAGTCCTGAGTATTGAACTTCTTATGTGGCAGCTCTACCCATTGGGCTATACTCCCAGTCTCCACTTGTATTTTTTTAATAAGGCACTATTAGCATATGCTAAAAATGATATATTTAACCCAGTATACGCCAAATCTTTGAGTCTGTAATGAGTATTTAGAAATGTCAGGAAGCTGTAGTTTTCCCCTTCCATCATCTGAGTTTGGAGCAGCCACATGACAAGTGCTCTCGAGTGTCTGACATAGTGAGCATCATATAAAAAATGGAAAGAAAAGAACACTGGGCTGGGAGTTAAGTCCACACACCCCGCATCAGTATAAGGAATTGACCTGTTTTGGCGGGGGAGGGCTTCATTTTCCTCAGATATGAAGGATTTGAGTAGAGCTCTGAAGTCATTTTCACCTTTAAATTTTAGTGTTTAAATACATTATTTCATGTTATTTGTAAAAAAAGAAAAATGTGGTCACTTCTCAAACACATTTAAAACCCTCCTTTAAAATACTTTTATTCTGATAGGAAAACATTTCATATTTTAGGGATTGTGTTATATTTAGAGGATGTTTTTGTTGCTTTCTTTAAATTGTTACTTAGCTACACACTTGGTATAAACCATTTAGAATTGGTTAATTCTATTGGTAATAGAATTAAGTCTGATTTGAGGCTTTGCTAATTCAGACACTGCCTGGAGAACTTGAGAGAGTTTAGAATAGCCACATAAGCAGTATGTAGAGAGAGAAAAGTAAATATTGAAGGAAAAAGAACTTGAGAGAGACTATTTCTAAGTGTAATTCTGTTAATAAAGTACATTGTTCAGAAATATTCTTAAACCACAGAGAGAAAATGAGAGTCATGTAGAGTAGTGATTCTCAACTCTGTCTACATATTAGCATCCCTTGGGGGCTTTTCAAAACTCCGATAACCATTCTGAATAGCACCAGTGACTCTCAAAGTGAGGTCTCCAAATCAGCAGCAGCAGTAGCACCTGGGAAGCTGTTAAAGATGCTGATTCTCAGGTTCCACTGCAGCCCTTAATCAAAAGCCCCAGAAATGGTGCTCAGCCACCTGTGTTAATACACCTTTGGGGATTCCAGTGTGCAGCCGGAGTTTCAAATTGAAGAGCAAGAATTTGGGGATAGCATATCAGGCAGGTTTCCTTTTAAATGCAAGCCACCATCAATGTTATAGGAGGCTAGATGTTACCATTCCTTTTAGATAAGTCCTAAAGAAATTGATGTCAAGAAGCATCCTAACCAGTTGGCTAAAAGGAAAAGAAAGAAAAAACCCACTGGAGTAGAGGCCATTAAAGGTTGGGGAAAAGGCAGGCATATTAGATAATTATTACAAGTGAAGGATTCTGAACAGATTATAAAGTGTATTATTTGTAGTTATGGGTTTCTTAAAGGACTTGAGTGTTACAGGGACTTTAAGCCCAGTTTGTCATCTATCAATTTTATTTGATCAAAAAGGCTTTGTTTGACCCTCTGTCATTTGACATTAAAGTGTACATTTCCTCTAAACATTTAGGTTTTTGGTGTAGGGTGCATTTTACAAATAAACCATGAATTTAGAACTAATCAAGAAAATAAAATACACATTTTAAAAATATGAAAAGGTGGTCCCTGGCTGGGAAGGATATAGTGTGTGCCATCCTTTTGATTTCTGCTCCTCAATAAAGAAAAAAAAATCACAGTACCTCTAATTTCCAAGGCATATTCTAAAGAACGTTATATTGTGATTTCTTCAAACTAAATTTTAGGTATGTGGAGATTTTCAGCCCTGAAAAAAATAAGAATAGACACATTATAGTATCGGGTTCATTTGATTTTTCAAAAGTTAGGGGAAATATGCAGATCTTTTCAGAGACTCTCATTTGGTTCCTCCTCATTAGGAGGCAGCAGATGAAGGCAAGCAGGCTGAGCTGTGTTCAGAATGCATCTGCAGCTGCTTATCTCTAGAGATCTCGGCAGTGGAACTTCTGCACGCCCTTGCTGTGTGTATTTTTTTTTTCTTTTCTTGTCCCTGAATACTACATTTTGCACGAAAAAATCAGTTTTGACAATTTGGGGGGGGGCATTATAGTAGAATATGTGCCTCTTAGGAAAACAAACTGCTTCTTTACTACAAAAATCAAACCTGCCTCTCACATCTGTCTTTAAAACATTCTGATCTAACTTTTACAGTCACATTTGTTGGTGAAAAGATTATAATGTTATATGTAAAACTGCTTATCTATGGAAAATGCTAGTTTGATTTTTGCATTAATTCCTGAGTAGTCGGTTTATATTTTAGATTGTTGTGTGAGTTGGGATCTCTGAGCATAAAGTGGTTTTCAAACCATTGGTGATATTGCTGAACATCTTCTTTAAATAGCAAACACACATTTCAACAGCTTTTTTTGGACAGTACCACAGTTAATAATTTCTTTACAAGAAACATGGATGTTCTTTATTATTAACATCATTTTCTCATCTTATGTCCTGGCATTTAAATTATGAAACTTCATCTCGGCATGTAGACTTACCTTGTGTTGTCAAGAGGGCAGAAGTGGCTTTTCTGCAAAGCTAAATAAATAGTTTTTACTTTATTGTCTGCTACGAAACAGCTGCTGAAACCAGGAAAATGCCATCTCATCATTGGGCCTGGGGTGTCCAAAAGAGGCAGGAAAACAAATGACTGTAGCTCCCTGTCTGCCCTGGCACTCTCCTCCTTTCTCTCGTTTTCCTTGCCGTGAAGAGCAGGAGAACAATATTCTGCAATTAAGGATTCCATTAAGTTGAAGAAAAGAGCAAATGGGGGATGTTTGTTCTCCAAGCTGAAAAAATTTGTCTGGGGTGGGGGGGATAGTGGTAGTGGTATAGAGAGAGGTGGGTGGAGAGACGAAGTCAGGGCTGTTTGTTGAATATACTGTTAAGGACTGTTACCATCCTAATTAATCAAGTTAGAAATTACAGCTGTAGTCGGTTTCCCCCCAATTCTTGTTATCAATTTTCTTCTCTTTTGAGACAAAGCAAATATAAATTTTGTGTTCATTTGTCATTCGTTCTTTGACTTCAGCATCTCTGAAAATAACAATGTAGCACAAAAGCCCAGTATTTACCTAGTTGTAATGTGGGTTGCCATGGTGTTTTGCAAATTATTGCAATTATGTTCACCATGCGAGTCGCCCTTGGTAACTGGCGAAAAAACTGATAATCCTGTTTTGAACAAAAGGTCAAATTGCTGAATAGAAAGTCTTGATTAACTAAAAGATGTACAAAGTGGAATTATTTCCTACCATTCAGAAATAGTTCTTGATCGGGTTTGGGGGAGGGGGTGAGTAAGTACATCTGATTACTGAAGTACAAAGCATTGAAAGGATGTTGTCTTGAGCCTTTCATGTAGTCTTAATGGTGGCTTTTTTGTCAAATTTACCCATTTGCGGCATTGAAAGAGGCAGCTGCATTTAAGCTGGAGAGACGGTGCTTTTTCAAGAGTTCAGTGCATGGAAAGTTCTCAGCAGTATCTGCAGTTTACTAGTAGCCCCTGGTCTATTAAAACTGATGTGCCGCATTTGAGCCCATTGCTCTCAGTACTTGTGAACCCCTCTGGCTGATGATCTAATAAAGTGCTCTTACTGGACAATCTCTGATCAGCTACTTAAAAAAGAAGACTGGGGGAGGGGTGGGCAGGAGAAGCCGCACAGGCAGGCAGTCCTGGTACGGGCCGGAAGAGGAGAAGAAAGTGCTTAAACCGAAAGGGTTGTCAGCATGATGATCTGTGTACCGAGGTAGTGCCGTGGCTTTGGAGTTCCTCTGTCCCAAATCTCTTGAGCCGTGATCACATTTTCCCCCCTCATCAGAAGAAATCTTTATTTTAAGTAAGGTTGGATGAGGGATTGGGAATGTCTTTTTGAAATACTGGAATCCACTTTGATATGTATTTCTTAAATTGTGGTTATCCAGGAAGTATATAATCCTATGTTTCTATAAAAACCCAAAGTTTCCCATGCTACAGTCAAAGGTCAGATGGATTTCATCTCTTTTGAATGTTGTAGAGCATCTGTGGAGAGTGAATTTGGAGGGAGGGATTCTTTCTTTGTAATGACCACCTGAAAAATCAGTTCTCAAAACTTTTGAAAGTGTGTGAAAGTGGCATGAAAGCAAAGCAAACCTTAACAAGTTTGTGGGTTTACATTCTGCATCACCTAGCAACCCCCTGGCTCAGCCAGATCTCTTGTCTCTCCTTAGTTCTGTTTACAGACTATTCAAACGGCCCTTCGAGACCATGAAAGATATTCAGTTTCATTAGTACCATTCTCAAGGAGAAAATAATTAAAGTTAAATGAACAAACATTGCCTGGTGATGGTGTGAACTCCACTCCGATTTTTATGAGGCAACTGTATAGATGATTCAGTTTTAACATTGTTATTTGGTACCTAAAGACACCTTGCATTAAAACATGCTAGCAAGTACATATCTATAAACTAACAGAAACAAAAACATCAAAGTTGCTTTTAGCTGGACTTAAGCAAAAAAAAAAAAAAAATCTGTGGTGAGGAACTGTCTGTGCCTATCCTTCTGACTGAATTTTTTCATTTGATTCTTGCCCAGGGACATCTGAGTTGATCTGTGTTCACACTGGATCCAAGCAGGGAAGAGGGCATGGGGAACAAGATACCTCTCTTAAAACTGATTTATTACTTACCTTTAGAGATCAATCATAAAGAATTGTATTAAGATCATATTACAAAGAGACTATGCATTTTGGTGAGTGGCTTAATTTAATGAATGATTCTAATGCTCCCAAAACATGTCCTGTCATTTTCTTTTTGAGAACAGCTTATGTTTAAATTAACTCATTTTTGAAACTTTAGTGTTAGTAGGAAAAACATCATTTTTTTTTCTTGTGCCTCCACCCCATGAGCTTATTCTCTGCAAATTCATATTGGCAACAATCAAACGTGATGTTTAGAATATTTTTTCAAAAAATTCTTCCATCATCAATAATAGTTTTCAGATTTTTAAATTAATAGTTTTTTTTGCAAAAGAAAATATGCAGAAGAAACATTGTACAGATAACTGATGCTGGCATTTTTGCAATAGTTCCTTCTAGTCTTTTTTTTCTTTCCCCTGTGCACATGGTGATGAAATTGAGCCTTGAGCTTGCTTGTAAAGTTTATTATTCTGAATACAAAGGTAAAGTAGTGGGTTCTTTTTGTATGTTTTGTTTTTTTATAATAGTGACTATTTAAAACGAGGATAGAAATAATAAACAATTTCTCTTTAGCAGTTTCACCACTAAAATATTAATATAAGCATGAGAGTAGCCGTTTTACCATCTCATTCCGTTTGAATCTTTACTGTTTCCATGTTGAAATAACTATATATGCCTTTACGTTGTATATCCATGTATAACTGTGTTAGGGAGTCAGGCGTTCATCACAGTTGGAATATTATATCCCCAAGTTACTTGCAGCTTCACATGGGAGGGGGGAGAGAAAGTCTTATGAAAAGATTTGTGATACAATAGACATGAATAGAATGTGGAGAGGCAAATGCTTTCAGTTTTTCATGTAAAGTGAAAGCAGGGTAGCTATGAAATCTTGTGTTTTTATTATTTGTATTTTGTTAGATCTCTAACATCCACAGTACATGGCTAGGTTGCATGAGCTCTTTGTGCTTTGTTGACAGTTGACAGACAAAGCAAAATTATTCCGGAAGCAAGGTACTGTATACTTAGTTGTGACCTATTATAACCTAAGAATGTAGCTTGCTTTTGAGTCGGATGAATGGGGAGAGTATTTTATAGAATAGGCTTGAATATACTAAGAGTGATTTTTTTTTTAGCTACCCATACAGAGAGCTACATGTCCTTCACTGAACTTTTTCCCCCCAAAATGTAATTTTCCATATAAAGTCATTTTAAGTATATTTTCCCCACCTGCTAGCATGGCGACAATTTTTACTGTTCTAGTATTGTCCTGTAGTGGTAAAATACAATTGCTGGTAATCGTTGGCTTCTGTGCTCACACTGTAGCAGGAGAAGATAGCTTACATGGGGCTCTTTAACGTACCTCAGGTACATCTTCTGATGTTCAAGCTCTGATTGCAAATTAAAATAGCAAGACTATAGTATTGGATTTGATGGGAGACAAAGTAGACCAGGTTGCTAATTTATCATGTAATATACAATTGCTGAAGTTGGAATTTTTTTACTTGTGCTATTCTATGTGTTTAAATGAGGACGGCAGTTTGCATGTAACCTATCATAACAGTTTGGGAGTGCTCCATTATCCTTTCAGCAAACTGATGACAGAGTCTGGTCCTTGCACAAATGAGAAGATCAATAAGTTTCAAATAACTTGGATGAAATGACATATGACTGTTCATTTATAGAGATGTCTAACTTTAAAATCTATTTTAATAACATTTAAAATTCTTACATTGACTGACATGACACTTTTCTACTTCTATTTGTTTGATAATTTTGTTTAAAATATTTTTGTATTAAATTTGGTAAGTAGTTTATATACTTATTTTCCTGATTTACCCTATGATCTCCTAGTCTGAGACTTAATAATCACTCTTTGACATTCCAGAATGCTGCAGTGTAGAATATTTAACTTGAAAAGCAAATTTATGCTCCTGTTAAATATTCCCCAGGAAAATTTTCTCCCAGTTTTGGGTGCAAATATGGGTCAGAAAGCAATTTGGGTTTTTGTTTTTGATATTTCTGGAAATCTCAAATCACAACATGTCATTCTTAAAAAGCAGCTGTGGGCCCATACTGTGCACTGTCTATAAGAAGACCCACCCTTTTTTTTCTTAAATACACTGGGCATAATTCTGTGACAAAACAAAAGTTGTCTGTGAGGGACAACTTGAAAACCCCAGAAATTTGCAGATGCCTTTAGATGAAAAGAGAATGTGTTGTTCAGTGAGTGTGTATAGTTTAGGAAGAGGGGTGGTTGATGAGTGTTAGCAAAACTAATCATGATGTGATAGGTTATGAAAGAGCATGCAGGATGGCAGACCTTGCCCTGTGACCAAGTCCCTATACTCCTGGAGAGCTGTTAGAATTTAGACTAAATTGTACAACATGACAGAACTGAGTCTTGAAAAATCAAGCAAAGACTATATTTGCTTGTTTTTTATTCTGCCATTCATAGCTTCATGTTAAGTATAGATTTGGGGAAAAACAAAGAAATTCTCACTTATGTTGATATATTGTTATTATTTTCCACTCAAATCAAAAGCAGTTCCATTTTTAATCTTGATTATCATTTATTCATTATTATAGTTTTCTACCCATCTTTCCCTCCCTTCTTTCCCTCTCTCCCTTCTCTCCCTCCCTCCCTTCTTTCCCTCCCTCCCTCCCTTCTTTCCAGTCTCTCTGTGAATCTGACTGGTTGGTACTCACTATGTAGACCAAATTAGTCTCAAACTCCGAGAGATCCACCTGTCTCTGCCTGCTGAATACTGAAATTAAAAAGTCAGCACCCCTAGCCTAGTTCTCTACTCTTTAATGACACTCCCTGGACAATGACAAGGCTCTGTCTTGGCTGAAATAGTGCACTTTCAGCTATAACTTAACGGTGATGCTCCTCAATGCATTTTCTGAACATTTTTGGAAGGTAGTTTAGGATTTTCGTTGTTTTGCTTTTATTCTTTGAACGATAGTAATAAGTAGTACTTCTGTTTTATAGATGAGGAAACTGAGATTCAGAGAGAGGTTTGGTGGCTTACACAAAATTACCCACTAATATGTGGGAGTACAATGCTTAACAGAGTGGTTCTGTGCCCTAGAGACTAGCAAGACTACTAAACCCAAACAAGGTTATTCTCCAGGGGCCAACCAGTTAGGAGGGTAAAATAAGATGCTTAATGGACAGTGTGAACCAATGTGTGTTCATTGTCCAGTGGGATAATGGGAGAAGTCCCAGTAGGTTGGGAAATTTTTGTAGAAGAATGGACTTTTTATTAGAGCAATGGGCATTTTAGGAATGGACTATGTGACCATGCAATGTCAAGGTGAAGATAGAGGATAGTGGCAAAAGCAACCCAACGGAACAAGAAATTTTTGTTGAGAATGAAAAAGCAGGGACCAGGATGAGATTGGGAAGATTTGAAAGACAGACCGATGATGTCTGTGGAGAGATGATATGGGATGGAGAGCCCTGGGGAACTACACTGGCCACCTTTTATAGTGGGTCTGGGAAAGAATGGGGTCAGGGTAGCCAGGGCAGAGGCTACTACAGTAGAGCAGCTTACAGTCAGCATTTTACTGGGGTTCATCCTAACAGGGCTGTAGATGAAAAGACCAGTGGGATAAAATTGGTTAACTGGCTGGTGATAGAACCCATTGTGTATATTTAACTCAAAGGAGGGTAAGAGCTGCTTTGAACTTTTTACTGTGAGTTTCAGATCCAGCCCTTGTTGCTTTCTCTATGTTTTATTTTATTGCTTCTATTTATTTTAAAAATGTTTTTGAAAGCTCCATGTATTACAGTTCTAGGTCTGGGTAAGCTCTGCACCTGTGAATCCTAAAACTACAAATGTACACAAATGAGTAACATTTTTTGTATTAGGCCCAACTATCAAGAATGCCTCAGTTACAGGGGGAAAATGATCTCGTTTAACTTGTACAGACAGAAGTCATTTTAGTTGAAATCTCAGAAATTAAAACTGATCAGTATTTGGCACAATTTGATACACAGTGATTTTAAAGAATAGTGATGCTGAGATTAAATATCAGATGACAGAGCATTGCATTTTTTTTGTTTTCCTATTGGACAGGCTGACTTTACCTCTTTCATTTATAAACATGATAAGCCAGGCAACTGAAAATGTGATGTCCTTATTCCTATTGGTTGTAACAATTTGCATGCAATAGTAAGATGGCATTTTTGGATGGCAGACTTCTTACAGTGGTTTTAGAGTGTTTCCTTGAAAAACCTGTTTCTTAGATCGGGCTTCCAAGGAAATTATTCAAAAAAAAAGTTCTTCTTTTATTGGCTTGTCAACAGATTCTTGAGCTGTACCTGTTTCCCAAGGGGGAAAATGAAGATGTGCAGTTTTGTCATTGTAAATGATAATTGAAGGTCACACAATAGTAGTAGTTATTTGCTTTGTTTCTGTTGTACTTACAAACAAAATTCACTATGATGATCTTGTAGTGGATAGTTTGTCCCATCTTGGAATTTTTTTCAAAGTCCTGAAATATTTATTTTTAACAATATAAATATTTATTGAAGTTAAACCTTTCATTCTTGCTTAACATTTCTTGAGGGAATAAAGTGTTAGCTGAAATATACTGGGCAAAATTTAATTGAAGCATAGCATATATTGAAAACAGGATCTGGTTCCCCCATAAAAGAGTTTCATTTTTCATGTCTCCAAAAGCTTAATTTTCAAAATAAAACATGAGGCATAAAGAGTTAGAGGCTTCTACTGTCTCCTTCACCAACCCAGTTCCCTTCACACAGCATATTTAATTTCCATGCATAATAGCACTAGTTTTTGTCATTTGTAAAGGGAGATCAACAGATAGTAAGTACAAACAAGTACTGAATGAGAGGTGACAAAGAAAGACCTCTTTAATGTTGATTATAGCTGGTAGGAAGTCTAGACAAATTTATTATCTGTTTTCTATATGATATGAAAGGACGTTTAGTTCGTGACACTGTCAGAGATAGAGCTAGGTCTTTGCTTTTTCAAACAGGTGAAATGACAACTTAGCATCTTGTTGGTTGGCAGTTCACTTGGTGAATCGTGAAGCAATAGTACAATGATGGAATCAAGTTTTTGTTTGTTTGGCTTTTCAAGACAGGGTTTCTCCGTGTAGTTTTGGTGCCTGTCCTGGATCTCGCTCTATAGACCAGGCTGGTCTCGAATTCACAGAGATCGGCCTGCCTCTGCCTCCTGAGTGCTGGGATTAAAGGGGTGCACCACAGCCACCTGGCTTGGAATCAAGTTTTTAAAACATCTGAAAAGGACAAACTTTTTGAACATTATATTTTAAAGATTAAAAAATAAATTCCTGGGCCTGGTATCATGCCTATAATCCCAGCACTCGGGACAGAGGCAAGAAGACAGTGAGTTAGTGGTGAACCTAGACTATGTAGCCAGAACCTGTCTCAAAATTGATGATGATGATGATGATGATGATGATGATGATGATGATTTAATGGCCAAGTTGTATTCAGTACTTAATGATCTCTTGCCTCAAAACATGATACTGAGCTAGATGTGATAACACTTGCTTAGATCTCAGCTACTTTAGAGGCTTAGGTAGGAAGATTATGAGTTTGAGGTCAGCCGGGGCCGTGTAGCATGAACCCCCACCCCCAACCTAAAAAATCAAAACTAGAGTAGTTGTTACCTGTTGCTATTTTTTCTTACTCCATTAAAAGTTAGTGAAATACAGCTTTGGTTGGCAAGACTGTGAGTTAACTAAAGAGCTCCAGGTCTCAAATATATCCCTTCTCTAGATGGAACTGTTGTTACTTTGTTCAGAGTATGCTTTCCTGTTAATACTTTCCTGAAAATCTTTGCCTGGTGCCCCTTTGCCTGTCTACCATGATATTTAATAAAACTCTAGGCAAATATCAGCAGTTTCATAAGAATTCATTTGATATTTTCCATCAGAAAAGTTCAAGTTACAATTTAAAATAGTTTAGCTTTGAATGTGTAATCTTCCAGTGGAGCATAGTTGAAAGGTTGTTTCTTTTTCAAAGGATAGAAAATTGGGTGGCTTTGGAAAGAGGGGGGGCGGGCTGTGACTATGTTCATAACAGTACACATCTCCCAAAGATCTAGTAATAAATTAGCTTAGCTTACTGAATGAAGGTAAGAGTGAAAGTTACTCTGAATATACTATGACTAGATGAATTTTTTATTCTTTAAAGGTAGCATTTTTTTAGTAAGTTGTACAAATGCACTTTGCTTTGTTTGAAAGCCTTAAATGGAGCTAGAACCAATCCTTGGTGATTTCTTCTGAGTTTGTTTGTAGCTACTTCTAAGAAGGGCCTATTCTGAGGAATGAGGTCAGGCAGCGCAGCAGTGAGTGAGGGCATCCCTCAGATTGGGAATAGCACTACGTGGAAATGCCGTGATGTGGGGCTTGAAATATCTTAACTTAAGCAACACTCTGTTGTATAGTGCTTTTATCAAGGGGTAAGACAAGCTGCTGAAACTGGAAACAAAAGGAATGGGATTATACATGTAACTGATCCCTTTCTTAACCATAGAGTGACTCTGGTCTCTATTAGTTAGCATGTGTGGATCTTTCTGCCAAAGTTGTCTTTCCTTCCTCTTCTACTAACCAACCTTCTGATCATTCTTCAAGTTGGGAAATTACCGTGTCTCAAATGCCCCAAGCCTCATAGATAGTCAGGTAACTCCCTACTTAGAGCCTTACAGGAAGGAACAGTATGGGATGAGGGGACATATCTTGCTGACCTATCTACCGCAGCACCTTACCTTGTTTGGCCTGGCCTTACTGTGCCTCTGTAGCAGTCCATGCAACACCAAAGCCCACAAGCCTTAGGACCTCAGTATGAACTTCCGAGATTTGCTCAACTCTTTGTGATAGCTTGTCTTTCTATTGAACAGATAACATTTTATAGTAAGCAGAATGCTAATTCAAAATGATAGACATACTGTATTCTATCCCTGAGAGAAAATTCAAAGAACATGAAGGGATAGTAACTGAAGAAGAAAAGGAGTGACATCAAATCTACAGCTCAGAGAAATAGGCAATGGCTACTTCAAGCCTCTGAAAAATAGTGGCTAAAGTTGTCCTTGAAAACTTAGGAACCAGCTTTATGTCTCCAAAGACCTCATGTAGAAGAATCTGTTTTCATTGAGAATCAAATAATCACTAGCATTATGTAGGCATTTCTTTTCTGCCCAGGGTACTTGTAAGTACTTTAAGTGTGTTACATCACTGTAGCAAGTCCTATAAGGTGTGATACTATTGTCATACCCATTTCATAGAGAAGGAACCTGAGCATAGTTATGTAACTAGGCAGTGATCACTCAGCTATTAGGAAGATCACTCATTTTTATACACTTGATATGATGGTCTTAACTAAAACCCTTTAGTTTATAGTTTGTGTATAATAGTAGTTTTTATTGAGAGATTTTGATGTTTGGAGGGGGCATTTAAGAAAGGGGAGAATATTTCATGGGAATCTCAGTTTTGTTTTGTTTTTTTAAGATTTAAAAGAATTTTTACTTTATGTGTGGGAATATATTTTGCCCACATGTGTATAAGTATACCATGCATGTGAATAATGCCCACAGAGGCCAGAAGAGGGTGTTGCACCCCTGAAACTGGACTTTACAGATGGTTGTGAGCTGCCATGTGTGTGCTGAAATCAAACTGGTCTCCAGAAGAACAGCCAGTGTGCCTAACCATTGAGCCATGTCTCCAAACCCATGTTTTCCTTAACTTTTAAGTTTGGGGCATACATCTAATTAGTGTCCATAGAGGTGAGTAACTAAGCTATTTTGCAATCTCTGAGGAAAGTTGGGATAAACTCTTGATAACAAGGCTTTATTAGTTTCGTTGGTCAATGACGAGTATAATACCACATTGTTCTCCCTTGTCTCTCCAGGGCTGGCTGATATGCGAGGAGCCAACATGTCGCAGTCGCACTCGACGTCTTCCCCTTCATTTCTCCCGAAATGGGCCTCTTTGTCCAGTCTGCATGAAAGCTGTACTTAGGCCAGAGGTAACTGTCTCCTAATGCTAAAGCACTATTCCGAAGGCAGTGGAGGCTCGTTTGTCTGTCCTTTAGCTCTGGGAAGCAGATGCTATATATTTGGCCTGTGGAGACACCCTCTATCGCACTCACAATTTTTTTTCCTTCAGTATCCAGACTTTAAGAAGATACATGCTTCATCTTTTCACATATCTTAAGCAATATCATATTTATATCAAGGGGAAATGGCTTAATTCTTATGATTTACTCATTTTTCATACGAGTTACAATTTCATAATTATAGAAGAGATATTCCTTTGTAGAAACTATTAGTATCTTCAGACTCAATCGATTCCCATTTTATAAGAAGTAGAAAACCTCCCCAAACTATTTTAAAGGGTTCATCTTACTTTATGCTTCTCCCCTCTGTGGCATTAAGTTATTTATCACTATCTGCATAGTTCATTGGTTCTTGAGCAAACCTTAGTGTATTCGCCTGAGGGATAATGCATACTGCCATTAGTGACTCCCAACTGTGGAGCATGGAGTATGGAAAGGCCTCTCTGGTAATTAAGATGCCTTCCCTCCTATGCCCCCTTTGAGTCTCTTCAAGCCAATCAATAATTTCCAAACTGTGGTGAACAGAATGTTTGCAGGTCTTTTGAGCAGAAAGGGTCTTAAGATTAATTACTATGTATTATTAGGCTACTAGCCAAACAAACTGTTTCTATAAGTCATCTAGGAACTTTCAGTCTAATAACATGCAGTCCACTTTCATAGAATGTGTTTTATTTTCAGACTTTACATAGACATTTGCAGCGGTTTTGTTGAGAAGGTTAAAGTTGGTAACCTATTACTTACTTATTTTTTTATTGCAAAAACAACATTCTATACCTAATTTTTTATGTAAAATCTTTTCTATGGAAAAGATGATATACAGTCTAATTTTAGGAAAATATTTTGTTGTATTGTCTCTTTCTCTGTTCTATTACATATCTCTATGTAATTTTGACTGCAGTCACAATGAAGAAGTGCTTTATAGTTCCCAAGCATTTTTCTGTGTAGGTACTTCATTCATTACATGCAATTTAACCACACTTCTCACTGTTAGGCTACTTTTCAGTAGCTCTGTACTGAAAATTTATTAGTATTTTCCCACTTAAATGATTATTTTTTATCTCAATTGTTTCATAAGGATAGAGTATTGTCAACGTGCATAAGTAAATATAGTAGCAATTCATTTTGCCACATAGCTTTCCTGATGGCTATCCCAGTTTTTACTGCATACCAGTACCTTATGAGTATACTGGTTTTAACACAGCCTTTCACAAATTTGGACATTGCCAATAACTTATTTTTAAATACCTGGATAAATATTAATTGCTCCTTGCCTTACTTTATAAAACTTTGATAATTATAGGTTTTTTTTAAATGTGGAACATGTGATAATTAGCTGTCCTGGTGAATTATTTTTACATTAGCCTCAAGACTTACATCAGCAGGTGAAAAAAAACAGAACAAAGGTGTATGGATGTAGGGTGCCTCATTAATCTAGTTGTAGGTTCTATAGTGGTTTTCAACCTTCCTAATGCTGCAACCCTTTAATACAGTTCCTCATGCTTTGTTGACCCCCAACCATAAAGTTATTTTGTTGCTACTTCATATCTATAATTTTGCTGCTGTTAAGAATCATAATGTAAGTATCTGTTATGCAGAATATCTAATGTGACCACCAAGGAGTTGTGATCCACATGTTGATAACCAGTGCTCTAGGAGAATCATTTTGCTTCGTGAACTGATATTTTATTGCCTTTGCAAATGAACTTATCAACTTAAGTTTGATGAAAATTGAATTGTTTCTTAGAAAGTCAGCTGGTTTTATGCTTCAATTCATGGTGAGAGAAGGGATAAAAGAAATATGTGGCTATAGGATCATTAAGCTTCTGATAAACATTGGTGGTGGTGGTAGTAGTTTAATATATTAGGTTGTCTTATGATGTATTGCCTTTTTTTAATGAGTGAGCCAACACAAGCATTTCAAAGTCACTTGCTTTTTTTTTTTTTTTTAATATCCTATATTTCCCCAAACTGTGACATTTTAGTTAGATGTTTAGCACAGGTTAAGCTACCTATCCCCAGCAGAAGCTTTGCTAAATTGACTGCTCAGACATAACCCTCTGAAATCATTGTTTCAGAACACTCTGGGTAGTGAAATTGTCCTTAGCCTTTCCTAACAGGAGCCTTGAAAGTGGACTCAGCTCATTTTTCTGTACTTCATTTGAATTGATAGTGATGAGTTAGCAAAATAATATTTATGAGGTTTCTGAGCTTTTCTACTAGGAATAAAAATATTCATCTTTCCAGAGACACCTGAGAAGCAGTTGTACAGTGAACAGCATTACTGCAGTTTCTACAGGTTTTCCAAAGTATCTATTTTACAAGATTATTCTCATCTAAGCAGATGTGACACACACCTTTAATCCCGGCACCTACAAGACAGAGGCAGGTGGATCTTTTGAGTTTGGAGCTACTCTGGTCTACAAATACCAGGACAGACAGATAGGAGTACAAAACCTGCCCCCTCAAAAAAATAAAAAGCGGAAAGATTATGCCCTAGTTCGTAACTTCCAGTCACTAAGTTTCAGCTATATTTTAATTTAATATTTGTGCCAGGTGTAGTGTTGCTTGCTCACAATTCTAACACTTAAGTGTCTGAGACAGGGCTGGCTTGAGTTTGAGGTCATTTTACTGTGAGGTTCCCGTCTCAAAAAGTTTTATTAAACACCTACTACAGCCTGTAAAATTTGCTCACTGTTGGGGGCAACGTTTATAGATGTTCTACATTTTCTTATTTATAAATGGAAGAATGAGTAAAGAAAATATGGTATGTCTACACAGTGAGGTTTTATTTAGTCATACAGAAGAATGAAAAAATATAATTTGTATGAAAATGTGTTGGACTGGAGACTATCTTATTAAATGAAACAATACAAATTCAGAAAGACATATATTTCGTATTTTCCCATATATGGACTCTAGATTTAAGAAAATACCACACAGAGAGTATGGGGGCATCTGTATAAATATAATTGAACTACATTGTAGGCATGTATGACAATGTCACGATAAAATCCATTGTTTTATACATATACTACTAGAAAGTTTAGAAACTAGTTTAGCATAGATTGTATAAAATTGTTACATGTGGGCAAAAAAATGTCATTTATAAATTGAACAAATTACCATCTATACCTAGTACCAGTAGAGACTTCAGATACACTTAAGTTTGTGGTAAAACATTAGCTATTTAATCCTCACCTAATAAATCTGTCACTTAGTCCTGGCTTGTAGTTGACTTGAGTACTTTCCAGAGTTGACTTGGAATATGCAAAGTGTCTCTTCTTAAGACTCATATTGCCTGAGTTATGAGCAAAAAAAAAAAGGCACAGTTTTGTTCCCAGAGCTTTGGACATGTACTTTCTTTTTGGATGCATTAAAAATATATTTTCAGTATCCTATAATTTCTTTGGCCTAATGGGAATTTAATGGTATCCAAGTTTTTGCTTATTTAAAATACTGTGAATTGTCTTTACTTTAAATGACTTTAAATTCAGAAGTGAAAAGTTTCATACATATTTATATTACTCAGTAATAAGATCTGCCTCCTTTGTCCTGGTGACAGAGCTTGAGTTTATCTAAATTAGATGATAGATATTTTAATGAGGACATGGTACTTTGCTTTTTAACATGGCCAATATGCATAGATAGGGACTGACCCACAGGAGACTCTGTATTATATAATTCATCAAAAACAAGCTTAAGTTTAAAAAAATCTTTAGTCTTTTAGTATAAGTTAGGCCTAGTGGTTCCTTCCTTTAATCTTAGCACTGAGGAGGCCTAGATAGAAAGATAGCTATGAATTCCAGGCCAGCTTAGGTTATGTTATACAATACCTCTCCCTAGATACAAACATACATTTTGTGTGTGTGTGTGTGTGTGTGTGTGTGTGTGTGTGTGTGTGTGTGTGTGTGTGTGTAGAATTAAGATTTCAAACAAATTAAGCCTTTTCTCATTGACATTTCTAATTTTGAGGTGCACCTGAGAAAATATCTGCATGTGACTCCTGCATGTGGTTCATGGCAGTAATCGATTATAAAATTGAACAACTACTAGGGCAGAGTTAACTGGAGTAGAGCTCTTTATTCAGTTGCTTATTCAACTCATTTTCTTGAAGACCACTATTAAGGGACGCAATGGCACGACCTTTGTTTCTGCTATGGAACATTACTCTCAGTTGTAAAATTGCTAAGATCCTTTCTATCACCATCACTATCATACACAACTTCTGTTCTTCAAAGGAGAGGGGAGATTGTGAACTCAAGGTCATCATATTGCAGAATGGTTATGCCTAAACAAATTGTTGGTTTGATGAGTAAGAGGTGCATAAAAAATGTTGCCAAGCTACTTGGGCAGTGTTACGTTCCTACATAAGAAAAAAAGTCGGAAAATATTTGTGGTCTCTTAAGCCATTGTGCATGAAATGAGCACAAGGAAGAGGACCTTAGAGTTGTGGTGGGAATTCTGAAACATTCCCAGCAAAGCATTATTGGTGTTCCAGTAGAGAAAGGTTTTACTATGACAGGCATTTTAGAGTTTTGTAGTTTTGATGGCTTAAACAAGGAGATCAGTGAATTCTTTATATGGCTTTTCTTCTATCAAGCAAGTACTCAACTTTTCTTTTTCAATATATTTTTTTTGTTTTTTTTTTCCTGTTAAGACAAAATTAAAATAACATAAATTAACCATTTTAAGATAAAAAATGCATTTCTATTTAGTACATTCATGTGTTATCACCATGTCTGTCTAATTCCAACCATTTTATCACCCCAGAAGTAAATGCGGTACCTATTAGTGCCTATTCCATATCTTCCTACTATAGTAAACTGCTTGTCTGTATTCAGTCTCAGAAATTTACCTATTCTGAAGATTTCATAGAAATGAAATCATGCCTGGTGGTGGTGGTGCACACCTTTCATCCTAGCACTCGGGAGGCAGAGGCAGGCGGATCTCTGTGAGTTCAAGGCCAGCCTGGACTACCAAGTGAGTTCCAGGACAGGCACCAAAACTACACAGAGAAACCCTGTCTTGAAAACACCCCCCCCACACACACACACACACAAAAGGCTATAAAAAAGAAATTAAATCATGATGTCATCTTTTGTGTCTGGCATTTAACATAATGTTTTATTCTTATATCATGTATGAATTTTCGTTCTTTTTACATAGCCAAATAGTATTTACTCAAACCCACATGGAATACCCATCCATTCGTTTGTTGATGAACATTTTGATTTACTTTTAGATTTTTTTTATTAAGTAAAAAGGTCTTACATGTTCCCTGACTTTGTGATCCTTGGCTCACTTATTAGTCTTATTTCCACGAGTGGTAGGTACTGCATGAATCTAGACTGATCCTTCTTCCTGTTCCTGTCTTTAATAACTATTTATTCAGCGCCTGTCTTATTCCCATTCTTAGAGTTTATATCCAAGGAGCTCAAAACAGTATACAGTGCTTGAAGTACTCTTGCTGGAACCAGTACAGGGCAGAATAAACCTGCCATTGCCACCTTTTCTAGATAATTCTGTTTGGGGTATGTTAACCTTCTTATACTTGCCACTGCTAGGTTGTGTCCTATGATGTTTTGTTAGACCCAAGTGGCTTATTAAAAGACCCAAATGTATGACTCTTAACTGGCAGTGTATTAACAAAGTACCACAGACCAGATGGCTTAAAATGGGGGAAATTGAGATAGGAGCATATAGCTCATTGATAGAACGCTTGCTTAGCAAATGCAAGATTATGGGCAAGATCAAATGCAAAAATTGGCAAATCCTAGTATCACAAAACAACAGAAATCTCCAAAATGTGTTACCTCATCATTCTGGGTGTCATGTCTAAATTATAAGTGTCATCACAGCCATCCTCCTAAACTTGATAGGGCAGAATCCCTTCTTTTCTCTTCTAGCATTTGCTGATCTTTGGTGTTCCTTGGCACTGTACATATTGTACTCTAATCTCTGCTTCTTTTGCAAAATAACCATCTTCGTTCGCCCTATGTTTCTCTTGTCTCTTTTCATCTCATAAGGACACCAGTCATACTGTCTTAGAGACCACTCTAATTCACTACAGTTTCATCTTAAGTTGATTTTTTTCTTCCAAGACATAGCTTGTTTGTGAGTACTTGAGCTTAGGACTCCAGCATATGTTTTTGAAGGATATATTTTTACCTGTAACACTTAGAAATTATATTGGGACATATTTTTACCTCTAACACTTAGGAATTGTACTGAGCTAAAGGTAATGAATACCAAAACTAACAATGGCTTAAAAAGAACAGACATTTAATCCCCAATCTAAGACTGCATGTTTTTAAACATATAACAGAAATTCAGTTATGAACTATTGATGATTCTCCTGTGATTCTTCCATCCCTTCATCATCTGTCAACAACAGCACAAACCTACTATCTTCAAAGTCAAAACACAGTTCAATTAGACCATACAGGCTCGTTCAAGACATCACAGGGTAGAATAGTGAAGAAAAGATGAGTCAAAAGCATATGCTCCCTATGAGGCTGAAGAGATGCTCAGTAGTTAAGAAAGAGCTTACTACTCTTCCAAAGGACCCTAATTCAGTTCTTAGCACCCACATCAGGCAGCGGTGAGCAGAACTAAAGCTCCAGGAGATCTGACATACTTTTCTGGTCTCTGTGGTCACCTACGACATACACACAGAAATACATAAATAAAAATAAATCTTTTTAAAATGTGCTTCCTATCCATTCTTTAAGCAACCTTGTGGAAGTCCTGCGCAACATACCTGTTTATATATTATGGACCAAAAATTAGCCACAGGGACTAAAGAGGAAAAGCAGACTGGGTGTTGGAGACCAACCAGCACTGTGTGTAACAAAAACCTTCCGACAAACTTTGTAAAACCTCTCCTTTGCAAAATCTCTCCGCCCATTACTTTCCCATTATGGATAGTATGGATCCTGATTCTGCTTTGGATACAGTGTTTTAACTTTGTACTAATGATTAGCCTCCTTTTAGCTTTTCTAAAATATTAACATGTTGAAGTGGAGAGAGACCTTCTTCTAGGTAGACACTGCTCCGTTTTCATCAGCATCCTTTGTATCAAAATGTTCTACCACTTGCTAATTATATTTACTTCTAACTTGTAATTGTCCTCAAGGATTTTACCCAAAGGTTTCTCCCAAGGAAATTTTTCATCATTTTGATCAGATGCTGATGCTGTCATGGTTTTATAATTATGTTGGCCCTTGGACTGACAAATTATGGAATCTGCCCCCTTTGGTCATTTCAGCAACATTTTTAAAAAGATGAGTCTTTTTATTCATTTTACTCTAGAATCAAGTTGCTCTAGAGGATGAATAATACACACACACACATATGCATACATATATATCTTTCGTAAATTGTGACTATATAATGATCCTGGGCAGAGTCTTGACTAAGTATCACTCCTACACTTAGTACTAAGTCATATAATGTGGTGTATTTTGCTGATAAATGTTAACTAGTTAGAACTACAAAAGTAGACCCCCCCCCAAAAAAAAAAAAGAAAAAGAAGCCCTAATATGGAAACTTATAAGGAATTTTGATCACTCATACTATAAAGAAGTGGAATATTACCCTTCCAACAAAGTAGAAGATCCAGACCCTGCTTCTAATAGGCCTGTATTCTAATGCTGGAGGTAGACCCTGTTTCTAATAGACCTGTATTCTAACGGGAGAGGTAGGGAAACCCAAATTTCCCACATTCCAATATCAAAGGGGAAAGGAGACAGCAATAGCTTTGTGATATTAGAACTCCTAATCAATAAGGTGGGGAAAATAATGGAAAGGTGAGGGGAGTCACTGTCAGACTAGAGCATTGGTTCTCAACTGGGGCACTTTCCCCCTCCCCGACCCCAGCACATTTTGAGTGGTCATATTTCAGGGTGGATATGACTGCTTTAAGCATCTATAGAAGGCATAGAGGTGCATAGGATGCTGCTAAACACCCTCTGTCGCTTAGGGCAGTCCCTGGTGCTAAGAATGGTTGCACAGTCTGGAGAGTCAATAATGTGAAGGTTGAGAAACATTAGAAACATTAGTGTTGAGTATGTCAAACCCAGAGATGACTAATGGTACACTTTGAAGGCAGAATTTAAAAATTTTATTTATTTTATAAATATAGATGTTTTGCCTGTATGTCTGTCATTGTACCATGCACATGTCTGGTGCCCATGGAGGGCAGAAGAGGGCATCAGATCCCCTGGAACTGGAGTTACAGACAGTTGTAAGCCACCTTGTGGGTGCTGGGAGTTGAACCTATGTCCTCTGGAAGAGCATCCAGTTCTCTTAACTGCTGAGCCATCTCTCTGGCCTCTGAAAACAGATTCTAAAAGGGCACCTTAGATAGAGGTATAGTTCAAGGCCACCCTGGACTATATGAGACCTTGCTC